>NC_085842.1:263136517-263444882 GCF_035594765.1 Anolis carolinensis | reverse complement strand
GGAAAGTACACAGTTCATCCCATCACAACTAAATAAAGGAAGAAAAAAAAGAGACCCTTCAGAAATAAGTTAGAACTAACTCATTGGTCATGAGGTTGCTTTAATAGTAAAACTCGTTGCTACTGCCTTAGCTGCTTAACAGAACCTGGATGTTAGACCTGTACATAAATATTAAGGAACATTTCCATGTCTTTGCTAACACAGCATAAACATCAAAGTGTTTCTTTGAAGCAGCGGAATACTTTCAAATATATCTATGTGCAACAGAAATTGCAGAAAGACCAGTAGTTAAAAATATGTTTTGGGAACAATTTGCATATTCTAGATGAAAGATACGAGTGTGAAGGTTTGTGCCACTTTGTAGAGTTTCATTGCTGAAGTTGTTTTGTAAATGAAAATTATTTTTAAATGATTTTCATATTCTTGTTCAGTAATATGAAGGAAGAAGATGTCCATATGAGAGATGTAAAATCTACACAAAATCCTAGTTTATTAGCATAATTTTTACTGACAAGAACTGGGCATCTGTTTACAAGAGGTTTGTTCCACATGTTTTCAAGGAAGAATTCATGTGTCTCGATCTAATGAGAAAAATATGCATCAGGCTGCCCACTGATTGGAAAACTTCAGTTCCACAAAGTAGTGCCCAGTGGATTTCAGGAGTGTGTTGAATCTGCTCTGGATTTTATGGCAGACTTTAATGAACTGTCTAAAATGCTAGCCACTATCTTAAAAAATAATTTCAGCATCTTGGATAGCTTCTTTCTAGTGCAGAGTAGTGGTTCCCATCCTTTGATCTTCCAGGTGTTTTGGACTTCAGTTCCCACAATTCCTAGCAGCTGGCAACCCAGCTAGAATTTCTGGCAATTGAAGTCCAAAAGAACTGGAGGAGCAAAGGTTGGGAACTACTGCTCTAGAATATAAAAATAGAACCCAAAGTGCCTAGCAAATGTAAATTAAAACACATGAACAAGTTACACATTTTAAAAAGAACAGAGTACTCATTCAGCATTCTTCTATCCCAACCAGAAGACTGTTAAGATAATAAAAAAGGAAGCAGCAGAGAGTGGACCAATTGAGCTTCACCTGGGAGGTTGTTCCATAGTCTAGGAGCAGACTCACATGTAAAGATGGAGGCTCTTAGAGGTAAGAAGGAAACAAGTGTACAATTACTTAATCCTATTGATGAAGGACCACATAGATATATTCATGAAAGGACAGACAAGGATGGGAAGACCTGGTGCAGAAAGGCACAGATAGTTCAACATAGAGCAGTCAGAGACATCATTCAGAAATGTCCATGGACAAAAAAGAGTGTAAATAGTGAAGCAAAACTCAAAACCTTTGAACTTCTCACCAAAAAGAACCCTTTATTACATATTCAATTAAACAAATAGAGAGAATCAGCTAGTATTTAGGGCATGGAATGAGAAGAAGTCTACCAAAGTCCAAGTCTTTATTGAATTAAAACCAAAATCATATATTGACTTACTGGCAAGAGAGGGTATATGGTAAAAAAAAAAGAATACCATGATTTGGCCTCATAAAGTTACAACCTAGAATTTGAGTTTTGACAAGGAAACAAAGAGTGACGTGTAGATTCAATAATAATCTTAATGCCTTTCAGAACATACAGACCATTGGTTGAACAACTTCAAAACTGACATATGCCAGCATCCATGAATGGCTGGTTGAGTTCAGACAAAAATGTCATTTCTAGTTGCATATCAGGAAAATATATGGCATCAATGTGGTGGCATTGCAATATTAAGGCATTCTATCCTCTAAAGGGAGTGAGAGTGTCACGTAATAACATTAGCATTAGGTTTTCCTGCAAAGAATTAACAATAACAAATAATAACCAAGTAACTTTGATTCATATGAAATCTAAAAATGATTTAAATACATATGTACATAAGTATACATCCCTGTAAAGTGTAATATATCTTTTTGCTCAAATGTACAAACTGTGGTTCTTGAACATTAATTCCTTACATATAAATGGTTTATTCATGATTAATCCCATAATTCCAGGGCATGGAACTAATGTAAGCATAATGGAAACTTCGTTGCATTTGAATAGCTAATAAAGATGGTAAATTCTTACACCTTGATTTTATCTCACTTCAAGAGTTATGAATGTACAAATGAAATGGTAAAATAACTATACAAAAACATACCATTAAAATTGTTTAATTTATAATCCTTAAATTGCTAATTAGAATCTAGCATTATTTCTAGTTTTGCCACTTAAGCTTTCAGTTCATTCCATTCTCACAAACTAAATGATAAAATCTCAGGTCACAAGGCTGAGAAGCAGTGAGTATACTGCCAACATGACACAGAAGTGTTTTTAAGCATCAGTGGTCAAAACCACTAAAATTAATACAGCATGTCTGAAACAGCTTGTAACCGTGCTTGCCCTTTTTACACTATTTAGAAATAAATACATTAAGCTAATTGCAGTGCAACAAATCTAGGTAGTTCATCAGCATATAGTTTAGGTTTGAGTCAGAACGTGACAAAGAAATGGTTGAGATTGGTGAAAGTACCATACAAAATATAGTTTTATATTCATAGCCAGATCATGCGTCTTACGAATATATTCCATAGATGACAATGGGATCTACCTCTCTATAAATGCATTTCAATTCAAAATGTTAATTACTTAAATTATATATGATTGCTACAGACAGCTGTTTATATCAGACAGAAATGGAGTAAAAACTGAGTTCATTTCCCATAAATGAAATCATCCAAGCAAAACACCCAGTTGCACAAGCTGGAATTTTGCCATGTCATAAACTATAGGAGTTTCTCATTGAGAAGGACATCCAACATGTGTTTTCGGTTTTAATAGCATCTCAATTTGCTTCAAAGGCTTTGCAAAATCTGATTTACTGATCTGCAGTTGTCTGCCTGATTCCTTTATTGGTCTGCATAAAACCATTCAAGAAATAAATGGTATTGCTTGGGAATTCTAGTAACCTGGAAATAGATATACAGTTGACTCTCAGTTAACCATTACAGTACTGTTCCATTATCTGGGTGGAGGCCACTAGGGGGTGCTAGAGAGAGAATGATATGGATATGGAGATGGAGATGGAGGGTGGGTTGAAAGAGTAAAAGCATATCCCCATTTTCCTGTTATTCCCCCCACCCATGTTCCCATCATGGAAACAACCCTTGTTTATGATATGGGAAGGAGGAGGGAAAATAACCAGTGAAAACAGGGAAAATGGTTTTCCTCCTTCAACTCCCCCCACTAAAATGGACTATCCTTCTGTCTCTAGCACCCTCTAGTGACCTCCATCCAGATAATGGAACAGTATCACCATCACCAGTGGGAATTGATAGATGCACAATAAATGCAGTTCCTGGTTTCTTGAGAGTTACTATTAACAATAGACCCAATTAATGCTACATCCCACCACACCATAAACTCTGTATTGACTTGATATTGAAATTCAAATATAGCAATTAAAAGCAAATTAAGACAAAAAAGATAAACATAACTTAATGCATCACAGTTTTATTGTGTTATAAAAAGTTGCCAGTTGCCTGAGAGTTCCTGTTGCTTGAGTTCCAGTTAACTGACAACAACAACAACAAAACTTTATTTATATACCGCTCTATCTCTGATAACGACTCAGAGCGGTTTACACATAATAAAACATTCAATACATATACATAATCCAAAGTACAAGAACCAGTATAATCGCATTTACAGACAAGTTTAAGATTCCAACATTTTAAAACATTATAATACCTAATAAGAGACATTGCTGATTGTATATAAAATATATGAAATGGACAAGATGGCAATATGGCCGAAATAGGACTCATATGGTAAAAATGGCATAAAGCCAGGGTAAAATGTAACTGAGCAAGGAACCTAGGCCAAAATTCCGCACTTCGACCTACTGTATAGCTATCAGGTAGGACCAATAGGAGTAAGCACCATAAAAAGGTCAGAAGAGCTGATAAAGTACAGGACAAGTGGCTAAAGTGGCATCTGAGGCTACAGGATTAATCATTTCCAAAAACCTGTTGAAACCACCATGTTTTCAAATCCCTACGAAAAGAGGTTATTGATGGTGCTAATCTTAGCTCTTTGAGAGTTTACTGTACAGCTTAGTTTGAATAAGGGTCATTCATATGAAAGAGAACAGACTGAGCTTTCATTGCACATACTTTGCATGTAAATAATCCCAGGGTCAAACCTTTGTAACTCCAAAAAGAGCTAAAAACCCTGGAGTAAAGCTGACAGAGTTGAAAATACAGCTTCTTATGTTTTTAATCTGCTAAGTCTTTTGATCAGATTTAGAGGCCCTTTGCTGTATACTATCATGATTAGAGAATGGTGGATAACCAAGAGCTAGATACAGAGACTTTTTTATGTTGGCATCTACATTGACAAATGTCTTCACAACTCTTTTATCTTTGCCTTTAAAAGGTGCATAATATCCAAACCATAAAAATTTGACTGTTTCATTTGACTGATTTACTATTTTGTGAAAGATTATATAGTGCATTTTTCATTACAATATTTTATATGTAGTGATGTTCATATTTTATGCTACTGTATGTTCTGAGAAGAATGTTTAGAAAATCAGGATAGAATATGTCTAAATAGACAATTAAATGCTCATTTGAAAACACACAGCAATGGAACAAATCTGTAACAAAGCCATGTGCCTCTGTAGCATTTTTTAACACATATAATGTCTTGGGAATAGAATGCGTGCTTCACACATATCTAGTCATTAGGTGTATTAACAATAAACACCCAGCCTTGTTTTATTAAAATGTACTATGTTGTAAACTATGACCACACTTTCTTGATAATTCAAGGGCATGCAACTACAAGCCACCTCTTTTAAAAAGAAAAGGAAAACAAACAAAAAGCCCTTCCACTGAAAACACAAGTAGAAAAGTTATAGTCTTCCAGTTACTGTGGATGCATAGCTAATAGGAACATATTTCACTTTTCCAGAAAGTGATGAAATCAGCTTGTATCCAAAACTAGTTTTTGAGAGGAAATGAAATAAATGGGTTCCAAAAGAATTACAAAAGCATTAATGAATCTATTTATGCCTATTTGCCACATATTTAATGTTAGCCTCCCTAATGTGGTCACTCCAATGACCTAAGGAGTCATAGATTTTAATTATTTGGATGTTCTTAACAAATTTAGATGTTTTTAACTAAGACTTGAATCAGCACCATTAACAGAAAGACCAGTGATAAATCATACACATTTGTATAGAGCTATTTAAACAATAATAGCTTTGCTTCATTTTTATGACTGCTGATAAGAGGATTGAGCATGTGTACAGAGATAGGATTCTGAGCCAAAGCCCTTATAAGCTCTGGATATGTTTTTCTACAGATGTTGCTGTTGTGACCCATGTCCTCATTGCCCTTGACCTCTTCAATTCTGTCTACATTATGTTGGTTACTAGAAATTATACATTCTGTTGACTATATTCCCCCCTGCCCTTGAAGGTCATAGTTTAACAGCTCATTTATGCTTACAGACAGGGATGATGGCAGGGGGAAAAGAAAGAGCCAGTTGCCTATTATGCACAGCATTTCTGACAAAGTAGCTAGTCTGTTCCAAAAAACGGCTAGGCATCACAGTCACCCACATTCTATTGATTGCAGTCAGGTTTTTTAAAGTCTCTTTTAGTTGATAATTGGATTTCCTTTCACATCCTTGACATTATAGACAAAATGTGATCCGTTCAGCATGACAGAATCCATCATCAAAGGCTCAGTGACAAAACCTTTGCCATTCTTGGTGCATAATATGTGCTTCGTCACCTATGCTGTGGTTGCCCATGCTGATTATTTCCCCTGTAGTCAAATTACATATGTAAAGATAATACAGATAGTTCATGAAGCAGATGTGCTTTTGAGCATTACTTCTAACCTAGATCTAACCTAGAAAGAATAGGAATAGATTCTTATTCCACTAAAAGGTGAATATATCAATATGTGTCAGTAACACTTGCATAAACAAACAAAAACACTTTGAACCACCTGTCAGGGTTGCTGGCAGAGGGGGGTCTGTGTCCTCCCCCCCTTTGTGGCCTTTGGCGTGGCCCTGGATCCGGTTTGTGTATCTCCCCCCCCTATTGGACGGGGGGGGGGGCATCCAGGTGGCTTATTAGGGGTACAGTAGTACCAGTGTCCTGGGACAAAACTGGTCAGAAAACTGCCTCTGACCCCTACAATTATTTGGTGGAATCGGACAGCAGTGAACTATTCGATTCATGATCCAGAAACCATGCATGGCTGCCAACTCTGTTTGCATTGTAACCAATCTACAAGTTCTGGCCTTTAGTTATCCTAATACTGTGCATTCATCTATTTGTTTGGGGAAAATGGGTGGAGGATGGTCGCCCCTGCCCACACAACTCTAAAATTTGACACCATGTTTAGTACAGTTTAGTTGTTCTACCCTCAACTTGTGCAATCTACATGCAACTTGTGCAATCATATAAGTAATCCTTCTGATATTGCCCTTAAAATAACTTCCTTCCTTCCTTCCTTCCTTCCTTCCTTCCTTCCTTCCTTCCTTCCTTCCTGTTTAATGTGATTCTGATGCTTTCCTTGAGACATCTTAAACTAGTCATCCTGAAACACAAACAAGACATGAAACAAGGAAGAAATGTTGCTGGTTGGGGAAGGGTGTTTGGAAATTAACTTTCCTATATTGCCAAGAATGCACAGTAGTCAAGAATGGTAAATGTCTTTCTGTCTACCAATAATACTTTATACAAGAACAGAAGTAGCTTTGATCTTCATCCAGACTGCTATGAAATATTCCTTAGCTTTGGTCAGATGATAATGTTGTAGTTCTCCAGAACACAGGCAAACCTTTTTGCAAGGATTGAGCATATCAGTCTTGTGACAATTAAATTCCACTGAACAGAAGAGGGCACAGCTGGATGTCTTTTTTCTAGTAATTGTGTCCTTGTTTCCTTTGGCAGACTGTTTATAATCAATTGTTTTCTATGCTCAGAGCTCTGCCACTGTATCTGCACAGCAAGATATCGTGATTTCACTTTGTGTGGATCTAGTTCATGGTGCCAACACTATCAACACTGTTCATTGTTTCCCTTTAGACTGCATTTGCTTGGTGTTATCTTTTTCCTTCCTATGCTCCCAGACCACTATACATTTTTTCAGTGTCTATAACTATTATGTTATTATGAAGTAGAACAGTTGTTCCTGAAGCTGGATGCACACGAATATCTTTTATGATTTTATGAATCCCTAGAAGATGCCTCCCTTTGGATCTCTTGCACGAGCTGCACAACCACCACAGCCTGGAACAAGACATTGTAATGATAAGAGGAAATGGTGAGCAATTATCCAAATGAAACATGTAGCTTTGTGTAGAAAAGGAAGGGGGATGGTGGCATAGAAAAAGGATATAGTAGCCATACCTTTACATAAAATCTACACTAAACAACTGCAGTAGAGTCCATGACATTTCAGTGAAACTGCCTGAACATATTACAACACAACAAATTCAACTGAACACCTTGTAAACCTTTGCTGGCAAAATACCACATAGATCTAAGAGGCAGAAGCTGTTTACTAAGAAACATCTGACTGACATTTCAACCCTGTCTTGTGCAAATGAGGGGGGAATTGCAATAGGGATTCTACTTCTTCCTGTTTCAATTGAGATCTTCCATGGGTAGGGCTGAGAATGTCGGTCAGCTGCTTCCTGGTCAACAGAAGAACAGGCCCCATCAATCACAGTGGTCAGTCCCAATAAGTGGGGATTGAGAAAGTTTGATCAGGAGATCTGATAGTTACATAACAGTGATGACTATGTGTCTGCATAGTTGATAGAGAATGCAAACCACATAGATCAGATTTGCTTATGAATACTAAAGCATCCATAATATCTCAAGATGAGAAGCTCCATGATATGGGCTCTTCAAATAAGCAGGAGAATGAACAACTACAATATATAGAATGAATAAATTCAGATTCACTGCAGATTAACTGGTGCTGGGAGAGAGAAGATGTGGCTAAAATCAACAACCAGAAAATAATCTGAACATATGCCATGCCTCATCCTTAGACATTCACATAAACTAGCAACCTTTGAATACAAGCTTGCAAATATTGCTACCTTGGATGCTCTTTTTACTCCCTGGTTTTAAAAGATATAGATTATTTACTAGTTTAGTAGACTTATAACTCTAAGCAATTGGGAGTTAATATTGTCTGAATGAAAAGTATTAAAACACAACAGAATAAAATTAACTTGGGCTTGTGAAAGAATACTTATAGTTCCAAACTGACATAGTTAATCTGAGTAATCAGAATGACCCTCTAGATTAAGGGTGGTGCTGTTTAACACCAGATCTCTAAATGGAAAAACATCTTTTATTCAGGATTTAATCCTTGAGGAACACGCAGACCTCACATGCATAATGGAGACCTGGTTGGACAAGGCTGGGAGAGTTAATCTCACCCAGCTTCACCAAGTTAGTTTGTGCAGCACCAGCTGAGATCTGGATTGCAGGGAGGTGGGGTTGCAGTGGTCTATAGGGATTCCATTTCCCTGACCAGGTTCCCCATCCCATAGTCAACTATGTTTGACTGTGTCCACCTGAAGGTAGGTGACTGGGACAGAATAGACATTCTGCTAGTGTACCCCCCCCCCCACTGCACTACAGTCTCCCTGCCTGAGATAGCCGGGGTGGTCTTGGGTCTGGCACTGGAGTCCCAGCGACTCATGGTGCTGGGGAACTTCAATGTCCATGCTGAGATCATGGGGCTGTGCCAATTGGGATCTGGTCCCACCCACAGAGCTGGGCACACAATGGATTTGGTTTTCTGCCAGGGATGGGAGGAAGGTGGTAGTGTGGAAGAGCTGACCATCGCCCCATTGCCATGGACTGACCATCACCTGATCAGGTTTAGACTTACTGCACCCCCCAACCTCTGCAAGGGTGGAGGACCTATTAAAATGGTCTGCATCAAGAGGCTTATGGATCCAGATGGATTCCTAACAGCTCTTGGAGATTTTCCCGCCTCCTTGGTAGATGATCCTGTTGATGCTTTGGTTTCTCTCTGGAATAGGGAGATGACTAGGGCAATAGACATGATTGCTCCGAACGTCCCCTCTTGAGTAGCCATGCTAAGCCAGCCCCTTGGTTCAACAAGGAGCTGGAAGCAATGAAGCAAAAGAAGAGGGAACTAGAGTGTGTGTGGTGTCTAGAGTGTAGCGAGTCAAATCAAACACGGCTATGTTCCTATCTAAGGACATATGCTGTGTCAATAGAAGCCACAAAGAAATCTTTCTTTGCGGCCAATATTATGTCTGCAAAGAACTATCCAGCAGAGCCGTTTCGAGTAGTCAGAGGCCTATTAATTCCTGCCCCACAAGACAGGATCCCTGACCATTCAGCTGCCCGCTATGAAGTATTAGCTTGGTTCTCCGTAGACAAAGTCGCTCTGATTTGTTCTGACTTTGATACCATGTTAACGGCAGTCTCTGAGAATGTAACATGAACAAATGCTTGTCCAGTTTTGATTGATTCATTTCAATTAGTGCAGCTCAAGGATGTGGACAAGATCCTTGGAGAGGCCAGACCAACCACGTGTATCCTAGACCCCTGGCCATCTTGGCTAGTATAAGAAGCCAGAGGGGATTTGGCAGAGTGGGTGAAGGTGGTGGTTAGTGCCTCCCTTTGGGAAGACAAGATTCCAGCCAGCCTAAAAGAGGCTGTGATAAAATCTCTGTTGATGAAACCATCACTGAACCCTACTCAATTAGTCAATTTTTGGCCAGTTTCTAATCTCCCCTATTTGGGCAAAGTCATGGAACATGTGGTTGCCTCAGAACTTCAGGGATTCTTGGTAGACACTGATTCTCTAGATCCGGTGCAGTCTGGCTTTAAGCTGGGACATGGAACCGAACAGCCTTAGTCACCTTAGTAGATGATCTAGGCTGGGAACTGGACAGGCAGAGTGTGTCCCTGTAGGTTCTGCTGGACCCCTCAGCAACTTTTGATACCGTTGGCCACAGTTTCCTTCTGGGATGTCTCGTAGGAATGGGCTTTGAGGTACTGTTCTGCAGAGGCTCCAGTCCTTCCTGGAGAATCGGTCCCAGAAGATGTTGCTGGGGGACAATTGCTCAGCCCTGCAACCATTGTCTTGTGGAGTCCTGCAGGGCTCAGTATTGTCCCCCATATTATTTAACATTTACATGAAGCTGTTGGGAGAGAACATCAGGAGTTTCGGAGTACGGTATCATCTGTATGCAGATGATGTCGAACTCTATCACTCCTTTCCACCTGTTACTAAGGAGGCTGTGCAGGACTTGAACCAGTGCTTGGTAGCTGTGTCGGACTGGATGAGGGAGAACAAATTGAAATTGAATCCAGACAAGACAGAGTCCTCCTGGTCAGTCGTAAGGCCGAATAGGACATAGGGTTACAGCCTGTGCTGGATGGGGTTACACTCCCCTTGAAAGTAGAGGTTCACAGCTTGGGAGTGATCTTAGATTCAATGTTGAGCCTAGAACCACAGGTCTCAGCGGTGGCTAGGGGAGCTTTTGTACAATTAAAACTTGTGCGCCAGTTGCGCCCATACTTTCAGAAGCCTGACTTGGCCACGGTGGTCCATGCTCTTTTTACATCACAAATAGACTACTGCAACGCACTCTATGTGGGTCTGCCTTTGAATACTGTTCGGAAGCTTCAACTAGTCCGACAGGCGGGAGCCAGATTGCTCACCAGAACGGTATACAGGGAGCATACCACCCCCCTGTTACGTCAGCTCCACTGGCTGCCAGTTTGCTATCGAGCACATTTCAAAGTGCTGGCTTTATCCTTTAAAACTCTAAATGGCTTTGGCCCAGTTTGCTTGTTCGAACATATCTCCCACTATGGTCCACCTCACAGTTTAAGATCAACAGGGGAGGCCCTGCTCTCAATCCTGCCACCTTTACAAGCATGATTGGTGGGGATGAGAGATAGGGTCTTCTCAGTGGGAGGGAGTCTGTGGAACTCCCTCCCTAATGAAATCAGGTTGGTTCCCTTCCTCCTGTCCTTTTGTTAAAAATCTTAAAACTTGGTTGTGGAACCAGGCATTTGAGCAGCAGATGCAATGCTAATAGTAAAAATGAATTTGTGACTGATCATGGACAGACTTGGATCATGACTTGAATTGCACTTTTTAAACGGATCTTTAAAATGGGTGTTTTTAATTAATGTTTTAATATGTTTTAATCATAACTGTTTTAAACATTATGTTCTTGGCATCTAATGATTGCTGATTGTGAGGCTACCCTGAATCCCCCACCCGGATGAAAAGGACAGGATATAAATGT
The DNA here is from genome assembly GCF_035594765.1 of Anolis carolinensis. Classification (NCBI taxonomy): domain Eukaryota; kingdom Metazoa; phylum Chordata; class Lepidosauria; order Squamata; family Anolidae; genus Anolis; species Anolis carolinensis. Next base: position 263,433,514 of record NC_085842.1, on the reverse strand, counting down.
ATGAAATAATAATAAATGAATAATATAAATACTGTAAATAAATAAAAATAAATTAGCTTTAACACCATCTTTAAATATCTGTTGCTGTGCACTGACCTTCCATTTTCCATTCTTGAGCTAAGAGTAAAGTAGTGGATGTAACATTGATCTCTGCTTAACTTTATTATTAGATGCCTTTTAATTTGTGCAGTCAGAGGATGTAGACAGGATCCCTGGAGAAGTGTGAACCACATGTATGCTGGATCCTTGCCCATCCTGGCTCATTAAAACAAGAGGACTGGCGTCCTGCCTAAAGGAAGATGTGGATTTACCTTTACTAGAAAAAAAATGCCAAAATCTCTCTTATCAGACAATTATTGGTCTCCAATATACTCTTTTTGTAAAAGAATCTGAAATGTGTTGTTGTTTCCCAATTTCCATATGAAAATGATTATTTAGACAGATTTCAATCTTGTTTCAGGTCTAGCTATATAATGGATAGGGCTCTGGTCACCTCGATGAATGACTTACAATGGGAACTGGTCAGGAAAGTATGTTGCTTTATGTTTTGCTGGACCTCTCAGAAACATTTAATACCATTGAACATAATATTTGGGGTGGGCTTTTGCAGTGGTTGTATTCCTTCCTAGAGAGGAGAACTTACAAGGTGGTGCTGGTGGACATCTGTTCAGCTACCTTGCCATTGGTCTGTGACATTCCTCGGGCTGGTCAACATATACATGAAAACACTGGAAGAAGTTGTGCAGAGATTTTGAGTTTGGGGCCATCAGTATGCTGATGACTCACATCTCTATCTCTCTTTGCCAACTGTTTCAGTACTAAACTTGTATTAAACCAGAGTCCAATGTCAGGAATGTACAAAAGCAAAAAATTGAGACTCCTGGTCACTTTGGAAAGCGAATCAGGGGACAAGGATACAACCTGTGTTGGGCTGGGGTTAGAACCTGCCAAATAATGCAAGTTTGCAGATTGGGTATGTGTCTTTGGACTCATCTCTGAATCTAGAGGCCCAGGTTTTGACCCTAGCCTGGAATGTTTAAGCAGAGTTAAAACTAGGGCATCAGCTGCACTCATTTCTTGAGAAGCCAGATTACATTATTTTGTCCTAATTACATTTTGACTGGATTGCTATAAAACATGAGGCTGCCTTTGGAATCTATTAGAAATTTCAGCAGGTCCAAAATGTTGTGAATAGACTGCTGAACAGGGCTGTTTATAAAGAGCTTTTTTAGCTGCCAATCTTTTCCAGGCACAATGCACAGTGGTGTCTATAAAGCCCTATATGGCTTAAGTCCAGCCTATCTGAAAGCTGGTATCTCAAAATACGAGCCTTCTCAATCCATATGATCTTCATGCAGAGGCATTCTCTTTTCCTAGGCTTGTCTGGGAGTATGTGGGGGACAGCCTACTCACTGACTGTCCCTAGACTATGAAACCCCTTCCAGTGGAGGTTATTTGTCCCCTTTGCTTTCTTTTCTCTAGCAGGTGAAGACATTCGTGTCTAAACAGGCCTTCAGTCTCAACTAATCAAACACATACACTGTTTTAAATATCTATTTCATGCTATTTTTAGTAATTTTAGGTTAACGTCTTAAACATATTTTAATTTTATTGTTTATTTTTTTAAAAAAAAAGCTTTTGTATTTCAGATTTTTTAGCTGTTTGGCTTTAAACACATATTGTAAGCTCCTTTAATTCCCATTTGGGGGAAAAGGCATATAACTTGTTTATATATGCTTTCAAGTCATTTCTGACCTTTGACAACCCAAAGGTAAACCTATAATGAGGTTTGCTTGACATAATATTTTCAGAAGGCATTTGCCTTGTTCTCTTCTGAAGCTGAAAGAGTATTATTTGTCAAATGTCACCCAATGGTTTTTCATGCTCAACATGCATGAATATTGTTTTTCTTTTTAAATTATAGTCATTATTTCAAATTACATATACATATACATTAGCACATTTGATTTTTTGCAACTATATAATCTCTTCTGTTCTTCTCCTATCATGGTCACTGTAAGAAGCATGCCAGGACCCCCAGTTCAAGGAGGATTAGTCAGAGTGCAAACCCACAGATGTTGTTCCACTGTAGTTCACAGCATAGCCAGCCAGCAGCACTAATCTTAAGAACAAATGGGAGCTGCAGAGAGATCAACACTGGAGACTGTTCAGCCTTGGTTCAAGGGCATATGTCAGCCACAAGGCCCACAAAGTCAGTTGCCACATTCAAGGCATGGTGACACTGAAAGGGAATAGGAAACTATATTGACTTCTTGTTGGTTGTTACTCCATATTTTGAAGAACTGTAGCACCAGTCTGACATATTGAGTGGAGAACTGTGAGTTTTAAAGGTTATTTTAAATGTATTTATTATAGTTTTATCTGTTTTACCACACAGTACTATTTAATTGTTTTAAAACTTTTGTACTGTGCTTTTGAAATTTGACTAAAATGTCGGAGTTTTAGCTGCCTTGAATCCCCATGGGGAAAAAAGCGGAGTATTTGCCATGCCAAAATATCTCAGCCGGCACTTGGAAACAATAGACATTGACAAAATTATGATCTGTCAACTGCAAAAGGCCACCCTACTGGGATCTGCACGCATCATCCGAAAATACATCACACAGTCCTAGACACTTGGGAAGTGTTCGACTTGTGATTTTGTGAAACAAAATCCAGCATATCTATCTTGTTTGTTGTAATAATAATAATAATAATAATAATAATAATAATAATAATAATAATAACAACAACAACAACAACAATGACAATAATGACAGCATGCATCTTCCTGTCATCATATCACAACCTTTTCAGTATATCTCTTTTCCCCAGAAACAAACCTGGAAGTTGAGGAACCCTTCGGTTGGAGATCAATTACGTGGGATAAAGGGCTGCATCTAGCAAGAAATGTCTGCTTCTCTTTATCCCTCCCTAGTTTGTGCTAGCTTCCTGGATTTCAGAGCTGCCATTGTGATTTTTTAAAGTCTCAAATGTGACATACTGCTATATTATGATGCTATCTTGCAAAAGTCCTTAGGTTTTATGTCCATTTTAAGCCTCTCAATTATTGGATTGAGTAGATGTCTACATTCTCATCAATCACAGCAGACAGCAATCCTTCTTAATCAGCTTATAGTGTCAATTACGCCATTGCCTACTCCCTTCTGAGGAGATCAGCATCAAAGTATTTGCCATCATTAGTCAAGAAAAGGTCACTGTTTTTTTTTAAATCTATCTGCTCTAAATGTCATTTTTATTTGTTACCTTAACATATTAGACAGCTTGTAGGCCTAGAGATTTCCCACTAACCTGGATTCTATCAGATGTACTAATGTCAGTAACAAGATGTCCTGCTGTCAATGGGTACCACAGAACAGAAGAATACTGTGGTGCTTTGCTGATGTTTTCTCCAACTTTCTTCCAAACAATATCAGTCAATTCGATTTTCAAAAATACCGTGCAAAAGAATTTCAAAAAGGAGATCATTTTGGAGAATTTTTCATCATAATTCTTATTTTTTTAACTGCCATCGAGCCAATCTTGACTTGTGTTGGCCCCATGAATGGGAGACCTCAAAGCCATCATTATCTTCCCCAGTCCAGCTCAGCTCTTGCAGACTCGGGGTCACAGCTTCCTTGATTAATGACCTCTTCACACAGTGGCATGCACCAGTTTAGCCCAAGACATCCAAAGAGCCTGCAGGCTCCCATCAAATGACACTGGTATGGCTCCATGGGTGAAGGAGAGCGGAGCCGGTGCATGACACCACCAGGGTAACACTGGTGGGCTCCCATGTTGCCATTGGAATCCATGGAGGGGATTCCCCTATCTGATTGCCCTCAGCTAAAGCCAGGTGATGCAGGGCGTGGGGCGTCATGTTCCCCACACCCCTCTAAGAAGTGGAGCACTGTGTGACAAGGTTGTAAATCTATCCATCTGGAATGCAGTCTTCCCCTTTTGCTACTGCATTTTCTTTTCTATTAAGGCATATCCTCTCATGATATGGCCAAAGAACAACAGTTCAGTAATCTTAGCTTCTAGGGAGATTGTGGGCTTGATTTGCTCTTGGAACCATTTATTTGTCTTTTCAGCAGTCTGTATTATTTGTAGAACTCTTCTCCAGCACCACATTTTAAATGAATCTTCTTCCTACCAGCTTTATTCATTATCCAGCTTTCACAACCATACATATAAATGAGAAATATGATGGCATGAACAATCCTAACTTTAGTATTCAATTATATATTTTGACACATTTATTTATTTGCAGCATTTCTACCCTGCCTTTCTCACCCAAGGGGACTTAAGGCGGCTTACAAAATCTGGCAAAATTCAATGCCAATAACAAAATTCAATAAAATAAAATATAACACATTCAAAACACTTAAGCATTACTTAATAAAAACAGTATACAAGCTTAAAACATAAATATTTAAATCCATTCATCCAGGAACCTTGCGTGTAAACCTTAATTCGGGCCAAGTCAAGTCATAGAGCTTATTCATTAAATGCTTGCGTGCACAACCATGTTTTTAAGTTCTTCCTGAAGCCCAAAAGAGATGGGACCTGCTGAATATTGCTAGGGAGGGTGTTCACAGCTGAGGAGCCACCACTGAGAAGGTTCTGTCCCTCGTTCCCACCAACCGTGCTTGCAAGGCAGATGTGACTGAGAGCACGGCCTCCCCGGACGATCTTAAAGTTCTTGATGGCTCATAGAAGAAGATACGTTCGGACAGGTAAGTTGGACCAGAACCGCTTAGGGTTTTATAGGTCAAAACCAGCACTTTGAATTGGGCTTGGTAGCATATAGGCAGCCAGTGGAGCTGGTGTAACAGAGTAGTAGTCTGCTCCCTATATGCCACCCCAGTTATCAATCTGGCTGCCACCCGTTGTACTAATTGTAGCTTCCAGGCCATCTTCAAAGGCAACCCCACATAAAGCGTGTTGCAGTAATCCAAACAGGATGTGACCAAAGTGCGGACCACCATGGCCAAGTCAGACTTCCCCAGGTACGGGCGCAGCTGGCACACAAGTCTCTATTGTGCGAATGCTCCCCTAGCCACTGCTGAGACCTGGGGTTCCAGGCTCAGTGAAGAATCTAGGAGAACATGCAGACTGCAAACCTGCGTCTTCAGGGGGAGTGTGACTCCATCCAACACAGGCTGTAACCCTATGCCCTGTTCAGCCTTATGACTGACCAGGAGGACCTCTGTCTTGTCTGGATTCAATTTCAATTTGTTTGCCCTCATCCAGTCCAACACAGTGGCCAAGCACTGATTCAAGACCAGAACACCCTCCTTAGTAATAGGTGGAAAGGAGTGACAGAGTTTGACATCATCTGCATACAGATAACACCATACCCCAAAACTCTGAATGATCTCTCCCAGTGGTTTCATGTATATGTTGAACAACATGGGGAACAGTATAGAACCCTGCAGGACCCCACAAAGCAATGGTTGTGGGGTCAAGCAGGTGTCCCCCAGTGACACCATCTGGGAACAACCCTCCAGGAAGGACCGGAGCCAAAGCAGAACAGTATTTCCGAGCCCCATTCCCATGAGGCGTCTTAGATGGATACCGTGGTCTATGGTATCGAAAGCTGCTGAGAGGTCCAGCAGGGACACCTCTCCCCCTGTCCAGTTACCGGCGTAGATCATCTACTAAGGTGACCAAGGCTGTCTCGGTACCATGTCCCGGCCTAAAGCCACACTGTGCCGGATCTAGAAAATCAGTGTCAACAAAGAATGCCTGGAGTGGATCTTGTTTGGTTCTTTCATCGCTGCCCTTCCAAGTTCTAGTTTTCTTCCAGTTTCTTGAGTGGACTCTCCATTCCCTTTAATGACTGATCCAGAGTATGGGAAATCTTTAATTATTTCAATGTCTCTATTGTCTACTTTAAAATTATGAAGTTAACATTAAATAATTTCTTAATGTTCAGCTATAAATCTGCCTTTGCACTTTTAGAGACATAGCTCCATTTTTCTGTATAAGTATACAGAAAGGATTTGTAGCACCTTTGAGACTAGGGGAAAGTAATTTTTAGTATAAGCTTTTGCAGATTGGCTGAAGAGTGTGTATCAGTGTCCTCTTATTTATTGTATAATAATCACCTCTGCGGCAGCTATTCGTCTTCTCAGTTTTCCACTTAGGGGAGGGGGAAGAAGCTTTTAAAATTCTTTGTTTTTCTTATTGTGTGCAAATAGGAAAGGAGCAGAGTGATGTTGATTTGTGTATTGGAGACACAAAAACTGCATCACCTTGCACTGTGATTGTAAGCTCAAAATTTTCTCCAAAGAAATAAAAAAAGATAAGGCAACTGATCTAAGTAAATAATAGATAATGAAGCAATTTAGATCAAAGCTTATGAGCTTAAGATCAGATTTTTTTTATCGTTATGTGATAAGTGTATTCCAACTTATGGCTACCCTATTGTGGGATTTTCTTGGCAAATTTATTAAGAAGAGATTTACATTGTTCTTCTGTAATGCTGAGAGAATATGGGTTGTCCAAGGTCACACAGTAGCATTCCATGGCTGAGCAGGATTCAGGCTCTGGTCTCCAAAAGTCTTAGTCCAATACTCAAACCATTACTCATGGTGGCCTTTGAGAACTGATCTGATTCAATTCCAGAGTGGAACAGCACTTCAGACTCATTTGGAAATCCAGATATTTGCCTATATTTTGGGGTGGCTTTGTGTGTATGTGTGCTATGTGTCTTGAAGTCATTTCCGACTTATGGCAACCAAAAGCAAACTTATAACAGGATATTCTTGGCAGAAGTTGTTCAGAAGGTGTTGTCTTTGCCTTCTTCTGACACTAAGAGATTATGACTTGTCTAAGGCCACCTAGTCAGCTTCTTTGGCTGATTGAGATTCAAATCCTGGTCTCCAGAGTTTATTTATTTATTTATTTACATCACTTTTACCCCGCCTTTCTCTCCGAGGAGACTTGGAGTAAATAGGCAAAAATTCAATGCCTGAAAACAATGTAAAAGCAACAATTAATATAAAACAATCTACAAAACAACAGTTCATATAAAACAGATACCATTACAAAATAAAGTCACATTATATAAAATTTTAAGAATGTCCAAGATTAAAATCCATTCATCCAGAATCCTCAAGTCTTTATACAGGTCATGTAAAGTCCATGTTCTCATTCATTAAAAGCTTGCATGCACAACCATGTCTTTAAGGCTTTCCTGAAGCCTAGGAGAGTTGGTATCTGCCTTATGTTGCTGGGGAGGGTGTTCCATAGCCGAGGAGCCACCACCGAGAAGGCCCTGTCCCTCGTTCCCACCAGCCTTACCTGCGAGGCTGGTGGGACTGAGAGCAGGGCCTCCCCCGATGATCTAAGAGTTCTAGAAGGCTCGTAGGTGGAGATACATTCGGACAGGTTATAGTCCAACATTCAAACTATTACTCCACACTTCCTAACTTCTTCATAAATGCACTGACATCTACAAGGATTAAAATTGCACAGTTGTACGATAACCATGTCCAGCAAAAAGCTACTGTTATTTTACTATGTAGCAGAGCTAGCAAAGTGCCTGCTGTACATTGGTTTGCAGTCTACAGCAGTATGCAGGATACATCAGTGCACAGTATGCAGCAATGACTTTTGTGCACTGATATGCTTTGTGTACCAATGTGCATTGATACCGATGTGCATCACTGCTCTTGCTGGTATTCTATTACACAGCTTCACAATTCACTAAAAGAGTTTATTAAGTCCTCTGCTGCAGAGCTAGGCATGAGTAAAGTTATGTAATCTATCACATCATATAAGATTCTGGCAAATAAAAATAAGTGTGGGAAAAGCCAATACATCTCCAGCTACAGAGAATATGAGAGCTGCCAAGTTGGTACAGTAGAGTCTCACTTATCCAACATAAACGGGCCGGCAGAACGTTGGATAAGCGAATATGTTGGATAATAAGGAGAGATTAAGGAAAAGCCTATTAAACATCAAATTAGGTTATGATTTTACAAATTAAGCACCAAAACATCATATTATACAACAAATTTGACAGAAAAAGTAGTTCAATACGCAGTAATGCTATGTTGTAATTACTGTATTTATGAATTTAGCACCAAAATATAATGATGTATTGAAAACATTGACTACAAAAATGTGTTGGATAATCCAGAACGTTGGATAAGTGAGACTCTACTGTATATTGTAAAAGGGTAGAAGAGCTGAACTTTGTTCATTGACAGCTTTGTCAAGCAGTCTGGGATAAGACTATTGACACTTTTTCAATTATCCTGTTTGTTGGTAAGGATTATGTGAGATCTTCTGCTACATCTATGTTCTGTGATAGTAGCAGATTGTGAAAGATTTAAAATGGGTTCTCATTAAATTTTCATGCCATTGTAGTTTTGCTAAGGGATAAGGGATGGGAGATGGGATAGAGTGAGCAGCAATGCCCTCCTTTCCCTCCTTATCCTATTTATTAATATATTTATAATTTAAATCTTGTCATGCAGTGTACCTAATGCTGTGCATGTGGATTTCATGGTATTTTCTTCTCGTAAGTATTCCTTTTTGAGAAGGAAAGGGTGAGTAGATTCCTTTAGAAAGAAAGATTCATTCTCTCTCTTAGTATGCACAGACCTGTCACTCAGATATGCTCAGAATAGTAGTGCTACAATTCGACATGAGAATAATAGAATATTAGAGTTGGAAGAGACCACATGGGTCATCTAGTCCAACCCCCTGTCATGCAGTAAAAGCACAATCAAAATATTCCTGACAGATGGCCACCCAGCCTCTGTTTAAAGGTTTCCAAGGAAGCAACTTCCACCACACTCTGAGGCAAAGAGTTCCACTGTTGAACAGCTCATAGTCAAGAAATTCTTCCTAATGTTCAGGTGGAATCTCCTTTTCTGTAATTTGAATCCATTGCTCCGAGTCCTAGTTTCAAGGGTAGCAGAAAACAAACATGTTCCCTCTTCCTTATGACAGCCTTTCATATATTTATACATAACTATCATGTCTCCTTTCAACCTTCTTTTCTGCAGGCTAAACATACCCAGTTCTATAAGACAGTTCTCATAGGGCCTGGTCTCAAGACCTTTGATCATTTTAGTCGCCCTCCTCTGGACACCTTCCAGCTTGTCAATATCTCTTTTGAACTGTGGTGCCCAGTCATTAATAAAGATGTTAAACAATATTGGGCCCAGGACCAAACCTTGCAGAACTCCACTAGTCACTTCTTTCCAGTATGAAGAGGAATCAATAATGACCTTTGGGTTTGCTCATGTAACCAGTTACAGATCCACTGAATAGTAGCATTGCCTAGCCCACATTTGACTAGTTTGCTTGCAAGAAAATCATGGGGGACTTTGTCAAAGGCCTTAGTGAAATCAAGATTTTTTTTTACATCCACAGCATTCCCTACATCTACCAAGCTTGTAACTCTATCAAAAAAATAGTTAAGATTAGTCTGGCATAACTTGTCTTTGAAAAATCCATGTTGACGTTTAGTAATCACAGCATTCCTTTCTAAGTGATTGCAGACTGCTTCCTCCATGAGCTTCTCCAGAATCTTTCCTGGTATTGATGTCAGGCTGACTGGACGGTAATTGTTTGTGTCCTCTTTTTTCTCCTCTTGAAGATAGGGACAACATTTGCCCTCCACCAGTCTGCTGGGACTTCTCGTGTTCTCCAAGAATTCTCAAAGATTATTGTCAGTGGTTCTGAAATAACTTCTGCTAGTTCCTTCAATACTCTTGGATACAGTTCATCTGGCTCTGGAGACTTGAATTCATTTGGAGTAGCCAGGTCTTCCTGGGCTACTTCTTTACTTATTTTGGGTTGCATTTTCCTTATTACCTCATCTGCTCCGTATTGCTCAGGTTGAACACCAACCTCCTTTTGGGAGAAGACTGAGGCAAAGGTGTCGAGCAGCTCTGCCTTTTCCTTATCCCCTGTTAGCATTTCATCACCTTCTCCATGCAGAGGCTCTACTATTTCTTTTTCTTCCCTTTTCTACTGACATAACTAAAGAACCCCTTTATATTGTTTTTAATCTCTCTGGCAAGCTAAAACTCATTTTGTGCCTTAGCCTTATGAACATTTTCTCTATATATGTTGGTTATTTGTTTGAACTTCTCTTTGGTGATTTCACCTTTTTTCCATTTCCTACGCTTGCCTCTTTAGAATCTTAGCTCAGTTAAAAGTTCTTTGGACATTCATTCTGGTTGTTTTACACTTCTCCTATTTTTTCTCCTTGCTGGCACTGTTTGCAATTTTGCCTTCAATATCTCACTTTTAAGAAACTCCCATCCATCATTAACACTCTTCTCTTTTAATATTCCTGTCCATGGAGTCACACTCAGTATTTCCTTAAATTTCCTGAAGTCAGTTCTCCTAAAGTCTAGAATATGTGTTTGACTTCTCTTAGTTTCACCCTTCCTTTGTATCACAAGTTCAAGGAGCACATGGTCACTCCCACCTAAGGAGCCCACCACTTCCACTCCATTGAGCAGATCTTCAACGTTGGTTAGGATCATATTCCCTTGTTGCCTTTTCTACCTTCCGAACAATAAAATTGACTGCAAAGCAAATGAGAAATTTATTGAACTTTTTACTCTTAGCAAAATTGGTTTCCCAAAAAATATCTGAGTAATTCAAACCTTACATTACTGCTATAATCCCCATGCTACTACAAACTGCTGTTCCATTCTATGAAATCCTGAAATCTGCATTTTAGGGAGGAGTATTTAGATTCCTCAATCAGATAACTCTTCTAGTGTCTCTAAACTACAAAATCTATGATTTCATTCTCTAAAAAAAATTCTAGGTCCTCCAGGTGACTTTATGGTATGCTTCCACTGGAGGTTATCATAGAGTTCCACTAAAGTACTCTAGGAATTTTCTGAGTCCTATAGCTCTGTGATAACCTCCAGGGGATGTCAGTCATTTTAGTAAGGCTTGCTGTTTCTAGTTTTCATTATAAGTTTCAGAACATATGCCTCATGAATATGGGGGTGGCAATGTCATACTGTAGTATATTCCACATCAAGTGCTAAATAACAGAATTTTTAAAAGCTTACTCATGCAAAAAACCTGTTGAATAGCAAAATCTAACACATTTTAGAGGTAAAATGTCCTAATCAATCCACTTCATGCTACATTTAGTTTTCTACTAGCAGAGCTTTTTATTTTCATGTGGGAGTTAAAATGCTGGCAGTGTACTATCTTGGGACTGTGCTATTTTATTCTGATGGCATATATAACACAGACCCTATGTTGGAAGTGCTATGTGAAGTGAGTAGAGAAAAAAAATGTAAAATAAGCACCCATCAGTAGAATCACCTGCATATGTAAGGTGGAAATCTAACTGGCTGTTCTTTCTACCATCATATTTCTCACATTTCTTTTCAGAGAATTAAAAAAAGAAAACCAGTCATCTCTTATCCCCTTGAATAGTTGTTGAAGTCTCAACTAAAACATCATTAGAATAAACAACCTTAGTATGTCTACTAGGCTGGTGCAAAAGTTTCTAAAGCTTCTAAAGTCCGATTAAAATTTGTAAAATCGGTACTTCTGATGTAATTTCTGACACATGGACATGGCCTGTGCCAAAAATTTAAGAATTGAAACTTACCCAATCATTTTTGTTTGTATTTTGCAAATCTCAGAAGGCTCCTTTCCAAAGTCAGTTTCATTTCCATGTCAAGCAAGCAGAGCAAAGCCAAAAAGACTCCCATTCCACTATAAATTAATGGCCTCTTGCAATTAGGAAATGGAAGCAGCAGGGAGATAGCAGAGTTTTCTAGGAAAGACAGCACAGAACTCTGGGAAATGTAGTTTGGAAAGGTGATGAGCTCTATGCCAGAGAATGCAAAAGACTCTACCGTAATTCTGCTCACATCAGAAAGCCCCCTATGAGTTTTGGGGAGAGATGTATCCCTCTGTAGCAGCAGCCAGCCAGCCAAAGTTCCAATAAATTGTTGAATCTGAAAAAAGGAGGACAGACTGATCCTTTATTAAGTAAAGCTATGTGCTGGGCTGGAAATAAATCCTTAAATGGATTACTCTTGGAGGTCTCTTCCAACTCAATAGGGGAGTTTAGAGGCTGGATGCGTAAGAACTAGTTTGTATGCTGCTGTTTAGGAATGAGTACAATGCACATAATTATGGTGACTTTCTGATAAAGTAGTTTTCCCTGTTGTTCCCCTGCATCAGTCAAAATGGGGGGGGGGGTGTCATTGTTTCATTCCCTCATGCTTTTCTATGAGATTGTGTTTAATTAAAAAATTCCAGCACAATCTACCTGTCAGGACACATCTCCCTCTATGAACCACTGTGGATATTAAGATCCTCCAGGCAGACCCTGTTCTCGGTCCCACTTCCATCACAGGTGCGATTGGCGGGGATGAGAGAATTGACCTTTTCAGTAATTGCCCCTCGGCTATGGAACTCCCTCCCTGGCGAGATTAGATCAGCCCCCTCCCTCCTGTCCTTCAGAAAGATGGTAAACACTTGGCTGTGGGACCAAGTCTTTGGGACAATGCAATAAAGCAAAAATAGGAAACTTCATCCTGCTGACCGGATTCAGTATAACTGATCTGAGATGGTTTAAAACAATTGATTTGAAAGTGGAGATAACTGATTTTAATATTTATGTACTTATAGTTTATTTATGTTTTGGCATTGAGTGTTTGCCATATATATGTTGTGCTTCACCCTGAGTCCCCTTCGGGGTGAGAAGGATGGAATATAAATGCTTTAAATAAATAATTTAAATAAACTATATACACATAATTTGTAAGTAATGCTACTACTCAACATGTTTCATACAGATAAGGAAGCTTTTTCTCTTTCTTCTGGACATGGTATGTGAATGGGTGGGTGGCCAGAAAACTGGCTATTGTTCAGCTTTAGTCATGCCAATTGATTACTGTGCTCCATAAAAGGAGGAGGAGGCAATGGTGTCTTGCTGAAAAAAGTGCAAAAAGGGGGATTCCTAACATTCAAGATGTTCAGTTGTGTGCAAGTAAGCTCCAACTGTACAGCATGGGCTAATGTCCAAATAAATATGAAAACGGTTGTTATTGGAATCACAGCATGATTTCTTATCACAACAGATACTTGGTTACACAGATGATTAAACCCTGTTGAGTTCAAGTGGGTTTGTTTGCTCCCAGCAAAATAGCACCCGGGATTGCAACTTCAAATGCTTTGCATAAATTGTTCATATGGTAGTAATCATCCCTAGATTATTGATGGATTCAGTCCCCTTCCTTCAGTTTCATTGCACTAATGAACAAAAGGAAGTAAATATACAGAAAGGTTGCAGCCATACTCTGAAAAGTGGTTGAGCTATTATTTTAGAAAATAAATTTACCATATGTTTGAGTAAAACAAAAGCAAACAGATATAAATCAGCCAAGCAATGGTTTTTCTAAGCTCACAGTGGCAGAAGAAGAGGGTAGGGCAAAGCAATTTCACCCCTCATGTCTGCTTGAGAACAAGGAGAAACATGCTATAAATGCTGGAATTGTTTGCATATGTGTTTCAGACTTGATACCAAAGTGAGGTGTAAACCAACAGTGCTATTCTCATTCAGACTTTCAAAGGAAGCAGCTCATTTGGAAACTGGAAAGGCTACTTCCATTTGATGTTTCTTTCAGCTTCTCATATCTGTCTCTTATTAGTTGTTTTGCTATCCCTGCCAACATCTAAATGAATATTATAAATTAAATAAATCATTGGCACTTTTCTTTTGATGAGAGTTCAAACAAACCCTGAACTTAAGTTGAGTTCTAGCTTGACATAAATAAGATGAACATTGCCTTTATATTAGCTGACATGAACTAGCTGCTGAAGACAGCATTTTGTGGTGAGTAAAATTGGTGGTTGCTTTTAACTACAGCAGTAAAAGGAGACTGACTGTCTTTTGTGAACTGCCTTTGTGCACATTTTGGGGTTGCTTAGAAATGGCAGTGGCTGATTCAAGACATTTTGCTGAACAAAGGATGTGACAAAGTCAAACATGCAGATAGTGATAGGACTGGCAATGAGACAGAATCTTTCACCACATCTAAAGGCAATAGACATGACTCTGTCCTGAAATAGCTAGAGAGTTGGGGTTGCTACTGCTACCCATGGCATTGACCATCTAAATTAATCCTGTTGTGAATGAGTCTTCTGAGGCTGTGAGTGATAATGGTAGGATCAGGAGGGGAAGGAAGAATCCTTGCGAGGAGGGCTCGCTGGAAGATTTACATAGGAAGAGAGTCAGGGAGATAGATGAGGAATCCTCAGATGATGATTCATTTGGGGAGTTGAAAGGGAATCCTGAGGTGGAAATGACTGTTGAGGACCCGCTGGTGGCGGAAGGGGTTGGCATAGACTGGGCATGGGCTCTGGAGGATCTTGGGGAGGAACCTGGGCCCATGAGGACGCTAGAGAGGCTTGGGTTTCTTCAGAAGCAGGCCCCATATGGTCTGCCTGGAGGAATGAGGGCGATTCCACAGGTGTGGACAGGGTTGGGCATAGGCAGAGTGATTTTGACTCTGATGAGGAACTTGGGATGCCTAATCCAAAGGCGTTGGCTGTTTGGAGCTCGGATTTTGATGATGAGCTTGGGACACCTGATCCTAAGGCGTTGGTTGTTTGGATGCCCAAGGAAACCTAAATAAATTGGGGGTTTTTTTTTTGCCATAGTCCCTTGTGTGTGGCAAGGTGTTGTTGGGCGCCATTGGGTTTCCTGTATTTGACTCCGAAGACTGGCTTGGGACTTTGCAACCGATGTAAATTTAATCCGGGTTATTCTACAATGGAGGGCTGGAACTGTGTGGGTTTTCTGTGTGGACTGCATTGTTATTACTATTTTGCTGCTGCTCACCTCCGCTGTCTTGGCTCTTTGTGTTATCCCGCAATGTGGACCTTGCCCTTTGGACCTTGGACTGGAACTCAACTTGGCATATCTCTTCGCTCTTTAACCCGGCTTGGCATCATTCCCGTGTTCGTGGCTGACTGCTGGCTTCGCCTTCGACTCCAACGCTGTTCTCCAGTCCTGACTCCGGACTGGTTTGACTTCGCTAGAATGTCTCGTTCCTCTGATATCTGGCTTGGCTTTTTACTCCGCAGTGGCTCGTCACCATTGCCTCAGCGTTTTCCAGCATTGTTTGCCCGCGCCGCTTTTGGTGAAGAACTTTAGCCCGGTTTGGGCTTTCTCTTTAGTTTTGGGCTTTTTGCTGTACTTTTGGGGTTTGGGGAAGTTTTGTGCCTTTGGGAACTCTTGCCCTTGTTTGTTTTGCTGTTTTGACCTTGCCTTGCAATTTTGAGCTGTTTTCAAGCAATTTGGTTTAATCTGGATTATATCTCCGGATAATCCGGATTATATTTCAGTTAGCTTTTTTTGAGGTTTCTTGCTCTGAACCGTTTAGTCACACTGAAGTTAAAGTGTTGTGAGCTCTCTGGACTTTGTGCTGAGATTTTTGAGTTATTTTTTTAATAAACTATATTTATCTTACTGGCTGGCGTCTGACCTTTGACAAATCCAATGTGCCTTATGACAAGGATGAAAATAAATAGAGATTGAGGGGAAATCCGGCACAATTTTCTGGCAGGAAATGGTGTCAGATTTTGCATATAATAAGACAGAACACACAAAACAGGTGATCTTAATGCGTGGTAGAGGTGGTATGCTTCTCTGTAAAAATATTTTATCTGGTGATGTTAGCACTGTTTCTCTCACTTTAAGAGGAAGGGAGAGAAATGCAGAGATGGGACTAAACAGCAAATGGTCTCAGAATATGTCCCCAAATCTGAAGCTCTAAAATAGAAATATAAAGAGTGTCCACATTTTCCCCTCCACCCAACATGTTGAAATAAAAAACTGCATAAGGCCATGAGAAATTTCACTCCTTCATAAATTGAAAACCATGAGTACTATGGGCAGTTATCTTCACTCCATAGATTTTTCATTGGTGAAGTGCACTGTACAGGTTTTTTTTTGAAATGTTTGGACACATAAGTTTTTGGAATACCTTTGGTTTTTGGAATACTGTTGAATATGAGATAAGGAGATAACTTGGAAATTAGACCCAAGTTTAAACATGGTGGATTTTCATGGCTGAATGAGGATTAAGGGGCCGGGCTGTGGCGCAGCTGTTGAGCAGCTGCCTTAAATCACTCTAACCATGAGGTCATGAGTTCGAGGCCAGCCCATGGCGGGGTGAGCACCCGTCAATTAAAAATAAAAAATAGCCCCTGCTCGTTGCTGACCTAGCAACCCGAAAGATAGTTGCATCTATCAAGTAGGAGATAAGGTACCACTTATAAAGTGGGGAGGCAAGATTAACTAATTTACGACCTGGAATGAGGAAGTGCCGTCAGTGTGGATGATGAAGCAGCTGCTCCCCCCTGTGGCCAGAATCGAACATCCTCTCAGAAGAAGGTTAACTTGCCTCTGCATGTGTCTCTCAGTCTCTGTTTGATGTGTTTATGGGCATTGAATGTTTGCCCTATGTGTGTTATAATGTGATCCGCCCTGAGTCCCCTTCGGGGTGAGAAGGGCGGAATTTAAATACTGTAAATAAATAAATAAATAAATAAATAAATAAGTTAAAGCTGAAACCATACACCATGCAAGATTTCAAATTTCTTACATCATGGTGTATTACTTCAGAAGTTTAAAACCATAGAATTCTGGCCAAAACAATAGAGAAAGCTCTATTCCTGGACAGTTACATCATGTGGATTCCTTGTTAAAGTGAGTGATGACAATTCAAAATAAAAGGGAAGCCATGTAGGTTAACCAAGTCAACAGTTTTATGTCTAGACTCTAGACAGAGAGCTCAATTAGAGAAAGAAAGTGACAGAGACAGAGAAATTATTTTCCTCATTTCAAGACAACAGCTGGGATGTTCCCTTGCATGAAGCTTAGCAATTCCTGGATCGGCAGCCAGTTGACCAAGGAAGAAAGGCCATAGATTGTCTGCTTTTAGTTGAATTGCAGCAATGACATCAGAAGCAATTAATGGCATTGAACTTGAAATTAATTTAGTAGCAATTTCCATTAAAAGAAGTGTTTTACTTGCAAAAATTATATAAAAACACTGGTACAAATTGTGTATCCCTAATCTGAAAAACTTGACACAAAAATGTTTTGAAGACGTGATCCAAATCTAAACACAAAATTCATTTATGTTTTACATACATTTATGTTTATACATACAGTCCAAAGGTAGTTTTGCACATTATAATTTTAGCACGGAGCAAAGTTTGTGTATACTGAACCACCAGAAAGCAAAGATGTTACTACCCCAGACACCCATGAGGAAAATTCAGGAGCATTTTTGGATTTCGGATAAGGGAGACGAAACCTATAGTGGTTCTATCCTTGCTCTATATATATATATATATATATATATATATATATATATATATATATATATAACAATTGAATTATTTTTTTAAAAAATACTATCTTCCAGCACTTACTATTAGAGGAATATATCCCTCACCTGATCTCTTTACACATGCCCACCCTAGTCTAGAATTTGGACAATCTTGTGACTTGTTAGAATCACAATGATCTGGATGTCATTACCTTTAATCTCTTTTGTGTAAATGCACACTGCACTCTGTACTTCTTTAGGGACTGTTTCTTCTGGAGTTAAGTATAGAAAATGGATGATAACTACTGAAAACCTACCTGCTAATTCAGACGTGAATAATTTTTTTAAAAAATCCATTTATAATCTAGCTTTCTCCCAAGACTTGAATCATGGCGGCATTCAATTAAAGATACCCAAATAGAAAACAAGCAAAAGCTTTTTTTAAAATAAAAAATAAAATCAAAGCACAGTTTAAAAATATGCCAATTAAAGAAAATACAGCATTCATCCAGATAAAAGGCCTTTCTAAGCCAAGCAAGGTCAGTTGCCAAAGGCCCATCTGAATAAATAGGTTTTGCCTGCCAGAACAAAGACAACAGGGATCCAGTTAGCCTAGCTTCCCTCATTAAGGAGAGATGCAGGCACTGAGATAGTTGGGGATTCCAAAATGGTATTGCGTCTGAAAAAACTTTTAAATAGTCACGTGTTACATAAATGTATTGCTAATCAATGTACCACCAGATATCCTTTTTAAAGTAAAACATTGCTTTTCAATAGATGTGTCCCTACTCACCTTCACGAAGATCTGAGCTCTGGTGTAACTGCCCTGTTCTTTCAGGGAGCACTAGAAACTAATGAGGAATTCAGAGTCTGCAGAGAGTCGTAAAGATTATCACTGCCAGAGCTTTACACCTATTTACAGCTGTAAGGCATTGTAACACACAGGTACATGCTGGCACTCAGAGAGG
Source organism: Anolis carolinensis (assembly GCF_035594765.1). Classification (NCBI taxonomy): domain Eukaryota; kingdom Metazoa; phylum Chordata; class Lepidosauria; order Squamata; family Anolidae; genus Anolis; species Anolis carolinensis. Next base: position 263,415,183 of record NC_085842.1, on the reverse strand, counting down.
TCTTGGCAACAACATTTCTGTCCTCAACACAAGAACATCATTGGCTTCTCAAATACATTACTCCCCTTGTTGTAAATAATCCAAAATAGTACCTGGCTATATATTAAGATTTATTATCTTGATTAAGCTTTAAACATCTTGGCTGTAAAATATGGCCAGAGTTAATACCAAATTTTACTATCTTTCCTATATGCATCCTAAAACATACTGATATTTTTCTTTGTCTTGTTTCTGTACCTGAGCCTAAGTTTTCAGATCAAAAATCTATGGAGCAGCAATAATGACTAGTGTGACTAATGTTGTTTTAAAGGTGCATGTATATAAAATCTGTAGATTTACCAATCTTCTTCTTTCTCTCCAAAATTGCTGTGGTGGCTCAACAGGTTACACCATTTAACTGTTGAATCTGCTGACCTAAAGGCTGGCAGTTTGAAGCCACGGATTGTGGTGAGCTCCCGCTGTTAGCCCTAGCTCTTGCTAACCTAGCAATTCAAAAACATGCATATGTGAGTAGATCAATAGGTACCGCTTTGGCAGGAAGGTAATAAAGGCGCCCATGCAGCCATGCCGGCAATACGACCAGGAGGTGTCTGTGGACAACAGGTTCCTCAGCCTAGATGTGGAACAGGAGGACCTCCCCATGGCCAGAGTTGAACACCTCCTTCAGAAAGCCAGAGATGAAAGGGGAAGTCTTTACCTTTGATTTGTGTATTTGTATGTCATTGTTATTCCACTGTATTAAAGGCACTGAATGTTTGCCTATCTGTGTATGTTGTAATCCACTCTGAATCTCCTTGGAGAGATAGAGCAGAATATAAATAAAGTGTTGTAGTAGTAGTAGTACTATTTTAAAATCAAAATGAAAGAAATATACAAATACTGATATTTCTACCACAATTTTGTCATTATGTTCAAGGAATAAATGTCAACATACCCATTTGTCTCAATTAAAATATTAAGAGGTGCAAGTAGTCCTATTAGTCTACAGGTACTGAAATCAAAACAAAGAGCCCCATACTATTCTAAATACTAACTTTGTGCTATTTCCCTTCCACTGTTTAATGAGGCTATAAACTCATAAATATTTATTTTAAAGAACGTTCAAAGCTACAGTTGGATAATAAAAGAAGTGACATTTTACCTTGATAAATTACAATCAGCATACAATTTAGCCATATGTTAATACTGTGTCCAATTCTGGGCACCGCAACTGAGGGGAGATATTGACAAGCTAGAAGGTGTCCAGAGGAGGGTGACCAAGGGTCTGGAGAACAAGCCCTATGAGGAGCGGCTTAAAGAGCTGGGCATGTTTAACCTGCAGAAGAGAAGGCTGAGAGGAGACGTGATAGCCATGTAGAAATATATGAGGGGAAGTCATAGGGAGGAGGGAGCAAGCTTGTTTTCTGCTGCCCTGGAGATTAGGATGTGGAACAATGGCTTCAAACTACAAGAAAGGAGATTCCACCTGAACATGAGGAAGAACATCCTAACTGTGGAACTCTCTGCCCTGGAGTATGGTGGAGGCTCCTTCTTTGGAGGCTTTTAAGCAGAGTCTGGATGGCCATCTGTTGGGAGTGCTTTGAATATGATTTTCCTGCTTCTTTGCAGGGGTTGGATTGGTTGACCCACGAGGTCTCTTCCAACTCTATGACTCTATGTGTCTATGAAATCTTAGTCAGGATGTCCTATATCATTTTCTGTGTTTGTGTGTTTAGCTTCACTAAAAAAAGGAAAAGTTAGTAATTTTGTGCTGAATATGGAATTTAATGTAAATTATATTTTCTTAGCTGAAGTCAAACCTGTGGATGCTGATTTTATGCTTTAAAAGTTCCTAATCCCTACTAGTCAAGTCACTGCTGATTGAAGCATCTCACCATTTCACAAATTGGACAGGAATGGTTCCCATTCATCATACAGCTCACATCACTGAAACAATCCTTCTGATTTATACAGTACCTGCAGCTTGAACTCTCTGGTTTATTGGGATATAAATAATGTTTACCTTTGGCTGGAGTCTTGTCATTTCTCTTGTTTTCCTTATTATAATGAAATCTATGCAAGACTAGGAAAAGTATACAGGGCGATAGATTATCCATTTCTCATATGTTTTCATCAATAATCAAGAGAGAAAATATAGCATAGACCTGCTGATTAATTTTCTAAAATTCTTGGTGAGGTTTGGAACAGTGCATTATCATCTTAACATTCTTTCTTGTGTCTGCCCTCAAAGTCACCTCTTGACACAGTTCTCAGTAATTTCGGTATGAGTATTCAAACCTTAGATCTTCCAATTTAGATCTCCCTACATAGACCTTATTCAGTACATTCTGTTATTTAGAGGTAACATGCTACCTGTAATGAAAGCACTCATACTGAATTAATAATGGTCCTCTTGAGTTTCAAACACAACACAGCTCTCTTGTTGAATTCATTTCAACAAATAGAATAAGACTTCTTGAAGTGTTTCAACTAATAAACACTCATTTCTAGTTGAAAGAAAGGACTTTATTGCACAAGGCAGGTGAACACACATTGTAACTGGGCTGTCACTTGTTGCATGACATTGCATGCATCCCATTGCTGGGCTGCCTCCTTCCTGTGATTTTCCCATCCCTAGATATTAATACGTAAACTCATCTATAGTTCCCAATCTAGCAATGTTCCTGTCACCTACCTTGGAACAATGTGTCCTTTCCACTTCTGTACCAGCATGTTTACAGCAAAGAGGTATTTGGGGTGTTATTCTCCTCTGCTCTTCTCCCCACTTAATAATAATAATAATAATAATAATAATAATAATAATAATAATAATAATAATAACTTTATTTATACCCCACCACCATCTCCCCGTGGGGACTCGGGGCGGCTTACATGGGGCAGAGGCCCAAACAACATAGAACAAAACATAAGCAACATAATACAAATCACACTATAAAAAGATAAATCAGTAATACAATATATCAATTAAAACAAAAATACAGGATTAAAAATTGCATTTAAAACACACAAATGGTAAAATCGTAATAAAAATGGGATAGATTATTAAAAACCCTCTGGGGCTGATTAATTAATGACTGTATCTCCAAAGGCCTGCCGAAACGTCCAAGTCTTCAGTTGTTTCCTAAAGGAAAGTAGAGAGGGAGCCAACCTAATCTCTCTGGGGAGGGAGTTCCAGAGTCGGGGAGCCACGGCCGAGAAGGCCCTCTCTCTCGTCCCCACCAAACGCAGTTGTGAGGAGGGCAGAAGCGAGAGGAGGGCCTCCCCGGAAGATCTCAGCGACCGGGTGGGTTCATAGGGGACGACGCGGTCATGAAGATAGGCAGGTCCCGAACCGTTTAGAGCTTTATAGGTAATAACCTGCACCTTAAATTGGGCCTGGAATATAATCGGCAGCCAGGGGAGCTGCTTGAACAGGAGGGTTGACCTCTCCCTATAAGCAGCTCCAGTTAGTAACCTGGCTGCCGACCGTTGTACCAACTGCAATTTCCGGACCGTTTTCAAGGGCAGCCCCACGTAGAGTGCGTTACAGTAATCCATCCTTGAGGTAACCAGAGCGTGGACCACCAGGGCCAAGTCAGACTTCTCGAGGTACGGTCGCAGTTGGCGCACTAGCTTTAGCTGTGCAAAGGCCCTCCCGGCCACCGCCGACACCTGAGCATCAAGTGACAGCGATGAGTCCAGGAGGATCCCCAAGCTGCGGACCTGCGCCTTCATCATTCCCAAATTGCTGTTTTCCTCTTATTTTATATTTATGTATTTATTTATTTGGTTTTTAAATGCTGAAATTGTGCAGCTACATTAAAAATTAAAAATTAAGGAGCAATATTAATGCAGGAAGATGGGACTTCAAGAATATACAAAGGTAAAATAATGGGACCATGAATTGGTCAATTGGCAAAATTGTATTAATGAAGAAGCATGTGATATTGAGAGTATTCAACATGGTATGTATCCGCTATTCAGTGGATACAGAATACCAGGTTCATGCAATTAAGACCTTAGTTAATGTCTTTTTCTCTTTCAGTCTTACTTTTTATATGCTCAAGGTAACTTTGACCAAACCAGATGTTAGGTCCATTTATGTGTTGAATACAGATGTACAAGTCCTGCATTTACCTCTTGAATGCAAAGACAAATGCTATAAATAGCTTGGACAACATATTTTGGTAATCGTTTTGGACCAACACAGTGAGATTTATATTTGGGATATCCCTGAAAAGAGGTCTAGAACAACAATTACACAGGTACATAGTTCATATTTTAAGTTTGCCTTGTAATTCTGTAATGACTAGAGACAAACTTTTTTTTCCTTTTTTCTTTTTTGCAGACCTTTACAGGAGATCTATCTAATATACTATAAAAGTAAATGCGGTTCAGAGCAATCATTTTAATGAGTTTGCCACAGCAAAAAGAAATGCAAAATTGCAAAGATGTCAAAACACTTTTATGCAGTTGCTTGTTTAATTGTGTTGCCTTTTTCAGAGGCCTTTTTTTGTCAGAGTTTTATATAATTTCTTAAGTGAAAATGGGTAAGTGATTGTAAGGATCATGACCAAACACTGTATAAAAAGGTAAAGGTTTCCCCTGACGTTAAGTCCAGTCATGTCTGACTTTGGGGGTTGGTGCTCATCTCCATTTCTAAGCCGAAGAGCCAGCATTGTCCGTAGACATCTCCAAGGTCATGTGGCCGGCATGACTGCATGGAGCGCCGTTACCTTCCCGCCGGAGCGGTACCTATTGATCTACTCACATTGGCATGTTTTCAAACTGCTAGATTGGCAGGAGCTGGAGCTAACAGCGGCCGCTCCCGCCGCTCCCGGGGTTTAAACCTGGGACCTTTCGGTCTCCAGCTCAGTGCTTTAACACACTTCACCACCAGGGCTCCAAACACTGTATGGCCAGCAGCAATCAAGCCACCTGTTGTAGATGGAGTACTACTAAAAGAGACGGAGTACATCATGTTACTTGAGGTTGGAGGTTCGAGGTTGGAGGTTGTTTGAACATTGTATGCTGAGCTGGAGTTGCTGGAGCTGATTTGTCCAAGTTGGAGTTGCCAGAGGTGTATTGTTGCTGCAACATCTGGAGAACAAGACTGTTGAATGTTATCTGAAGATAAGAACAGTTTTGTTTATTAGTCATCATGTGGAAGCAGCTGAAAAATCAAAGGACTCTACTATATTTGTAAATACCTTTATATAAACCTTTTATTTGTTAAAGGGACAGTTTGTGTTTTGCATATTCTCCTTAACTGGAGGGGAAAGCTTCCGAAGAAAGGGGGTTGCAAGTTTAGAACTCCAATTGACGGGCGTGACATTTTTCAATTAATGATCTACATAGGTTGGAGGAAGGAAGAAATTTTGGCAAATGAGAGCACAGTATTCAATGATTTCATACTACAAAGGTTAGGATAGAAGAATAACAACATTTCCTTGTTTCTCGCTGGCATCTCATGACAGTGAAACTATCATACCAATGAACTAGAACTGATTTACAAAGAAATCATTGTTTTAATATATAGACTGAATGCTTGATGCACTCATGCTGAACTTTCCTCCAGAGTTCTGGAGACTTTAAGCATTCCAGTGTAAAAATGATTATATGCAATATCCAATTATCCCAGCTTCATTTCACCCAAAGAAAAATATCTCCATTGGAAATTTCATATAGTTTGTTAACGAGCAGTTAGACTTACTAGAGGGGAGAAAGGTGACAATAGTTATTGTTGTCTGCGATGTGTACATTTAGCCAAATGCTGAGATAACTGTGATTTTGTCTGTTATCTTCTGAACTCAATTTGCAATGCTTTGACTTGATCACCCTTTTTAAAAGGCATTTCTAAGATTGTATAAGTTTGCTATACTTTAAAAGAGAGGAAGGCAGAGGAGGAATGATGGACTACCAAACAATCCTCCGAGATTCTTATTGTCACATAATGCCTTTGATCTGCACATGTTGCAAAGTCCAACTGAGTGTTTCATTTATTTGTGATTGTGAAGTGATTTGACTGGGGAGTTAACAAACAATGAAATGTGCCTCAGGAATACAATACCGTGCTTTGATGTTACTTTAAAACAGAGATGGACAACTGCATGAGGGACAGGTACCAGTTATCATCACTGTATCTTCCTGCGTGCCACAGGCCACCTGTCAGGCACACTGGAAATGAGGCAATATCAGTTCCAGTAATGATTTTTAAAGGTTTTGCCCATGATTAGCTATTTTCCTTCAATTGGATGGGCTATTGGTGAACGTTTTCATATGACAACAGATTCAATCAAGTACAACATTACATGAATGTATCATCTTTGTGAGGTTAAACTGAAAATTATTATGCTCCCAGATGGAAGGTATTTACATACATGCACACAAACACAGAGAGTGTGATAGATAATGTTTAGGCTGATAATGCCACATACTGCTGCTGGAATCTTCCTGCTGGAGCCACAGGACATCCTAGGGTTTGAAAATAAATAGATAGTTGAATTGTGTTCCTTACTATAATGATAACAAATATGGTTGTATTTTAAGGAGCAATACCTTCACATCTTTTGATACATAAAACTGTTAGTTATTTTTATAGTTATAGGGACATGGTATCAGGCTCATTGTCGTTTCTGTTATGCTTTACATTTCTGAATGAAAAACCTCTTTGGGGGACATTGAAACTATATTTCTTTAAACAAAAAAATTGTGTTTTTTTTAAAAAAACCAACTTTTCAAACTCTGAGTATTCCTTATCCAGAATTTTTAATCTAAAATATAGTGATACCTCGACTTAAGAGTTTAATTTGTTATGTGAATGAGCTTTTAACTCAAAACACTCTTATCTCAGTTAATTTTCTGTGATGTCTCATGGGCCATGTAGTCCCGTTCCTAGTACTGTTGTGACAGATGAAGAGGAAAATTTGGGTTTCCCACCGTTTCTGCCAGATTTGGAGCCCTTGCAGCTGCAGGATGTTTGCCCACAAGAAGACAGCCAAACAAGCCTTGAGCCGAAATCTCCCCCATTTTCTCGCCGCCTTTATTATAATCAAGATAGACACGCTAGGGAGGCGACTCGCAGAAGCACCAGGATAGCTGCCAGACAATTAGATGATTAAGTCTGTTTCCCTTGGGAAAGTTTAAGGAGTCCTGCATCTGGACAGTATAGGTTTCGGTTCTTGTTCCCCAGAGAAAGTGTGCTTTGGCGGGAAAACAAGATCCTATATAGATGTTGGCCACAAAGGATTCCTTGCGGAGTCAATTCGTCAGCTTTGGGAGTAGATTGTGTGTGGACTACGCTACTCCAGTTCCAGGACCTCGTTCTCGTTCCAGCCCTGCCTTGTTCCCCGGACCTCGCCACGGATTTTCGCCACGGACCCTGTTTTTGCTTCTCGCTTCTTGTTACCTTGAATCAAGCCTTGTTTGCCAAGAATCTAGTTATTTCTCCAGCCTTGCATCAAGTTCCATGGACTAAAGAACCTTTGTCATTTCCCCTCACTTTGCTTGGCAAAGTGTGTGTTTCGGTTATTGGATTACAACTTTGGACTTTAATATCTCATATTGGACATTGTTTCCCTGGACTATATTTGACCTTTCCTGAAAGGTCTACTTCTGAACTATATCCTACACTTGTTTTTATTGACTTTATATATTTCTTTAATAAAGATATTAGATAGATTCTGGCCTCTGCGTATGGTTATTGGTGCTCTGCAGCCTGGGTCCTGACATTTTCCCATTGAAATGCTATCAATCTATTGTGGCCGCCCAACCCCTCCTCCTTTTGTTCTATGTTTTTAAATAAGAAAATATAATTTATTAATAACAATGTATTCATGTGGAACAATAAAAAAGAAAGATCAAATTTAAAATGGTGGAAGCACAACGTTGTGACACAATGGTAGAAGCACAAAGTTGTGGCAAAGAAACACAAAGCACAAAGTGAAGAGGCAGAAGCATCATTTTCTTTATACTGTACTTATTCCAGCTTCTCTCCCCCTTTTGCTTGCTCTCTTCATAAAGCCAAACATACCAGGAATAAAAACCACACAAAATCAACTAATCCAAAATTCCTCAAAGTGGACAAGAGCAAAGCAGACAGCATGAGGCATGGAGGCTGTTCCCTTGAAGCCCTAAAGCCCTGTACTCTTGCGCAAGCACTCCCTCTGACCCTAACTCTTAACTCAAAATGCTGCTGCTATATCAAAGCGAAACCTGGACCAAGTAATGGCTTTTAACTCAAAATACTCTTAAGTTGGGATATGCTTACGTAGAGGTTCCACTGTATTACAAAGTTTAAAATTGTGCGAATGGACACTTGGGATAGTGACATCTTTGTTTTCTGATGATTTGGTGTATACAAAATTTGTTTTGTGTACAAAATTATTTAAAATATTTTATAAAATCATCTAAAAGTAATGTGTATTAGATGTATATGAAGCATAAATGAATGTTGTGTTTAAACTGGGATTCAATCTCCAAGATGTCTCATATCTGTACAGGAAAATACATATCTTCCAAAAGCAAAAACAATACTCTACCTGTTCAACTAATGGGTGAACTTGGGTAAGTCACTCTCCCAACCTCAGATGAAGGCAAAGGCAACTTCCCTTTGAATAAATTGGCCAAGAAACCCCCATGATAGGTCACCATAAATCAGAAATGACATGAAAGTAAACAACAGCAGCAGCAGCAGCAATAGCAACAACAAGAAGTGGGTATAGAACTGTAGTCTCTGAGTCCCATCCTGGCAACAATACAATATTCTTTGTTGTGCACAATGCCCATTATTAGGCACAGAAAATGAAACTACTTCTGGCAAAAAAAATCAATAACTATGGTTGTTACTGTAATTCTGCTATATAGTACCATATATATACATTTTCCTCCTCATAGATAGGGGAATATAGTCTTTTATTATTTTGTTTCCTGTTGAGCTTTTGTTTAAGTAAGGCTTCAAAGCACTTTATGTATTCTATCAAGGCGGTGAAACTGGAGCTGGCCCCATAAGTATATTTCATTTAAATACTAGGAAGGCTTTACGCTGACTAAATATGTGGATAAAAGATAAAATATCTCTGCATTTCTTACATTCTTTTCCTCTTCAGAACTTCTGCTTTATTAGGGTTAGTTTTACAAGCTATTTTGCTAATGTGAATACTAATCCTATCAATTTGGGCTGAAATTGTGCATAGAAAATGTATGTCTGGCACCTAGCTATGTCTCGGTAGTTATTTCTTCCAGTGTAACCTTCTCCCTCAACCCCAGGCTTTATGTGATGCAGGTCCCTGACATCAATTTCTGTATTGCTGCAAAGTGGGATGACCAATGGAGAAATGTCCAGCTATTTTCAAAGAAGTGTATGTGCTATAGCTAGCATCTGCGGGGACTTCTAGGAGTCCGTGAAGACTATCCACAAATCCCTCCATTCTCCTAGGACACAGAAATGACCATCTTGTGGGTACTGCATTCAGCTCAAAAATAGTTTTGGGAGGAATTTTTCCTGTTTCATAGTAAAGATAGATTCTTGTGATAGGTTTAATGGTACACATCAAAAATAATTTTGGCTGCTAAAACAATAAAAATGTGGGTTATAATAACATAAGTTGGACTTACACTATTATAGCTCCCTAGCCATGAATAACATTGTATGCCACTGAGAATTATAAACGTTACAATCTTAGGTTTATTTGTTTATGAAATTTTCATTCTGTTTCCCCATATTTAGGCATGTTACTTTTGTGCCAAGGAATGATGACATCCATTAAGTATATTTGTTATTATGCGTCTAGCTCTCTTTAGAGTGAACTGACAGTGTAATGGGTTGCTTTTAAAAAGCAACCCAAGAAAATTGTGTATGTTTGCTTTGATGCATACTGAAAACAGAAAAGGCTTTCTCTGATGAAAGTTGTTTCCTTTTAATAATTCGACACCTTCAGCTCATTTCTGTTTGTTAGATTAATATATACAACCTAAACAAAACAAAGCAAATTTCCCTAGCAGCATAAAGCTTGCATTTGGAATTGATATTGAGGAAACTTTATGTATTTAATGTAATATATCATGTTCTCATCCTTTTGCTTTTTCCATGGATATTATTTTGCAAACCGAACGCGTTACTTCAAATGCATCAAGCAGTCATGTTAAGTTCCAGTTATCTAACTTGTTCTATTTCTCCTCTAAAATGGAAAGGGTTGCAGAAATTAGATGCATCTACTTGGAGCAATGTATCATCTATATTCATTTTAAACAATTTTTCACACAAATTTCACAGTACATCACAGAACCTCTGAAGCAACTGCTCTACAAAGTATTCTAGGCAAAGAATAGCTTTGCTTATGCTTTCAGGTAAGCGTGTGAACTTCTGATGAAACCAGAATACAATGAAATTTAGGAATGTCTGAGAATGTAGCTGTATAGTACAGAGGACTGCAGGGGAAAATTTGTGATAGGAGCTGGAGCCCAAGAGAAAAAAGCAGAAATGCCTACCCACTGTGTTCCATTGCTACCTCCACCATTCCAGGAAGGTCCAGTCATTTCAAAAGAACTGCCATAACAGCCTTCTGTGTTGCTCTTCTTCCATCACCCATATATGTACATGTGAATGCACACGTTTTCCTATTGCTTATAAGTTCCTTGCTGTGGAAGAAGGAAGAGGGGAAAATGACAAACCCAGCCTTCAAAAGTGTCCTTGTTCCAGTCAATAGTCAACGTAATGGATGGCCTGCCTGTCTTTCTCAGCAGCATGTGAAAGCCATTGCCAGTAATATCATGTTTCTCATTCTCACATCTTCCTTCTTCTCTGGCTGGGACAGAAAGTAGGACTAGCAGACAAGGCATTCCATAGCATCCCTCTTACTTAGTGGCTTAGGGGCTTTTCCCTCCCCATGTTGTCCTTGTTTCCACCCCAAAATAGACCTTCTGCTAGCAGAAGATTGTTGATAATAAGCCAGATGCAATCATTTTCAGGACCTAAATATCCTAAGGGCACCAGATCCTATCTGGTCTTTCAAGCTAAGCAAGGGCCAACTCTGGTATTTTCTTGGAAGGGGAACTGCCAGAAAACACTAGGTGTTCTATTCCAAAAGAAGGAACTGACAAAACTACATCTGAGTTTTCTGCGCCTAAGAAAGGCCTATGGAATTCACAGAGTCACATGCAACTTGAAGGAATATATATACACACACAATCATTCCCAAGGAGCTCTTTTAAACTACACCATTGTAGCACTATGATGCCACTTTCACTGCAATTTTTTCCATTCTATGGAATCTGAATGTTCAGTCACAGAGCTCTACTGACTTATGAAATGACAAACTCAGGATTACATAGGGGATAGCTATGGCAGTTAAACATATAACATAGTACAATTGATTTTTGTCATTCAGAAGTTTGGTTCCATCTGATGAGCATAGAGGGTGTATGCCATGATTTCTTGGTCCATAGATGACATTTTTGGCTTTAAAATATCCCTGAGCATCATGGATATCTGCCAAGTGTTGTCCACCAGATGTTCTTGAGTTCTCTGGTCCTTTTTTGGACCTCAGCTTTTGCACTGGCATAGATCTTTTTCTTAGCAGCTCAGTTGGTGTCTCTCTGCCTTGAAAAGCTTTCCTTTTCTTATCAATTAACTGTTGGATCTCTTTGTCATTTTCATCAAACCAGTCTTGATGTGGATGGCCTACAGACGTCACACTCACTCGGGGCGGCTTACATGGGGCAGTGGCCCAAACAACATAAGAACAAAATATAAGCAACACAATAAATCACAATATAAAAAGATAAAACAATAATACAATATATCAATATAAACAACAATACAAGATAAAAATTTCATTTAAAACACATAAATGGTAAGACCGTAATAAAAACAGGATAAATTATTAAAAACCCACTGGGGCTGATTAATTAATGACTATCTCCGAAGGCCTGCCGAAACATCCACGTCTTCAGTTGCTTCCTGAAGGAAGGTAGAGAGGGAGCCAACCTAATCTCCCTGGGGAGGGAGTTCCAGAATCGGGGAGCCACGGCCGAGAAGGGAAACTGTAGAGAATGTTTTGAGCACAGGTGATATGTGTTTCGTGGCACTGCAGTAATGTGTGCCATTTGTGTGTGAGAGATGTACATCTATCTTTCATTTGTTTTTATGTAAAAGATTATGAGCATGAGTTTGTGATAATTTCTAGTGACTAAGAATGTCTGAATTTTCCCAACAGGTTTAACTGGGTGCGTTCCTTATCATTGTTTATCACAGGAGCACCTCAGCAAATCTCACGTTAGAGGCTATGTTGACACATAATCAATTAGTACCGTATACTGAAAATGATTTATATTTTGTAGTTTTCAATATTGTTGTCTCTACCTTTTGCAATCTTTCTTGAGATTTGGCAACAAATATATCATCCGACTTGTAGAAAATCCTCCATAATTTTGCACAGTTGGACATTATTCTTTTGCTTTATTCTCAAATAGCAGTATGACTTATATGTGGGGAGCCAGTCCAATTTTCTCTGTACCATGAAGCTTGGAAAATATGGTGGCATACATATTCTAGCACTAATGCTTTTGTCAGGCACAACTAGCAGTGTTGTCATAATGACTGCAGAAAACCCAATAGCAAAGAGTGCTTAATCATATAAAGTGAGGTACAATACCCAAGGAAATATAAGACTGACAAGTGCCTTTAATTCACCACATCGACTTGTCAAATTACTGTGGTAAAACACATTCATCATTGTCAGGATGAACATTTTAGATAGTCAGAGATGAAGGAAGATGAAAATGGCAACAATTTTGCTTGCAGTTTAGAATTCAGAATATGTCATTATTCAAGTTGTCGGCATAGGCTGAAAAATGGGAGAGAATTATAAAGGTCCTAGTCACAACTATTTAAAAAGCTGTGAAATGTTAACAAAGCTGAGAAAATGACTGAGTCTCACTAAGGGCCCTTCTACACATGCATTATAACCTGGGTTAAATCGGGTTAAAAGGGGTCTAAATGACGTTTAGCCAAAATGTGAGAGCAATTTATTTATTTACATCATTTTGCCCCGCCCTTCTCACCCGGAGGGACTCAGGGCGGTTTACAACAGTTGGCAAATTACATTGCCCAAAATACATTCTTTTTTTTTTTCGTGTCAGGAGCAACCGGAGTTGCTTCTGGAGTGAGCGAATTGGCCGTCTGCAAGGACGGTGCCCAGGGGACGACCAGATGTTTTGATGTTTTACCATCCTTGTGGGAGGCTTCTCTCATGTCCCCGCATGGAGCTGGAGCGGATAGAGGGAGCTCATCCACGCTCTCCCCGGGTGGGATTTGAACCTGGCAGCCTTCAGGTCAGCAACCCAACCTTCAAGTCACAAGGCTTTTATTCCCTAGGCCACCGGAGGCTCCACAATACATTCAATAAAACAATGACATATTAATAAACAGTAAAACAGTACCACATCAATTAAAACTCTAATTATAGACTCTATAAAACTATGAATTATAAAATTTAAAATACATGTATAGTTAAATTCATCCACTAACACCTTCATGTCCACCTTAATTCACGTCATATCGACCTCAGATGTTACTCCTCAAACGCTTGAGTACATAGCCATGTCTTCACAGCTTTCCTGAAACCCAGTAGAGTTGGGGCTTGTCAGATATTTGTGGGGAGGGTGTTCCACAGCTGGGGAGCCACCACCGAGAAGGCCCTGTCTCTCGTTCCCACCAGCCACACCTGTGAGGCAGGTGGGACCGAGAGCAGGGCCTCTCCAGATGATCTTAACAACCTAGTAGGTTCATAGGAGGAGATACGTTCAGACAAGTAGAACCATTTAGGGCTTTATAGGTCAAGACCAGCACTTTGAATTGGGCTTGGTAACATATTGGCAGCCAGTGGAGCTGGCTTAGTAGGGGGTGGTACACTCCCTGTATGCCACTCCAGTTATTAATCTGCCTTCCACTCATTGTACTAGTTGGAGCTTCCATGCCGTCTTCAAAGGCAGCCCCACGTAGAGAGCATTGCAGTAGTCCAAACGGGATATAACCAGAGCATGGAACACTGTGGCCCTCCAGAAATGAGCGGAACCACTGCAGAACAGTACCTCCACGTCCCATTCCTGCAAGGCGTCCCAGAAGGATACCGTGATCAACGGTAATCAGAGGAATCGCGTTAAAGACTGGAAACACACATTTAAAGCAGCCCTTTAAATCTGGTTCTTTCTGAGAAGCATGCACCTTTCCATGCCTGTGTAAACCTGCTAGAATGGAAAAGACTTGTTTTCCTCCCCTCCCCTGTGTCTGGACTCCCTCTTGCCCCCTGTTTCCCTCTCAACTTACAGGAGGAAGCCTTCCTTGCAGGCTGGCAGCCTTTACCTCTGTTTCTCCTCCCTGCAAGATCCAACAGGGGGGCTTGGAGGAGAAATCCTCCCTTCCCTACCCAAAGCCACTTTTCTGCTCTTCCAAGGGATGAGGGAACGAAGGGAGGAAGGCTTCGTGCCTTGTCAGAGTCTTCTCCTGGTAAGTGCAGGGGAAAATGTAGAACAGGGAGGAGGAGACTGGCAGTGCCAATGCCCACCCTTGATGATCTCGAATTAGTAGTGGTGAGTATCTGGACACCACTCCTGCAAAACCATGCTGTTTAGGCCAGCTGTGTGGCTTTCATCCCAAAAGGAAGTGAGATTTAAAGTCCAAATTCCTCTTGGATTTTTTGCCTGTCTGGAAGGGCCTTAAGAATATGTGTGTGTGTGTGTGTGTGTGTGTGTGTGTGTGTGTGTGTATTCTTAACACCTTGATATGACTAAGGGCTCTCTGTATGAGTGACTCTTTAGTTAAGGTGAGAAGCATTCCTCTGAAAATAGCAAAATACATTCCATATGAAATCAAGCAAATTCAGCTTATTATTATACAATTGTATAAGAAGATTAAGGTATATGAGCTGTCGTTTTCATGTAAAACTGGGTGAGTGGTGGCTTATTAAGTGGACAGGATGTTTTCCTGGGTGTTTCCAATCATTTTTTGTTGAATGGAGAAATATGTTTGAACTTATCTGTCTATAATTGAAAATATTTTAAATTTTCAAGTGTGCCATTATTTGCAATTCCATATCTTTAATTTGATCTTTTCTAATTCTCAAGTTTTTCAAAGTAGATGTTTAAAACATATGCAGCAAAACTTCTGTGTATGTAAGACCAGTAATCGCAATTTCACTGTACGTTATTACATCTCTAACCATCAGTAGTAAAATTGGCAATGATTGTTTATTTTCTCTGCCCCATTTATTTTGGTATATATTTGTAATTTTTAGTAGCCTTGCATATTGTAATTTACTTGTTTTTTCTATATTTTTCTTTCTATATGCTCTCATGTGTAGTCTTACAAGGTATAATATCTCTTTTATTAAAAATATTATTTTAAAAAAGATACTGCATATCTATCAAACACTCTCCAGCATTTCATGAACACTTTTCAAAAGTAAATATTCAGTTGTTTTCTTAGATAGTTTGCTTTGAAATGGACAGAAATTATACATAAATTTGATAGATGCAATTTGTGGAGAACGGCATGAGACAAAAGGTATATACAGTATGTGGTTATCTTATCAACAGGCAGCTAGTTGCTTCCGGAGAAGCCTTGAA
Source organism: Anolis carolinensis (assembly GCF_035594765.1). NCBI lineage: Eukaryota > Metazoa > Chordata > Lepidosauria > Squamata > Anolidae > Anolis > Anolis carolinensis. The sequence goes on along the minus strand of NC_085842.1, from coordinate 263,399,580 downwards.
ATTTATATGTGTGGATAGATAGCAGATAGACAACAGGTTGGAGAGATGTTTATGGATCTTGAAACACAGGAGTTGCCTAAAAGAAAAGAAAACTGAATAAAATAATTCTGATTTTATTGCTTTTCTCTCATCTTTTTAGTGTTCCTATTATTTTGATACTGTGATTTGTTTCAGATTGATCTCATTCCATTTTGCAGGCAGTCTTGGGGAAATATTACATTTTAAGGTGGCTCATTGTTTCTTAAACACATATATAAATGCGGACAATGGAGACAGAAGATATGAAAGGAATATATTGGACATGACTGAGAGATATGTTGTATTCAGCTATCGGGTTTGGAAAACAACTTATGTCTAGGAAATGAAAGTTGTGGGGAAAGTATGAAAGGAAATAGCCTATATATCCATGTATTATAGTAGTAAGCAAGACAGGGATAGCAGAAAACACTATACATGCTATTTGCATGCATTTTCTCTTGAATTTGGAACAAGGACAAGAATTAAGATTAGTAGGAGTAGAAAAAGAATATGTTAATGGTATAAAGTAGAAAACAAGGCTCAGTAAACATATTGTAGGGAATGGGTGGTTACATATTAAGTGGCACATATATGAATTGACTAAGGCTGTATCAACACTTATTTTAGTTATTTGGGTAAGCTATTCTGGAGATGTCCCAGTACAACATAGGAGCATCCCAGGAGTTCTTTAGCAGTCCAAATGACTAGCTGGACCAAGGGTCGCCATGGCATTACTGGCCATCAACCAGCTCCTTCTCAGACACTTGCTGGCAGCAAGTGTCTTGGACAAGTGAGGATCCCCAGACTGAATAGAACCTTGTGTTTTGGAAGCCACCACTCTCTTGAGGAATGCATATTTCCCTGGTTCTGGCTCTCCCTTCATCTCCAAGTTGGTTTGCTTTCTCCTCAAACAAAAGAAGATGTTACGCAGCATTGTCTCCATCAAATACACCCTAGCCTCCAAGATATGCATTGGAGGGTTTCCTCTGTGGTTCAAATCAGCATGAAATTTCCTGTTGCATAGCAGAAGGGATTCTTCACTCCTGTTAGGGAGTCAAATATCTTTTTGCAGTGAAGTGTATCCATAGGAACAAAAGCAACACAGAGACACAATAATAAAAAACAATATATCCTGTCCCCTCTTCCCACAGGACCCAAAGTGGTTTACAACATAAATAATACAATAAGTGCAATACAATAGAATACAAAAAATAGAAAACAATAACACACCAATAAATGTAAAACACAAGATACAGCACAATCAAATAACAAAATTTAATAATAAAAATTATGAGCATTAGATTAAAACACAGTCATTCCTATAAGCTAAAAGGGGCTTGCTGCCATAAATCCATATCCTAGAGGTTGACTAATCACTGTCAAAAGCCTGTTTAAATAACCAAGTCGTCAAATCCCTGCTTAATGCTGTGAGAGTGGTGCCTGTCTAATCTCCCTTGATACCTGAATTTGACTATAATTCCAAAGGTTTGAAACTTGAAACAAGATTTGTAATCCGAACAAGAGGCATGAAACTTAAACAGGAAAACAAGATACAGACCCAAGAACAGAACTCTTAACTCAGAGCTCCCAAGACAAGCAACTTGACACCCTAAAATCTAACATTGATTTCCCCATCAAACATTGACTCCAGTTTCTTAGGAATACTCCCTCTTGCCCATGACATCACACTTTCTAACAACTTGGTTCTTTTTATCTTTCAGCCTCTGGGAACAACAAATTTATCCCTGTTTCACACTATCCCTTCTGAGCTGTAAACACTGGGCTACCTGCAACCCTTCTATCTCCTCCACATTTCTTTCAGAGTCAATCCTAGCCGATTCTGATGAGAATCACTGCCTGTTTCCCTGACAACAGATCTACCCAAAATATTCCAATTGTCTTGAAAAACACTTTTGCTTTCCATCACAGAAACACCAGGCTCCAACAGAAAATCCCCATCCTCATCCTCAGATGATTCACAGGCCTCAACATGAGGGTTGCTTCTTATCTTCTTTTCTCAATGTTTCTTCAACAATTTTTTTCTATATGCTTTCAAAATTATTATTTTTCCTTAGGCCTTTTAACCTTTATATTACATGTTAATTTATCATTTATGGCTAGTTTATATATTTCCTTATGCCATTCTTCTGTTTCAATTTCTACACCTCCTTTCCAATTGTTTTTGCTATTAATAGTCTTGCTGCCATTAACAACATCATTATCAAATTCTTTTCATTTTCTTTACAATCATCTGTATTGTATAAAGATAACAATATGGCCACTGGATTTCTATTAATTTTTTTCTTCATAATATTTTCTATTTCTATTAAAACCTTTTCCCAGAACCTCTGTACATATTTACATTGCCAGCACATATGAATATACGATCCCATTTCTTGGCAACCCCTCCAACATTTTTACAAACAGCTCTTATCCATATTATGTATCTTTATCGGGGTCAAGTACCATTTCCATATCATCTTGTAGTAATTTTCTTTTAGTCTACTTTTTTTTAAAAAAAAATTATTCCAACAATTAACAAAAAAATTTCGATGCATGTCTTATTTCAATATACATAATACCAAAAGTAACTAATGCTTAAATGACATTTTAAACGATCCTTTGAAATGTATCACCCATCCCCCTCCCCTGTTCCCCCTCCCCCTGGAACAGCAATTCAATATATTAACATTGTATCATTTTAACCGTGTGGAATGCCTGGTTCAAGGTGGTGTATCTTTCGTCTCCATCTATTTTGTCAATTAGGACTGACCATTTCCTGAATCAGTTTTGTTCTTTTAGGCAATTTGTATATTTTCTTTTCCTTTGATTAATGAAATCATTAGTTATATATTCTGATATATAAGACCACCAAGTTTCTACATCCCATTTTGTCTCATCCCTCCATCATCGGGCTATCATGGCTTGTATTGTGGCTGTCATATATTTTAGGATCTCGGTCCAATTATTGTTATTGTCCCTTACCTTTATTGTGAGACACATATATCTGGCTTTGTCCCATATTAATTCTTTCCCTATTATTTCTTCAATTTCTTTTCTTATTTTACTATAAAAGATTTGAATTTTTCTACAGTCCCACCACATGTGGGAGAATTGCCCTATTCCCCCACATTTGTGCCAACATTTGTTTGAGGTATTTCCCATTATATGAGCTAATTAGAGAGGGGTTCTATACCATTTAGAGATTATTTTCCTTTGTGTTTCTTTGATCCTTATATGATTAATTTTATGAATATTATCAATTCAAGACCCGATTAGTTTCTCAGTAAAGCTTTTTTCCTGTTTCCAGTTCTCTATAAATGTTGCTTTTATATTATAAGTTAAGGTAATTAGTTCATCATACCATAGCCCAGTCATTCCTTTATCTATTTCTAATTTCCTTCTAATCATTCTATCCAGTGGGGTTTCACCTGCTTCTCTTCTTTTCATGGCCTGAGCTTTACTGGACAGACCTAACCATGCTATCCAGTTCCCTTGGCCACATTTATCTTTTATTTTATCCCACTTTAATATTTCTCCATTGGGGTCCATGAGGTCCCTAATCCTTTTAATACCATTTTCCTTCAGTGCCTTAATTATATTCCTGAATGTCTTGCCCTTATTTTCCAATGTTTCTAATGGAAAAGGGTCAATTTTATTTTTTTGTAATTTAATTTGCCATTTTTTCCAGATTGACAACATTGTTAAGCAAGGGCCTGCTTTTATGTTCTTTAGGTCTTTTCTATCTATTTTCTCTCCCATTGACGTTCCCGTTTGCCAATTATTTGCTTCCTTTTCTATTTGCACCCATTTTTTTGACCCTTCCAATACGAATTCTAGTAACTTTGCTAGTTGACCTGCCTCATAGTATATTCCCAATGAGGGAGCCCCCCATCCACCCAATTCTTGTTTACTATAATATAGGAAGTTAGCAATTCTGTTTTTGTTTCCTCCCACTATCCATTTTTTGAAAGAGTTATCCCACTTCTTCAACAAATTGGTAGGGACATTCACTGGGAGGATTTCTTTTAGTCTACTTATGAGTTCTTGAGGTATCTTGCTCTCCATAATTTTCCCAATTTCTTTCTTCTGTTTTTGTTCCCAATTCCTCCTCCCATAGTTTCATTGCTTGTGTCCCTTCCCCCCATTTTATAATATTTTTATATTATACTGGTTATCCCTTTCTGATAGTCATTTTGTTCTTTTATATACTCTTTTATTAGCTCTCTTTCCCCACCAACTTCTAAACAAACTAGCATATACGAATCAAGTAAATTAGAGTCTCACTTATCCAACATTCGCTTATCCAACATTCTGGATTATCCAACGCAGTCTGCCTCTTTTTTTTGTAGTCAATCTTTTCAATACATTGTGATGTTTTGGTACTAAATTTGTAAATACGGTAATTACTACGTAGCATTACTGCATATTGAACTACTTTTTTGTCAAATTTGTTGTTAAACATTATGTTTTGGTGCTTAATTTGTAAAATCATAACCTAATTTGATGTTTAATAGGCTTTTACTTAATCCCTCCTTATTATCCAAGATATTTGCTTATCCAATGTTCTGCCGGCCCGTTTATGTTGGATAAGAGAGACTCTACTGTAGCACCTTTGAGATCAACTGAAAACAAGAAATTTCTGGCATATACTTTTGTGGACTCCATCTACTTCATCTGAATCGATGAGAGTTTATGCCAGAAATTTCTTCTCCCAATTAGTTTGTAAGCTTGATTACATCTTTTCAAGTCATCTCAGATACCTTACGCTTATCCAAATTGAAAGAAAACCTTAAGTGGACAGGAACTCTCATGGAAAGGACAACTACTGTAATTATTCCAATGTAGCTTGTAAAGGTTCCAGGTGGCTCCTCTGCAAAAAGAAAGTGCCTTACTTTAGAAATGGTAAGGTCTCACAAGGATTTCCCTAAATTGAGAACAAATAGATGACAAATATACAGAAAAAATGGGCTTCAAAAATGCAGGAGGGTTTCAAAAAACACTATTTCCAATTTCTCATGATTTGGTAATACAAACTGGACCTCTAGTGGCAAAATCCCTCATACCAGCTAGAAACAACTGAAAATAACATTTTCTACAAAATCCTTCAATATATCTCCATTTCTCTCAAGCAAGTAAAAAGTCTTTACACACATGCACACACACGGGGCTTATTTAATTGCTGTATTTTCCAGCTTCAAACTGTGGAGTTTTTCAGGGCATTCAAGCAAGAGACATTTCCATCTCCTGGTTTTGTTAACAGAAGCAGTTGCATGGAAAAATGGCACTGCATTTCACCCAGAGAATACATTCAAGTCCTTATAAATCAAGGATGGGCAATAAACTGATTTTTGAGTTTGACAAGTCCAAAACTGGCATTTTGTTTCATTTAGTAGGCATGTTTTTAATATTTTGTGGATTTTTTAAAATGAAGTATTTTTAAATTCAAAAGTAAGATACATGCAGAAAGAAAAGACAGGATGAAAAGTTGCTGCCTCTGCTCTTCAGCAGCAATTGCTATGCCATGAGTGGTTATCCACCAGAAGAAGGAATTTGTGCTACAAAAGCTTTTAGCCAGCTTTGTTTATTTCTTATAGGTCTTAGAAGTCTGAAAAAGTGACTAAAAGGGAAGGAGGGATTTTGAGACCACTTGAGGCATTTGGGCCACTAGCTGGATCTATACTGTCATATAATACAGTCTGAATCTGAATCCAATTATCTGAATAGTTTTAAAAACGCCACAATCACCCAACATTTGTTCTCCTTAGGATCTTAAAACCTAATTTTTCAATTGAAAATGTCTGGATTTGATAAGAAACATACAATGATTGAATAAATAGCCTTTTAAAAAAAGAAAGTTTCAACTTTCTTTCTGCAGTATTGGACTGAAATATGAGTACATTACAAGTGAATCTATATTCGTATAGAAATATACTTGTTTTCATTAACACTGACTTTATAAAGATTTATATAAATAAAATAAATGATCTTATTATACTATTAATTGTAATTTATGTAATAAATCTAGCTTTCAATAAGAACCATATGTTTATTTACTCACTAAATTGTTGTCCTTGAAAACCATACAAATAATAAAATCGGCTATATTTAAACCTTATCTAACCTATGCTTTGGCATAAAACTGGTTTGCAAAAGTACTGTAAATAAGCAAATACTTTCATTTCCAATCTGCAAGAGTTGGATAAACTGAGCCTGGTTATTCAATCAATACACAGACTGGCAGAATTCCCAGAACTGAGCTCACTTGTTAACAGGCTTAATGGAGAGGGCATTAAAGTAAAAATCAAATTAGACTAAAGGTGCAAATATTTGCTTATTTTGTTCTTGCAGTGAAGAACAAAAGATTACAAATCTTTCTTTCCTGATGTGTAAGATTCTAAGAGCTTTTTGCACATTTCTCCATATTTTTTTGTTTTTGCATTTTACAACTTTTTTATTAAAAATTGTTTGTGCAAAAAAAATCCCCTTGGTTCACATAAAAGTCAATGTTTTATGCAGAAAACATCACATTCTTGCTTTCTGCATTTTTTCAAAACACAAAATTTTCTGCACATAATTTTTCACAAAAAAATCTCAAAATGCAAAAAAAATTATCCCATCTTTCTTCTTGTGCTCTTTTGTTGTATGAAGACTCCCTATCCCATGAAAGACAAGGAAAACATGTGAGTATTCTTTACATAATTATTCTAGACAACTAGAAGAATAATCTGGAAGCATTTCACATTTTGGGTGGATGTTGGGGAGAGATAATATATATGAATACTGTCAAAGGCATAAAAATCTCTGAGGGAAAAGAAAACTAAAGCTTCAGACATATTCAACTGAACTCTAGTGCTTATGGATGAGCTCCCTCCCATCATGATATGGAGATGATCAAGAGTTGTGTTATTAGCACTTTAAGCATTTCCTGACAGTAAGGTCACAACCTCACATTCATTAGTCTTGTCACAAATTAGAATCATTGCAGATTTACGCATTAGCCATAAAGGATATGTAATTCATATAATTTATGTTCATTCAGAGAGGACCTTTTGCTTTGGTCTTAATTTCTGAGAATAAATAAATCAGAAAACCATAAAAGGGGGTCATGCCTAATATATAAGGTTAGCAAGGCAAGTGCAAAAAGCTATAAATATAAAAGATGCAACATAATAAGCGTGACATGGAAATCCATGCTTTTTAATTTTTTAAAGAGCCTTTTAGCTCTCTTTGAACACCCATCTTCCAAATTTTAATTATTGATGGCCTAAACAGATATAGTGCTTTAACTCAGTTATGAATCTGAGATTGTTTTAATAAGAGAACCTATGTAAAAGAAGGATCAATTGATTCACGTAATGGGCTAAAGCCTAATGTTCTTCAACTACAACAAAAGTATTGAATCAACTAGGTTTACTTACTGTCCAATAGTTCATTTATGCAACAGTTGATTTAATGGATTCAATCCAGTGGGACTAACCAAGAGGATTCCATGTGATAGATATAATCCCATAATAATATAATCAAAATTCTCTGGGTAAAAAAGGGAGGGAAGCCTCCTTGATATTGTTTTTTAAAAATATTATTTGTAAACTTCTCCCTACAAATGCTGACTATTTGTTTTTACTCTCACTTGATATGTTTTTGTTTGACATCTTTATAATGACTTGGGTGAAAGAATGGAGGGCATACCCTTTAAATTTATGGATAACAATATACCTCATAAGAGGAAATCAAAATTCAAAATGACCTTAACAAACTTGAAAACTGTTGAAAATGGATTTTGTGGGCATTCTAGTTTTACAAGGTATTTAGCCTCCTCTGCCAAAGAGTGCTGTGCCTCACCAAACTACACATCCCAGGATTTCCTAGCATTAAAGTGGCATCAAACAATATTAATTCTACAGTGTAGATGCACTTACATAAAGAGGGTATTTTTTGTGATTTCCTTTTATTCAATTTCTTACTGAACACAGGGATTATTCCAGTTGAAGCAAAACTGTCAATGATGATGGATTTGACTAATCCAGCATAAAAATGAACCATCACAGGGAGCATGAAGAAAACCAGGCACGTTTTACAATAATGGACTTTTGCTATTTTTTAACTTCACAAATGCAAAAAGATTAAAACATAATTAGGTCTGCACTTCGGTGACTTGATTGGTGGTATTAAATATTGTGGTTAATGTAAAAAGAAAGTAAGAATAACAAAATTTAAAAGCCCAACAAGCTTACATCCTGGGGACAAGGGTGTATCTAAACTATAAAATTAATGCAGTTTGACCCCACCTTAACTGCCATGGTTCAATGCCATGGAAACCTGGGATTTGTAAGTTGATTAGGCTCTAGCCCTCTTCAGCAGAGAAAGCTAGACTTTGTAAAACCACAACTCCCAGGATTATATAGCATTGAGCCATGGCAGTTAAAGTGGCGTCAAATTGCATTAATTCTATAGTATAGATGCACCCAAGGCCTCTCTTATGCATCTAATATATTTTCAGGTGACATGGAGAAATAATTAGACTGTTACTCAAAAAATCTGGGACATACCATTCAAGACTTTCAACAGATTTCAATTTATTAAGGTCTGCAGAAATCCTGAAAATCCTGAGAGTGCCTTGGACTGCAAGAAGATCCAACCAGTCCATCCAACCAGTCCTCCAGGAAATAGTGCACGACTGCTTACTGGAGGGAAGGATATTAGAGGCAAAGATGAAGTATTTTGACCACATCATGAGAAGATAAGAAAGCTTGGAAAAGATCATGATGCTGGGGAACATGGAAGGAAAAAAGAAGAGAGGCCAACCAAGGGCAAGAAGGATGGATGGTATCTTGAAGTGACTGGCTTGACTTTGAAGGAGCTGGGGGGGGGGGGGCGGTGACGGCTGACAGGGAACTCTGGCGTGGACTGGTCCATAAGGTCACGAAAAGTTGGAAACAACTGAGTGAATGAAGAAGAAGAAGAAGCAGAACATTAAGCCTAGAAAACACAAAGAGACACCCACAAACACCGCCCAAGATATAACTTGAGAGAAAATAGATATCACATCTAGCTTTCCAAATGAACAGAATGCATTCAGCTTTCATGTAGTCCTATAATTTTAGCAGAGGCATTTTCAAAGTTTAGAGGCGGTACAAGGTACTGATGAAGAAGATACAAATGGCTACAAAGCACCTTTGTACAAAGCAAATACATTGGCTTGGTAAAGAGGTAGTGAGGCAGATATATTAATGACGGCAATTGCTCTCTGATAGGCTGTTGTACCTGTGCTCTTGACCAGCTATTTCAGAGGTGGCCTTTCCATGTTTCAGTCTGATTCATCTTATTCAGATGGCAAATGTGACCCCATACAATTCTTTATTGCCGAGGCAAAAATAGATAAATAAAAAGCTTGGAAGACACCCAAATGCATCAAGATCTAACTAATGCAAATAATATAAAGGGAAATCAATTAGATTTCTACGTTGTGGAAAGATAACAGCTCAGCACAGCATGATCCCTAAGTTGTTTATCCTTTTAACGGGGAGACATTAATTTTATCTGAGCCAAAGAGAAAAGTGGTAATGAGGGGTGGAGGTATGAAGGGTGTCCTTGTAAACTTTCAGCAGTTCCACTACAAAGCAATTGGGGGAAAAATCTTTGTTTTAATAGAAATTTGAGAATGGGAAACCCACTGAGACTTAAAGAAAACAGCAATAGGAAATAGTCAGAAAATGCCTGTTTCATATCATTTATACATTTACTCTTTGTTCCTTTAAAGACAAAAAAATGTAAAATCCAGGTTTTAAAAAAGACATTTTTATTCAGTTCCTGAGTGGTGGTTATATGATTTTTTTTCTTCCATTTTCCATTTGCAGCCTAGCAATAGTTGTAGTGCAATGGAAAGCAGATGAGGCAGCCTGAAAGAAGCTCATGTTGATAAAATGGAACTTTGCCACTGCCAGGTAAGTCTTTCATCACAGAAAAGAGCCCTCATGTTGTTTGTTTTCCCATAACTATTGTACTTGATAGCTTGAATTATTTATTTCATGTTATCATGTTAGATGTTCCTTGACTACACCCCATGACTTTATAAGACCATAAAGTATGAATAGGCTCATCTTATTCTCTCCCTTTGCTATTATGATATGGTTGGCTGCTGGTTAAGATTTCTGTGTCTCTTCTACACTGGAATTCCATTGTTTAACAACCACAGTTTCTGTAAACTAGTTTGCTTTTTATTCCTTTCTACACTTTTATTCTAATTTCTGGTGCCACTCTTTACAATACACATACACGATCAAGAGGTATTAAGAGCTCTTGGACTATGGATCCTTCCTTGGTATTCTTGCTTGTTTACCAGTCAAAATGTTTCTGCTAGGTATACTTATGGTCACATATCCCCATGTTTCTTGTTTTTTGAATCGCCACTTAAAGAAGCAAGCCATTATGAGAGAAATTGTATCTGACAAGTATTCTCATGGGCATAAATCCAACTGCAGATTCTTATTAAAGTAGACCCACTGAATCAATTGTTTTCCATATATGTTGACTTACCAAGGTACTATTCAATCAATCAATGAAGCCTTTATTGTAGTCAACAAACCATAAGGCAATGCAATAGTTACATATCAATGCAAAATGCCTCCTTCTTCCACACATGCCACCAACTCTCAGCCTTGGAAACTTTCTTTCATAAATTTCCCTTTGGAATTTTTCTGGGAAAATGCAGTTTCCAACATGTCTGCATACACTACAAAAGGAAAGTCTGGATTGGGATGTGCTAAGATCAGGTGAGCGGTAAATAGTGCCTCCAGTTGGTAGCCTGCTAGCACATTGGAGTCCAATTTAATTTCGCTCCTGGGCTCTTCACACTACTAGTTTTTCCTTGGATTTCAGGAGCTTTGTAAGTAGGGGTGCGCAAAGCTTTGGACCTCTGTTTCAATTCGTACAGATTTGTACTGTTTCAATTCATACATATGTACAACTCGTTAATATGAATCTCTGGATTTCTAATCAGGACCTCTGAAGCATTTATGAATCGAAACAGGAGCCTCCGAAACTTTTGGACAGATTCGTAAAGATTTGTTGTTTCAGAGTTAGGCTGGAACTGCTAGCAGTACCTCCCACTTTCTGAGGTGAGTGGAGAGTCTCATTGCCTCCTCCTCCATTGGTGGTTTCTTCCAGAACTGAGGCCAAGGCTCTCCTCTGAGGTGAAAATGGGAGCGATCAAAGCAACAAGTTCAAATGGATGGGGCTGTGAGGGGAAATAACAATTGGTGAGAGGAGGGAGTGAAGCCTAGTAGTCCCTTCCTCCTCACTATCAGCCTCCCCTCAGTCTCTCTGTGTGTATTATCCAAAACATATATTTTCCAAATTCCCACTCCCTCCCCAAACTCTACAGCCCTTACCTTCCCCTTGGTTTTCTGCAGCCCTGTTCTTCTGGTATGGGCAGAATTCTGGGAAATGTAGTTTGGCAAAGCTAGGACCTCTGTAGCAGAGTATTTAAAAGGCCCCACCTTAAACTACATTTCCCAGAGTTCTGCTCACTCCAGTAGAATGGGGCTGCCCACGTTAAAGCCCCAATATAGGTTAATCACATGTGATTAAATCAGACAAATTCTTTAAAATCAGTGGATAGACTGATTGTTTGGAAACCTGGCAGGTTTGCTGCCCTGCTCATGTTGTCTCACTGTGTGACAATTAGAGTGGATACCTCTTGTAGTTTTTTTTTTTTTAAAAAAAAATATTTTTTAATTGAAACAACTTTTGAAAATTCCTAGAAATCAGCAGGTGAATTAATCTTTCTGGAACTTTTCAGGATTGATATCCTGCTTATGTTGTCTCATTTTTCAGAAATTCAAGGGGGTATCTTTTGTAGTTTTTTAAAAAATATTTAACTATTTGTAAAACAAAAAGTATAATAATTATTGTAAAAATGGCTTAAAAAGAAATATTTAAAATTGAGTACACAACAGATACAATTAAAACGAAACAATTATATGAATTAAATGTAAATTAAAGCCACACAGCCTTATTACTGACAAGTAAAAATTTGATATCCCTCCTGCTCCTGAAACTACAATCCCCAAGTAATACCTAGCATGTTTGATCCATAAGGGAATCCTTCAATTTCAACAACCACAAGCTTTATTACAGGTCCAAATAGCTCAACCATCAAAGAGTATGTACAGATTAATAAACTGGTTAAAACACAAGGCAATGGTACAAGCAAAGGTAAGGTACATAGAGACTGATGCAAAGGCTAGTTTCAGCCTGGGACTAGAGCTTGAAGATTTCTTATCCTGGCTACCTCCAAGAAAAAGTTGGCAATGGCCAAATTCACATGTTGAAGATTATCTTCCAATAAAAACTTGACATAGAATTTAGCTGATCTACTAGGTAATGGGTTAATAGTAATGGGTTAATAGTATGCTTGTAAAAGCTGCAAGACAAAAAGATATGTTTCATACATTCCACTTCCTGGTTACTCCACGGGCAACGTCTTGCATTATATGAAAAACCCACAAATCTGCCTCAAAACATTTCTGAGAGTAACACATATCTTGTCTTGGAAAATAGGCAGTAGTAGTTGGCAATAATCAAATTCTTCAGATAATTGGCTCTATGGAGTAGACCAGTGTAGTGTTTACACAACGCACTAGGGGAACAAGAAACATATAAATGAGAGTGCAGCTTACAGAAGGGATTATTTATTTATTTATTTATTACAATACTTATATCCCACCCTTCTCACGCTTAGGGGACTCAGGGCGGCTTACAATAAAACACAGTATAAATATATTACAGGCAATTCAATCAGTTAAAAATCAAATACATCAAACATTGATAAAAAATATGCATATAAATACACAGTTGGCACATTTCGAATCTGATAACTGGTGATAATTGATGCTGCTGTTATTAATCGAAAGCCTGGTCCCACAACCAGGTCTTAACTTTCCTATGGAAGGATAGAAGGGAGGGAGCCTTCCTGACATCATTTGGGAGGGCGTTCCATAGGCAGGGAGCCACTACTGAAAAGGCCCTGTCTCTTGTCCCCACCAGCTGCACCTGTGAGGCTGGCAGGACCGCCAGCAGGGCCTTACCCGAAGATTTTACATTTTGAGGTGGGTCGTAGCAGGAGACACGTTCAGAAAAGTAAGCTGGGCCGTAACCATTTAGAGCTTTATAGGCTAATGCCAGCACCTTGAATTGTGCTCGGTAGCTAATCAGCAGCCAGTGGAGCTGGCGTAACAGAGGAGTGGTACGCTCCCTGTACGCCGCTCCGGTTATCAACCTGGCTGCCTCCCGTTGGACTAATTGGAGCTTCCAAACGGTCTTCAAAAGCAACCCCACATAGAGAGCGTTGCAGTAGTCTAATTGGGATGTGACAAGAGCATGGACCACCATGGGCAAGTCCAGCTTCTCGAGGTATGGGCGCAACTGGCACACAAGTTTTAACTGTGGAAGGCTCCCTTAGGCACCATGGAGACCTGGGGCTCCAGGCTCAATGATGAGTCTAGGATTACCCCCAGACTGAGAACCTGCGCCTTCAGGGGGAGTGTGACCCCATCCAGCACAGGCTGTAACCCTATACCCTGTTCGGCCTTACAACTGATCAGGAGGACCTCTGTCTTGTCTGGATTCAATTTCAATTTGCTGGCCCTCATCCAGACCGACACAGCGGCCAAGCACCAGTTCAGGACCTGGACAGCCTCCTTAGTGACAAGTGGGAAGGAGTGACAGAGCTGGACATCATCTGCATAGAGATGACACCGCACCCCAAAACTCCTGATGGTCTCTCCCAGCGGCTTCATGTAAATATTAAACAACATGGGGGACAGTACAGAATCCTGCGGGACCCCACAAGTCAACGGTTGTGGGGCCAAACAGGCATCCCCCAGTGACACTATCTGGGACCGACCCTCCAGGAATGAGTGGAGCCACTGCAAAACAGTACAGTAGAGTCTCACTTATCCAACACTCAATTATCCAATGTTCTGGATTATCCAATGCATTTTTGTAGTCAATGTTTTAAATGCATTGTGATATTTTGGTGCTAAATTCATAAATACAGTAATTACTACATAGCATTAATGTGCAATGAACTACTTTTTCTGTCAAATTTGTTGTATAACATGATGTTTTGGTGCTTAATTTGTAAAATCATAACCCATTTAATGTTTAATAGGCTTTTTCTTAATCTCTCCTCATTATCCAACAGATTTGCTTATCCAACGTTCTGCCAGCCCGTTTATGTTGAATAAGTGAGACTCTACTGTACCTCCAAGACCCATCCCCACGAGGCATCCCAGAAGGATACCGTTGTGAATGGTATCGAAGGCCGCTGTGAGGTCCAGCAGAACTAACAGGGACACACTCCCCCTGTCCAGCTCCCGGCGAACCAAGGCTGTCTTGGTACCATGCCCCGGCCTAAAGCCAGACTGCGCCTGATCCAGAAAATCAGTGTCATCCAAGAATCCCTAGAGTTGCGAGGCAACCACATGTTCCAAGACCTTGCCCAAATAGAGGAGATTGGAAATAGGCCAAAAGTTTCCGAATTGAGTGGGGTCCAGTGATGGCTTCTTCAACAGCAGCTTGATCACAGCCATTTTTAGGCTCGCTGGAAACTTGCCATCCTGGAGGGAGGCGTTCACCACCACCTTCACCCACTCAGTCAAACCCACTCTGGCTTCTCTCACCAGCCAGGATGGGCAGTGGTCCAGGATGCATGTGGTCGGTCTCGCTTCTCCAAGAATCTTGTCCACTTCCTCGAGCTCAACCAATTGAAAGGAATCCATCAAAACTGGACAAACAGGTGGTCTCGTTACATCCTCTGAGACTGCTGTTAATATGGTGTCAAAGTCAGAGCGGATCAGAGCGACTTTGTCTGCAAAGAACCGAGCAAATGCTTCACAGCGGGCTGCCAAGCTATCAGGGATTCCACCTTGAGTGGTGGGAGTTAACAACCCTCTGATAACTTGGAACAGTGCTGCCAGACGGTTCTTTGCGGATGCAATGTTGGCTGCAAGGTAAACTCTTCTTGCGGCTTTGATTACTGTGGGATATGTCCTAAGATAGGAACATAACCGTGTTCAGTCTGACTCATTATACTCTGAACACCACATGCACTCTAGTTCCCTCTTCTTTTGCTTCATCGCTGTCAGCTCTTCAGTAAAGCAAGGAGCTGGTTTAACTCAGTTACTCAATTTTTCAGCTGTATTCTATCTGGGAGTAAGAATTAGATTCAAGTCACTGCTTTCAATGAGACTTATATTCATATAAATAATAGGGAAAGGATGGCAGCCTGGATCACCAGATACAAAATATTCACAAATGGATGTTTTCCATATGAGATATCACAACCACTATATTCATAAGACTGCATTAACCATATCTCTTGTACAAGCAATCCCTAGTTTATGAAACTACTGAACAGAGATTAATTATTTGGGGAGGTTGTATATACAATGGATAAGCTTATGCTCCTAATTAAAGTGAACATAGAGATTAAATATACATGGGGATATGGAATATTCATTAACAGTTCTTGTTATGTCAAACTTCCACTTTAATCAAGGTCATTTGTGCCTTCCGCTTATCTAATGTCAGATAGTGTTAAACAGGATCATTAGAAATTCTATGAAAATGTAAGACACTTATAGTCTAGATAGAAAATGCAAGCTTCCAATTCTGCCTTGTTTCCAGAGCTGCCAAAAAAATTATAACAAAACCATGTTCTGCAACTTCTCTCTTGTGACCTCAGGATGTTAAAAGGATGGCAGACACAATACTGGGTGACAAAAAATTCAGCAGTTCTATACCATGTTCCTAAATCGATGCTAAATATCTGATACAACACACACACAAACCCCTACAACTGCAAGAATCTGAGTACTACAACTATCCTAAACTTTCTGATTCCACTTAATACCTGTTCTTGTTGTCTTGAATCCAGTTTGATACCAGCAGACATCCACCAAAAAAAAAACTTATTCCCTTCTTCACCTGTAATCCACTTCACCATTTTTCAGAGTGAAGCACCAGATTTTGAAGGTAGATGAGGGATTGATGGTTGAGGGATTGATCTCACTTGGTTCCCCTTCAAAAAAAAACCATTTGATGCATAAAATGGTTCCATTAGACCATTATCATTTGGCTATCTGTTATCATTTGGCTATCTGCTATTTTTCAGTTAATGCATCCTGTCTCAAATACAGTTTGCCTTTTGTATGTTTTGTCCTGATTGATGAGATGCAATCTATCAATCCAGCAAACTGCAAATCTCTGGATTAAAGATAATGTTATAAACTGTAGGTAAAGGTAAAGGTTTCCCCTGACATTAAGTCCAGTCATGTCTGACTCTGGGGGTTGGTGCTCATCTCCATTTCTAAGCTGAAGAGCCAGTGTTGTCCGTAGACACCTCCAAGGTCATGTGGCTGGCATGACTGCATGGAGCACCGTTACCTTCCCGCCAGAGCGGTACCTATTGGTCTACTCACATTTGCATGTTTTCGAACTGCTAGGTTGGCAGAAGCTGAAGCTAACTGTGGGCGCTCACTCTGCTCCTGGGATTTGAACCTGGGACCTTTCGGTCTGGTAGTTCAGCAGCTCAGTGCTTTAACACACTTCTCCACCAGGGCTCCTATAAACGGTATATTTTGAATATAAATTGCAACTATGGCAGGTATTTCCTTGAACATATCTTTGCAACTTGTGAAACCATTTGGTATAGGAATTATTAAGTAGAGGTAAAGATTTTCCCCTGGCATTAAATCCAAGGCCATGTGGCCAGCATGATTGCATAGAGTACTGTTACCTTCCCGCTGAAGCAGTACCTATTGATCTACTCACATTTGCATGTTTTCAAACTGCTAGGTTGGCAGAAGCTGGGGCTAACAGAGAGAGTACATCCCACTCCCTGGATTCAAACCGCCAACCTTTTGGTCAGCAAGTTCAGCAGCTCAGCGGTTTAACCTGCTTCGTCACCGGGGGCTCATAAGAATTGTTACTAAGTGCAAAATATGAATGGTAAAATTCCTTTACTGGATTTTGTGAATCACTACCAACACTATCTTACAGTTAATATAAATAAATTGTGAATCACTACCAACCCTATCTTACAGTTATATATGATATATAATATAATACTTAAGATATAAAGTGTGATGCCTCATGGGCCTTGTAGTCCTGTTCCTAGTGCTATCATGGCAGATGAAGATGAAAACATGGGGTTTTCGCCGGTTCAACAAGAGCCGGAGTCCTTTCACCTGCTGGATGTTGATGTTTGTCCTCAAGAATTCAGTAAAACAGACCTTGGGCATTCCTCGCCTCCGTTTCCCAGGAGGGAATCTTACTCTAGAGACAGAGGAGTCAGAGAAGCAAATCGCAGGAGTTTACGGATCGCTGCCAAACAACAGGCTGATTAGGCCTGCTTCCCTTGGGAAATTCTAAGGAGTCTTGCATCTGGACAGAGTTGGGTTTCGCTTCTCGTTCTCTAGGGAAAGAGATTGTTGGCGGGAAAACGAGACCCAATATAGGTGTTTGACGAGGGAGATTCTTTGCGGAGTCAACAGAGCTGCTTCAGGAGTGAGATCGTGTGTGGACTTCGTAACCCCAGTTCCTTGCTTCCCGGATCAAGAATTCAAGTACTGCCTTGCTTTGCTGTTATCCACGGACCTTGTTCCAAGATTCACTGTTTGCCTTGTTTCTAGTCACGGACCTAGTCAAAGAACCAAGTCTATTTCCAGCCTTGTTGTCAAGCTTCATTGGACTTCTAAGACTCTGACATTTCCCCACACTATTGCTTGGCAATAGTGTGTGTTTCGGTATTGGATAAAGAACTTTGAACTCTAATATCATTTATTGGACAATACATTTTAGGACTATATTTGACCTCATTTGAAAGGTCTGCTTCTGGACTATATTCTTCACTTGTTTTTATTGCTTTTATATATTTCCTTAATAAAGATATTAGATAGAGATTGGCCTCCGTGTATGGTTCTTGGTGCCCAGCTGCCAGGGGTCTGACATAAAGTGAATATGGAAGCCAAGAGAAGTTTTAAACAATATCAGTTTTAAACAACTAACAAAAGTCGCAACTACACTGACCATTTAATGCAGTTTCAAACTGGTATTGAAAAAAGCAGTTTCACTCTGCACATGATTATATAGGAAATCATGGAACCAGTTGAAGGCCTGGATGGTAAACTCACAAGCTATGAGTTTTCTTTTGTACACTTTTGTGGGTGTTTATTGTCCAGTCACCACAATTTGTAGCTAGATTGGAACTGCATTAAATAGTTATTGTAGATGGGGGTCAAAGTTTCACTGTAGAATTTTATACTTAGTAGGAGGAACCTTGTAGGATGATTTTGCAAACTTTTGCATATTATATGGAATATTTTGGATTGTTGGGTATTATTACAAATTAAATATTTTTATTATTATAAAGATCTATACTTGCCATATATATTGCTTAACAGCAGATTTACACAAAACCCACTCGGCTCATTCTGAGAATAACATTGTGTGTGCTAACACTATCTATTTTGATAAGTGTTATAGAATTTATAATGTCATTTCATAATCTTACCTTTTGGCATTTCTGGCCTGCCCAATAACAATTATCACTCTACATGTAATGCCTGAATTTTCTACTTTAGGGCACTCACTATCTGCTATCTATGTCCTGCCATTTCCTCTTTGGGGTATCTTACAATTGAATTCTATGTGCTTATGATTTCAATTTTGTATTTCTGCTAATCCTTGAACAAAGAACCTCTACCCATCATTCCACAAATTGATGTCTAGTGAGGGTTGTTATTAGCATTTTAATAGAACTCTTTAGGGAGATGCAACTTGGCCTCTTTGGGCAATGAAGAAATAAATAATTGAAAAATATGTGGGAAAAATATTATTTCACTATTGTGTAAAGAAGAATTGTTGGTTTACTCACAGAGTTGAAAGAGCTTGTGAGAAACAAACTAGCCTGGAGAGCCATATATATGTAAATGTTGACAACATCCCAGCCTCAAGAAAATTTACTTTTATCAAGAGGATACATTTAATGAAAAGTTAGTGCACATTTGAGGTGATAATGAAAAGCACTATTTGTCTACATCTTCTCTCAGTTATATCACAAGAATACTGAAGCAACTACTTCAAGAAAGAAAATTATATTATTTCCAGTTAAGCATAACGGAAGATCATTTTGACACTGGCCAGTTAACCTGAGGCCAGTCCAGAGTCACTGCCACCACTCCCAGATCGCCACTGCGGATGCCCCATGCTGGCATCAGCAGAGACAGCTGATTTTCCCGTCTGCATTCTGGTCATGGTACTGCCTCTGCTGATTCAAGCAGGAAGTGTCCAGAATGGTCAGGAACTCACACAGGGTGCTATGGCCATCTTGGAGCAGCAATGACAGTGACACGGACCTGATCTGTCTCCATTCCCCCGTGCTGATGAGAGCAGAGAAAAGGCAATGGTGACAGTGTCCATGTAGACAATAGACCGATCTGAATTGGAGATGTTTCTCTTGCACATACTGCCCTAAAGTCTTGGAGTTGCTCCAAAGACCCAGTCTGTAGCATTTCCCAATGGGGCTAAAATCGATTAATTGGGTTTGCCCCACAAAATCTACTATAAGTGCAGGAACATTGTGGGAACAGCCAGGATTGAATTCACAGTGAGTACAGGCTATATTGCCTATGTAAATGGGCCCAAAGACATACACAGAAAGTGTATTACATTCATACCTAATGGATATGATGTATATGTCTGTGGACATGTTGAGTAGATGGCTATCTTCAAACAGATGGTGGTTTTCTCTATTTCTTTCATTGATTCCTCCCAATATAGGAAACAAAATGTCCCAAACACATATTGCTTACCCTTTATGCCATATCTTCCAACTGTTTTAGTTTAGCACGGACATCCACAGTTAATCCCCTACCATTCCACATTCCCAGCCACTATTGAAATTGCCTGGTTCCTCTCTCTTCCTTCCACATTCCCTCTTTGTCCTTTACTTCCTTTAATTGTTGCAAACAGACTTCAACATACATGGCCAGGGATGGCCAGCGGGCAGCTGGGTATGCAATCCACTATATTTTGGTTGCTGGACACATGACACCATCATCCTCAAGAAATATTGGAAGATGCCTGCATCACTGTACAATTGTTTTCTAAATATAATGAGATTGCTTCCTGCCCTCCTCAGGTGACTAAGGGTGGTTCCAGACAGCACTTTAATGTAAGCACAATCAAGTTTTAAAAATGCAATTGCACTCTCATTGAAGCCCCTGTGCTTTTCTGGGGGGTGGTCCACATGCCCTGCCAACTTTCCATCAGGGACAGAAAAGAAAACCTCTTAGAAAAGCTTTTGTAAAAGGAAAATAAACTCACCTGGCAGCCATTTCCCCTTCTCTGGAGTTCTCCTGGGTCGTACCAATGACACGCCAAGAGAAGGGGGGCAGGAGCGATTTCCCTCCCCCCCCCCCATCTTGGTGCATCATTGGTACAACCCAGGAGAACTCCAGAGAAGGGGAAATGGCTGCCAGGTGAGTTATTTTCCTTTTTAAAGGCTGTTTTAAGGGGTTTGGGGAGGGGGTAGGGGCTGTCCTTCAACACAACCATATAACCCAGAATTATCCAAGGCAGATTGTGTAGATGGGCAACTCAAGTTGTGCAGCACAATCCCTGGTCCCATCTACACAGCCCCAACAGCTGGAAAGACACGAGTCTTCTGAAAGACCTATGTCTTTCCAGTAGTCAAATTACCTTGGTACAAAGCAAAATTTTTCCTGTTTTGTGCCAAAAGCATTCGTATTTTTGTGGGATGTCATCTGGATGCCCCACTTGAAGAAGCGGGAGGGCATGCATTTTAGGGCTTGTCTTGATGGTCCCTAAGTGTTCATGCTGGATAGGACAATAGTGATTTTATTGTGGAGTAACGGGGCCTTGCATCCTATTGACTGAGGGCCCTTCTACACAGTCATATAACCCAGAATAACCTATAATATCTGCTTTGAACTGGGTTATGTGAGCCCACACTACCAAATATTCCAGTTCAAAGCAGATAATGTGGGATTTTATTCAGCTGTGTGGAGCAGACCTCAGATTGCCAGTTCTGTCTCACACTTCTGACTTAGAGGAAGGGAAGATTATGATCACATATACAACAGATGAACTTTAGACCTTGATGCTCATTCTGCAATTGTTTGGTCAATTGCAGGACCACTGCACAATGTTAAAAGTGCACAGGATGATGTCCAATGTGAATTACGTCCATGAATCAATTTGCACTGTTTCTTAGGAACAAATTGCAAAAGGAATTAACAGAGTTTAGGATAAATCAAAACTGTCAACAGTAAAAGGAACTTTTAGGTTCCACGACTAAAGACAAGACAAGACAGTGGAAGTTAGTTAACTTGTATGAATTTTAACACCATAGACTTATCTATGTCAGATGACCCGGACTGACTTACGGCCACAGTACGAGGATATTGGATAAATATATTGGATAACCATATGTTTTATATTTTTATATTGTTTTAAGTGTTGTAATTGGATTTTATTCATTGCTATGTTTTAACTATGTGTAGGCATCGAATTGTTGCCAATTGTGTACGCCACCCTGAGTCCCTTCGGGTGAGAAGGGTGGGATATAAATGTTGTAAATAAATAAATTAAATAAATAAATAAATAAATAAAATTATCTAATGTTTATTATTAAATATATCTAAATTATGAATGAATGCAAGAATGTTAATGTAAAAGAGAGAATAAATTTGTTCCATAAATTATTTACCCCAGATTACGCTGTAAGCTATGCTCACAACATGTGAATAGAGACACCTCATGCAAAAATTACATATTATTTACAATTTACACAATGCTCAATTTATACAGTGTTCTCTGATTAGACTCCTCTTTAGTGGCTGGATTAATTTTACATTTGGAACCAGATTATGACCTATAAGCATATAAAGAAATGAGACTTAAAAAAAGAAAACCTTATCCCCACAGAGGGTTGGGAAAACATTGATGTGGGAAAGCCACGGATTAGAGATACCTCATCTTGATATAAGAATGACTAATTTAGAGCCAGGAACACTGGGTTTTGACAGCAAAGATATCATAAAAAAGGAGAAATATAAATATGTTGACTTCTACCTGGCTTCCTTCAGGGAAAAGTTTGTAAAATTCATTATGCCAAATAGCTTTGACACCCTTCCCTTGCTGTCTATAAACAGCCAAGATGGGGAATGATTGAGAAGATATATTGCTGCAATTCAAAATTATTGAAGTATCAACTCCACCTTGTCAAGTGAAGTCAAATGTAACCCAGACATTTAAAGCAAATTCTAATTCATGTTGCTGAATGAGTTCATGATGTTAGACTGTTTCCAGCCTTAAATCTTTCCTTTATTGTTGCTGTTACTCTCTCCTCCTGCTCCTTGAGCAATTTCAATTAAAATTTAAAATAATATCTGGGACTCGGGTTAAAGAGGAGATGATGTAGATGGATACATTAGTTGGTACACAAAGGTGTCTGCTGAGTTTCTCTTCAGTGAAGACGGAGCATAGCTAATTTGAGAGTTTCAAAAAGTTATTTTGATTATAACTCTAGAGTCTTCCAATCAGTATGTTTTTGTGGTATTCTGACATCATTGGATTTACATACACTTTTAGTCAAACTGGAATCATACAATGAAGGACAAAGAAACCCTACTAAAGGCACAGGAGCACCAGAAGACTAATAGAACCTATGGTACAGCGTGGCTAACACCAAGGGCAAAATTTTAAAAGGATGACAATATTTCATTCATCCAGAAAACATCCTTTCTGCGCTAGAAATACAAATGGTTATCTTTTCTCCTAGCATAAGATTCAAAGAAACTTGCAAAAATGTTAAAATAGGAAAGAGCTACAAACCTGTTAATAAAATAATAAACACAATTAAGCAATATATTCAATTGCTACTATAAAATTCAAAATGTCACTTCACATAAAAATGTTAACAATAAACTTTTAAAATGCAGTTCATGCCACCTAAGAAAATGTCTCCCAGCAAGGACTGTTTGTTGAAGTCCAATTATAAGTATTGTTTGCAGGCTCTAGCACAGTTTTTTTTACCTTGTGTGGTACAAACATATAAATAGCAAGACTGTCAAGGACAGAACGCCACAAGGTTCAAGATAACAGAGTTTATTGGATTACAGAACTCAAAAATGCCCGTAAAATACAAGGGCCAGGCAGTATTAGCCTTTAGGAGCAAAAAAGGGACAAGGAAAAACATTCAAAAGATAAACCGGATTAAACCGGAGTTTAATCCGGGTAAAAACAAACTGCTTGCTTCAGCCTGGGGATAAACAAAACAAAAGCCGAGGAACAAAAGATACAAAAGAATGCAACTAATTGGCAGCAGATTCCTCTCTGCTGCCAACACTGTGCTTAGAGTAACTTGCGTCGCTCCCACACACACAGCAGACAGGATTTCCAACACGAACAGATCAGCCAAGGATTGTAGCAGTAGAGTAGACCCAGTTTCCGTAGATCAAAGCCAGAAGCAGACGTTTGTAGATTCCAAGTCCAAGAAGGGGGAAGACAAGCCGTGGTCAGTTCAGTCCGAGTTTTCAAAACAGGTGATGGCGTCCGTCAAGAAGACGACGGAAGGTCAAGCTAATAAGAGTAAGCACAGGTTTGCACAAACAAATGCCCACACAATTCCTCCCGCCGTCTGACCCTGAATTCCAAAACAACTTACGTATCAGCACACGAAAACACACCAGTCTTCAGGAAAGCGTCCCACACAGATCCCAAGCGTTCGTCCAGATTACCTTGCCCAACGCAATTTGCAATTGCTCCCAAGCCCCATTTTATGCCAGTTACAAATCCTCATCACTGTCAGCTGTCCTCCTTAACCCGGGCGTTTCCTCATCACTTTCCTCATCAGAGCTGGAACACCTCTGACTACGCCCCACAGCATCTCCAGCTGTGGATCCCGTCCCATCCCTCCAGCTAAGCCATGGGTCTAATCCTGAAGGTCCCCATTCATCTTCTATCCCATCATGGCCAGTGGCACCCAATTCCTCCCTTACCCGAGTCCAATCCATCTCATCCTCCTCCGAGCTAACCAGCCCCTCCTCCATTCTCTCCGTAAACCCCTCAAAAGACTCTTCGTCAGATGGTGCTGCAAAAATGTCTCGCAGTCTTTTTCTTTCTCGCTCCTCGAGAGTATCTGACTCTCGAGGAGTCTTACGCCCACGTCTGTCAGTAACAGAGCCATGAGGCTCAATCATAACAAAGACTGATGACAAAGACTAAAGGAGGGAGGGAAGAATTCTCCTGAAAAGCAAAATAATTTAAAAGAGACGGAGTAAATATAAATGAAAGTAAAAAGCTATTGCTAAGACAGAAAAAAAGTTTTCACTGGACTCAGTTACTTAAGAAAACCAAAATCTGTGAAAGAACTATGGATCTTTGAACGACCCTTTACATAGATAGTAGTTCCAATTATCTTTAAGGTTTGGTAGTGGTTTACTCCCAAAAGAAAGTACTTTGCTTTTAGTATTATCTAAACACCATGGAGTTAAATTACTGCAAGAAGGGCAATGGATGGATTTCTACTTGATTATCCCATTTTATAAAAGAGTATTTCCTATAAGGATCCATGTGTGGACATCATGCCTGTAAGCATATAATGGCTTTATTCTGTATGGATTTATCTAATGTTATTTAAGATGGTAGTTTCTACTGCATCTGTCTGCCCCATTCCCTTATGTCCGGGCCATAAACAGAACATTATCAAAGGGGAAAGAAATCCAGACACTCTATAAGACTCCCTACAATCATGAAGATGTGTATAGCTGTACAGTTACAAGTCTTCCTTGCTGTTGTTCTCCTTAAGAAACAGTCTTCAAAATCTGAACTCCCTTGGTAACCTTCATAAAAAAATGACAAAGGCCATATCAAAGTTCAGATTAATTTTCACACCACTTTTAGCTTAGTAGAAGGCTAGTGACTCCTAGTTAAATGCAGCCATGAATCTGTTCTTGGCTTTAGTTGACTTTAAAGGAGTTTAGCAAGGTGCTGAAAGAATTAGGAGCATTTTGGACTGTTTCTTTAAAATTTAAAGTAAAACTTGAGGTGGATTCCAAACACATGGAAGTTAGCAACCACCACTGCTATTGTAACAGGTGTTTATTGTCTGATATTGAAACATTCAGCTCTCTTATCCTGCTGAAGTTGAATCGCTTTTGATATCTGGTTGCAATGACAGCTCCCCCCGCTACCCATTCTGACTCCCAATTTCTACAACCTTGTTTGTCTTTTAAAATTTTCAATTGGAAATAAAAACATATCTATGAACTAACTGGAATAATTAGTACTGTAATTAAGAAACTGAATTACAGTCTGTTGTTCTTAGAGTAAGACGAGCAGAT
Organism: Anolis carolinensis; assembly: GCF_035594765.1. Taxonomy (NCBI): domain Eukaryota; kingdom Metazoa; phylum Chordata; class Lepidosauria; order Squamata; family Anolidae; genus Anolis; species Anolis carolinensis. The sequence continues at coordinate 263,374,126 of NC_085842.1, read as the reverse complement.
GGCATCTGCGCTAAAAAGCAGATTTTAGTAAAATGAGGTGCCTAATTGGTTCTCTACTTACGGCGCTGCTTATTGAAAATTAAAACCCACGCATAAGATCAACAGGAGTCAAGCAGTTTTATAGTCTATATGTATTTCACCTTGTGAGTGGTTCAGTTTAAATTTATCAAGTATTGACCAAATGAATGTGATGCACTTAAATCACTTATAAATAAGTAAAGTATTTTTGAAACATCTAGGAATTACCAGTATGTGTTAATCAATATTAATGTACTAAAAGAGGCATTTTCTTGCAAAAAGCAGCTATAGTCAAATGCAAAACAACCTCCATTTTTTGTGGGAGGGACAGTGAAGACTATGGTTTTGTATACCGTGTCCTGATTTTTAAAACTGCTGCATTTTGTTTAAGTATTGCATAGGGCATCAACTCTGTCACTTCTACTGATGTCTCCCTCCCTTATTTCTAACAGGTATATGAGGAAGCAGATTTTTTACTATGGTCACAACGAGCAAAGAAAAGAAGCTTAACCCTTCTCTCTCTTGCTGTGCCATGTGCCAGAAGACGTTGAAAGGGAAATGCTAAAGGGAGCTCCTCAGCCCAACTTTAGATTTTTGCACATTTAATTTTTAAAATGCAATAAGAAAGCAAGTAATCTATCCTCTTCCCCATTGAAACCACTTTCCTGTCCAAGTCTTAGGCCCCTTCCACACAGCTATATAAAGTCCATATTGAACTGGATCATATGGCAGTGTGAACTCAGATAATCCAGTTCAAAGCAGATACTGTGGATTATCTGCCTTGATATTCTGGGTTATATGGCTGTGTGTAAGGGTCCTTAGTCACACATATACACATAAATCAAAACAGAGCTTTCTTCCATTACATATACTGTACCATCAGTACCATCTTGTCTCCTTGCATGTTTTTGAATGCTTTGTCGAATATAAGCAAACTAGATGATCACAGTTTTAAATCTGATACATATTCTAATCATGTCCCAAAATTAATTTTAATGGCTTGGCAGGATCTGTAATTTTTATTTCCTGGAGTCTCTAAGTGCTGTATAATTATACACAAAACATTCATGTCTGCTGCTGGCTGCTAATGGCAAGAGAAAAACATAAAAATGATATAAAAAAAGAAAACTGCTCACTGAGCTTTCTCAGATTAAATGTCTGGTTAATTGCTGGCAAATGCTGAACCTTTATCCTTTAAGGTCCTGTGTACCTTTAATTCCATTAGTTCAATTGTAGTGGAGCCACAGATGTCTTGTGGTCAAAATCTGTGTTTACACATTTATGGTCTGGCATATTCATTCAAAGTGACTTATTGCAATATATAATTGCAGTACCATTAACTAGCAATGGAGCAATCAGCATTCATCACTCATATTAAAGATCATCAACAAGACAAAGTCCCACTCCCCATTGTGGCCCTTGCTGGCATTTCCTATAGCATCCACTAAGTCCCTCTGCCATATTCTAATTTTATTATCCATTTATTGTTTTATTTTGGTGAACTGCATTATGGGTTGGGGTAGACAACAGAAACTGAGTTTTCCTGTCTGTCCTCCTATCTTCCGGCTATATAGATAAAAGGAATATGCTGGAGAGCTTGACTGTGAGTAGAAAGGATAGTATGTATAAAAGAAAGACCTAAACAGTGGCCCCTTTCACACAGCTAAATAAGATCCCACAGTTTCTGCTTTGAAATGGAATATTTGGCAGTATGGACTCAGATAACCCAGTTCAAAGCAGATATTGTGGGGTTTTTTTGCCTTGATATTCAGGGTTATATGGCTGTGTGGAAGGACCCAGTGAAGTAAATGAACCAAAAAAAGGAGAAGACATGTTAGATGAACAGAGAGAGTATGGGGAGAGAGATGTATTGATATGGTTACCTTGTGAGATATATAGTTCTGCACACAATTTGAGGAGAGTTTCCTGTCGGAGGCAGGAATGGCGAGAGCAGTGTCCAGGCCCTACACCTAAGTATGGCTTGAGAGAACTTTTCAAGTTTTGCACAAGGGCAGTTGGTGAATAAGGGTGAGCAGGAGGGAAGTAAGTTAATTAGAGAGCCAACAGGTGAAGAAGGATATGTGGCTGGGGCTGTGGGGACTTGATTGACTAAGATGTCTGCCACATAGGTGTCTTCTTGCCCTTTGCTTTGGATGTTCCTGAACAGAAGTGGAAACAGCCAAGATGAGGAGAGCTGGGAAGATAGAGGTGCTGCATGGGCCGGCAAAAGGGATGGAACGTCTTCTCCCCTTCCTTCTTGCTTTATCTTTCCAATTTTTAGTATGGAGTTCAGCACAACAAGCCTTGGAAGAGCAAAATGAGGAGAGTTAGTGGCCCAAGAGGTTGAACAACACCCTCGAGGCAGAAAAATCCATAGCAATTGTCTATGTGCACATTTTCCTTTGCAGTACTCTCCCTGCTTGTGCAAAGCCCTATGAAATGGAAAGCATTTCCAGCTTTAATCTCTCCAAATCTTCCTTCTCTTCTCTCTCTCCCCCCCCCCCCCGCTTTCCACCCCACTCCACCACTGCCATTGCCACCCAGGTGCTTGTTGGGAGCATTTTATGATGAACGTATTTTCCCACTTTCCTCCCTCCCTCCCTTCTTTCTTTCTCTATTTACTTTCTGTAAAAGATCTTAACATTACTACTTTACTGATCTTCTCTGAGGATATTGCAGACTCCCTGGGGGTCTATGGACCACAGGTTAAAAACAACCATTCTAGTTTATTTGTTAAAAGTTTACTGTGAAGTTATATTGCAAATGTAATGTGTGAGTTGAGCAAAATGCCAAAGGTTTGTTGTGGCCCAGATTTATGAACTTTCACGCATTGCTTTTGTAAATGTGCAGCAGGGTGTAAACATGATAAGAATTCTAAAGACTGATTTTTTTTAAAGCTTGTAGTTTCATTTTGGCTTGGGTGTAGGTTTGGAAAGAATATTCATTACTATTCATGATTCTGCAGAATAATGGCTTTCTCCAATGCTCAAAAAAGCTCTGCAAGAACAACAACAACAATGAGGATGCTTTATACTGTTACAGAATCAGTTGTGAGCAAAGCTTTATGTGACTCAAAAGAACTTAAGCTGGGAGAAATAGCTACAACTTTATTACAGCTGAGGAAACTTGTCATGAGCATGGGTCCACATCTGACAATGGTCAACCTGACTGCTGATTAATTAGACATCAATCCCAGCCCATATGCTGGGATATTCTTGGATAATAATGTTGATCATCCAGACAGGCAGATACCTCTCAAAGGCAGCCTTGCCACTTAGGAACAGGGAAGCAAACTGAAAAGAAGAGCAAGGAACGCCAAACTGAATATTTAAAAAGGCATGTCTGATTCAAACATTCATAGGCTTTCCTTGGTTCCACCTCTACAACCAACTTGATGCTTCCTGGTTAGTCAATTCTCCTACACTTTTCAAAACCTACAAACTCATACAGGCTTGTGAGAAGAAGTAGGAGTCAACCAAATAATATTGTGCCATCTGCACCCTCACCTTGTGAACTGCAAATGCTGTTATTCTAACCAAAATACACTTGGGATTTTTCTACATAAAACACTTTTTGAAACAGATATTTTTCTCTTTGAAGATATATGTCTGCATATATGCATGGTTTAAACACAGACAAATCTGGAATATCTCCTTTTACAGAGCCTTTCCCATTTTCCTCCCTCTTTCCCCATCAGGGATTATGGAGGGGGAAAAAATCAAAAGCAAAAGAGGGTAGTGGGCAGCAAAAAGTTTAGGTTTATGGAGAATTTCAGATAACAACCCTAGAATGTAGGTAGATACAGAGATAGTTGTTTCAGCCGGTTACAAATGCATTCATGATAACTTTTCATACCGTGAACCCTGTGAAACAAAAGACTGGGTAGACTCAGCCAATCACAGTTCATGAAATTCTTGGGGGGGATCTAAAATAAGAGGGTTATCTGTAAAAAGAATAATACTTAGGAAATGAATGGGAACCAGTTACGAAGAGGTGAATGGAGGGAGTCTGAATAGGGTTTTTGGGAGCTGTGAATGTGAAGAGAGTTCAGGGAGAAGTATGACTTTGAAATAAATAGCTTATTGTATTGTATTGTAGAACCAACCTAAGGCTAAATGTTTTCTTAATTTATTATAAATATTTTTCTTTATGCTTTTATTTTCTATACCCATCACTGGATGTTTAGTTAAATAATTAACAAGGAAAACTGATCCTGTTTACCACACAAACCCACTGACCAGCACAGTGACTTTCCATTGGAGAGGTCAATTGAGGTCTGAGTAGCAGATCCAGGGAGGGATTCTAAGAATAAAAAGGCAAGGTCAGTGATAGGAATTCAAGGACTTGAACTGTGAGGAACCCTGGAAAAGGTCTCTTCATCAATACTGATGGATGTATTGTAGTGAACGTTTTCATAGGCTAGATCCCACTTCATCAGACACAGGATCATGACTTCTCAGCTGATTTTTAAAGCCTAACAGCAGACATATTGTTTCCTTTCATGTATGTAAATATTGATGTCAGTCACTCCATACTGTTAGTTGCACTGTATTTAATAGATAAAGAATGACAAAATTTTCGAATCAGGGGCTGTGACAGTGATAAAACCAAGAGAGGCACATTAGATAATCCTTTCCATCTCACACATTGTCAAAAATGAAGCTAGATGCATTATTAGTCTGATCTACTAAACCTTCTGCCAACTGTGAAAAAGCAGTGATAAAGATCTTAGCAGAACTCTGTGACTCAACATTATTATGTTGGAAATTGCAGAGAAGAAAAATGGCATCAGAAACTCATTTCTTTCCAATGGCAGCTACATTACTGATCAAAGAAAATGTCTTTTGTTTTAAATGAAAAGCACAATGCTGTATTTATTCTGTTACAGTTTTTCAAAAGTAATGTTAAAATGAAATCAATAATTCTCCCACATTCTTTTGTTGTTTTCCTTTCCATTCTTTCAACAAGATATAAGGGAAGTATGAAACCAAGGCTACAACTGTATACAAATGTACTCAGCAGGGCTTACCTTTGAACAGACACACAGAAGATTGTGTCTGCTGGGCAATTGTTACATACAAGACCTTAGTGCTCTAGAAAGTTTCTTTCTATTCCTCTTTTTGTTTTGTTTTTCCCTTGAAGCAATATATGCCTTCTTGTATTGTTTTAAATATACAGAGAAGGCCATCCAAAGGGAAAGATGGAGAACATCCCTCTGCTAACAGCTTTTACTGCTTATGTCTTCTTTCCTCATAGTTATGAAACTACAACAGGGGTTTTTTTTGTTAGTCTTAAGCAAGAAGAATTTTGGGGATGAAGGAATAGTGAGAATTTTCATAATGAAAGGAAGGAAGTTAATTCCTGGACCGCACAAAGTTTTATGGAGACAGGCTAAGACTTTGATTCTTATTTGGAACCAACATTCTAATCACTTCCAAAATTACTTATTTTACTGTTCCTCTATGCAATCCATAACTAACCACCCCATTCTGCATTTTTGCCAACTCACTTGAAGAACAATTCATCGTATGCAATTCATCATCATATAAACTGCAGCGATAGGAGTAACAAAAAGTACCAGAGAAAGGAATAGATGCTGTGAGACCCTGAAGAAACTTCTATTTGATGTGCCAAGTGTGGGTACTAGATCACAGCTTGAACATAACATAGTTACAAATAGCTAGTCGCTCTTACAGAATCTCTTCTACTCAAGAGCCTACATTATGGTACAGCTGCAACTTGGTGAGACCTGACCTTTCTTTTTCTGGTGTATCTATAACTCTTTGGCTATTTTTATGGTTGTATGGCCACACAGCATAATGAAGGATGAGTATCACATGTTCAAGTGCTAACTTATGCTTTGTTGATGATGCTTCTGTCTCATGTTCTGCTGAAGGTGTCAACTGTCTAAGTGATGATGGGAGGAGAGACAGAGCAACAAAGAAGTGGTTATGGGTGGAGAATGTATTTTGGGCCATTGGCCAACAGGTTGTAGCAGCATTAGGACATACTTTCAAATGTAACCCAAAACAAAAGTGGAGTTAGATTAAAGGGAAAATGCAACTATAATAGCCACTAGGGTTTTTTTTTTTGGGGGGGGGGGGTCTTTTATATAATAGGAATAACTTAGTTTTACATGTAAAGCTCAAAATCCTAGTCCAAGCACCTTTAATGCTTTTTAATGTTTGTATAATATATTTTTACTGATTACTGTTAATGGTTTTAAATATGTTGTTAATTTTATTGATTGTTTGGCATTGAATCTTGCCGGGTGTTGTAAGCTGCCTTGAGTCTTCTTGGGTGAGAAAGGCAGGGTAAAAATGTTATAAAATAAATAAATAAATAAATACATGGGTCCACTTTTGTCACTATCACTACTGGTCATTTGCCTGTCTTCTCCTTCTGTGCTTACTACATGAACTAATTTATCTTCCTTCCCATTTTCTGATTTCCCCTTCCCCAAGAGGCAATAAACATATAGTATCCATTAAGCATCATCATTCTTCATTGGACTTTCTTTTCTTAGAGATCCCCCTATATCTACAAAGGAATCATAGAATTGGAAGAGATTATAAGGGACTTCCATTCCAACCCCCTGCCATGCAGAAATACATAATCATTTCACTTCCAACAGATGACTTGACAATATCCCCCCCTCCAAAAAAAAAGCCAAGAAGCAAACCGTAATTTTGCAATTTTTTTATAAAATGAATTAGTTTACTATATTATTTATATAATGGGCAATTGAGGTGACTGGTTCTTCTTGCTCTTGGCATTGCTTGTATCTGTATAAACAGTTGTATAAACAGTTAAAGGGGAAAGGGATCAGGGGATGCTGGATTGAACAGTGAGCAGTGTACCATGTGGATGTACATTGGCACCAATTTGATATGTACCATTATTTATCTGAATTTCAACAGATAAGCTAATTTTGAATAGTATGATTCAGAAATAAATCTCATTATTATACTTACAACTTTCTCCTCAGTCAATTTTCCAATAATTCATAATGTGATCTGTATTGTTACACTCTTGCAGCAAATTGAGGTGCTGTTTTCAGTGAACCTTGACTGTGACAAATCCTGCCCAATTTATATAGAAATTTAGGATTTTCCCTCTTAGCGTCAGTAATTTTGCAATCAGTTATATTGTATCTTGCCTATGATTCCTATACCCACAGTTGCCTGGTTTGGAGAATTGACAAAAAGGCAAACAATTTTTGATACTGAAAATAACATTCTTTGCAATATCATATATGTCAAAGCAGTGAAATATTTAACCCCCTTCCTGTAAAAGAACAGAACTCTATTTAGTTGCTGGGTTTTGTACAGATGAAATAGCCATCTGGAAAAATAAACATTGGCAAAATCAAATAGCTGTAACGCTTCTGCACTTAGTACATCTGAGCACCCAGTAACTTATTGCTTTTCCACTCAAACTGTAATCTTAAATTGTGTGATTTATTGTATGACACCCACAATAATGTTTTTGCTAACCTATTCAAGTGTTCAAGACTTTATAGAATAGCAGAGGTAGCTGCTGTACTATCCAACCAGAAATATATTATTACAGTTCAGTCCTCCAAAGCTCTCTATGTAAATTGTAGCTGGACCATGGAAATGATTTGTAAGACTTTGAATTTCCAGTCTATTACTACATAAAGTTTAATGATAAATGAAATGCCTAGATAATAGGAGTGATAATAATGTGGCAGACAATCTGTTAATACAAAGGAATCAAAAGTCTTAGGGAAAAATGTACAACTGCATGTTTGTAAGAGAAAGCTTATTAGAATTGAAGATAAAAGCTTAAACCCCTGTAGTGCAGCTTATGTGACAAAAATCCTATTTTTGCTTTACAAATCATGCCTTTTGGCCAATCATTATCCTTGCATTATGAGACACCTAGGACTCTCAGCAGATATTTCAGCAAAGCTACAATTTTCCATCCATTGGTTACCTAGAAATGTGTTTAATTGGATAGTAATCTACCTTCTATTAATGTTAAAACTCATCCAGCCTGTCAGAATGCTTGTTAGGGAAAATTATCTCAGGGTGCATCACTATTGTTAAATTTATGTAGTTTGACACTACTTTCATTGTCCTAGCTCAATGCTATGAAATCTTGGGATTTGTAGTTTGGTAAGGCACTACTGTAACACCCCTAGGCAGCGCGAACACTGGGAACCAACATGGAGGCCAATATACAATCTAATATCTTTATTAAAGCAATAAAAGTTTCAAACAAATATAAGCAGAGTAAATAGTCAATCTGTTGACCTTTTAGAAAAGATCAGTAATAGTCCAAAGAAAGAAAGTTATATGTCCAATATTAGAGTCCAAAGTCCAAAATCCAATAACCGAAACACACTCAAACCTAATGAAAGTTTGGAACTTCCGGTGAGCCTCGATGGCGGCAGGTCGGGTTTGCTGAGGGCTCCCAGCAAACCAACGTTTGGACACGGTCGGGTTTGAGCTTTTAGCTCCCCTCTCCTCGCGGATTGAGGCGAGGAGGGACGCAAGGCCCCAAGCACCTCCGTAGATCCGAACCTCGAAGGATCCGAGGTGTACGGGTCCAGGGAAGTGCGGGGATCGCGGACCGTTCCAACGGCAGCAGGCTTTAAGTCCACATCCACTGCCGACCAGGCTCATACTTTTAAACTAAGAAGATGAACAGCAAGTAAGAAAGTAGCAAACAGAACTGAGGATTCTATCTCCAATCGGCATTCCGGGTTCTAAGGAGAAAGACCAAAAGGACAAACCCAGATCCAAAAGTGAGTAAATATCTCGGATAATTTCAAAAGGGAGAGAGACGAAGTGAGGCGACTCTCTCCAGATGAGATACAACTCCTTAACATTTATAAAGAATAATTAAGAACTAACTCAAATTGAAGAAACAGACCAGAATTTCCTAGCGGGTAAAAGTAAATGAATTGAAGATCTAACTTACTTAATGGCGGCTGACCTTAGTCAAGATTTGTTTTGACTATCGTGCCTCTCTTGTAAACAATCTTCATGATCGCATAACGGCTTGGCTGGAAAAGCGCGCGAGAGAGGCAAGTGATGACAGAGGAAATCCTCCACAGTAAGGGAAAGCACGACCTCACTGAAAGGGCGGAAATATAACGATGAGTCGGTGCGCCGCTAAAAAGGTTCCTGCTGGAAACTAAACCCAATTTGGGAAACGGACACTGGAACAATATAAAACAGAACCGTCTCTGAAGTAAAGGAGCCACGGTTAGTCAAACTCCGTGGCTCGGAAAATAGAACTATAAAGTGGTGTTTGGTTGGAGCGACGGACCAATAATTTGGGAGAAGAGTGAAGAACAATGAGGGACAGGAACAGCGTGGTGATAGACGAACTTCGCGGGATGAAGAACAGATGCGTGGACTAAATAAACTACAAAAGCTTTATTGGGTAATGAATTCAAAAAACAACTAAACCCCTGAAATAATATTGGTTAATTGGTTTAACTGATTAATTAATTGATTAATTGATATACTGATTAATTGATAAGTTGATTAATTGTTGATGCATGTGAATTAATTGTGAAAGGGTTGATTTAAAATAATAAGGTTTAAAGAAGGTGGATTAATATGAAATACAAGGGTAACTATAACAAATTAGTGGATACTGCAAAAAAAAATTAGAGGACTCTGTTAAATATATCAAAGGAGGGAAAAAACCTCATGAAATCATAGTGAGAACAGATCTAGGGAGAGATTGGAAAGTGAAGAATTTACAAACAGAATAAGTACTAACAAAATCTGAAATTAATTTGAGTTTGTATAAAGTAAAGATTCTTCTGAATTGATAAAGATGGCAGGGGCAAGAGCGAAGTTTGAAAATAACAAGAGCTCTCTGAGGAGACCCTCACAATCTGAGGATATTAATCTTAGAGACATTTTGTGATGCCTCATGGGCCTTGTAGTCCTGTTCCTAGTGCCATCGAGGCAGATGAAGACGAAAACATGGGGTTTTCGCCGGTTCAACAAGAGCCGGAGTCTTTTCACCTGCCGGATGTTGATGTTTGTACCCAAGAATTCAGTAAAACAGACCTTGGACATTCCTCGCCTCCGTTCCCTAGGAGAGAGTCCTATTGTGCTGACAGAGGAGTGAGGGAACAGAATCGCAGGAGTTTACGGATTGCTGCCAAACAACAGGCTGATTAGACCTGCTTCCCTTGGGAAATTCTAAGGAGTCTTGCATCTGGACAAAGTTGGGTTTCGCTTCCCGTTCTCTAGGGAAAGAGGTTGTTGGTGGGAAAACGAGACCCCAATATAGGTGCCTGACGCGGGAGAATCTTTGCGGAGTCAACAGAGCAGCTTCAGGAGTAAGATCGTGTGTGGACTTCGTAACCCCAGTTCCTTGCTTCCCGGATCAAGAATTCAAGTACTGCCTTGCCTTGCTTTTAACCACGGATCTCGTTCCAAGAATCACTGTTTGCCTTGTTCCTAGTCACGGACCTTGTTAAAGAACCAAGATTATTTCCAGCCTTGTTGAAAAGCTACCTTGGACTCCTAAGACTCTGGCATTTCCCCACACTATTGCTTGGCAATAGTGTGTGTTTCGGTATTGGATTTAGACTTTGAACTCTAATATCATTTATTGGACAATACATTTTTGGACTATATTTGACCTCATTTGAAAGGTCTGCTTCTGAACTATATTCTTCACTTGTTTTATTATTTTTATATATTTCCTTAATAAAGATATTAGATAGAGATTGGCCTCCGTGTATGGTTCTTGGTGCCCTGCTGCCTGGGGTCTGACACATTTTAAAAGAAATTCAGAAATTGGCGGAGAAACAAGACGAATATCAAAAGGAATCCCAGACAAAGCTGGACAAACAAAGTATACAACAAAGAGAAATATGTCAAGAGTTGATGGATATGAAAAAAGAAATCAAAGAGGAGATTGGTTTGTTGAAAAAGGAGATGGTAAAAACAAACAAAGAAATTAATCTTTTGAAAACAGAGAATATTAAAATAACTAAACCACAGAACAAGATACAAAAAAAGATAGATGAGATAGAACAAAAAAATGCAAAAATTGAAAAAATAGAAAGATTACAAGAAAAGCTAGAGCAAAATGAAAGAGAATTTCAATTGCGTTTCCGGAACGTTCAGAAGGAGGCGAAGGAGGACATCAGACAAATGATCAATAAGATAATTGCAAAACTCCTGAACTGCTCAGAGGAGACTATCGACAAGGAAATTGATATGGTCTATCGCATTCAAACCAACTTCTCTCAGAAGAACAGAGTAGCAAGAGATGTTATTATCCATTTTGTAAAGAAAAGGACCAGAGACGAAGTCCTCATGCAAAATAGTCGGAATCCAATCTATTATAGGGAGAAAAAAATAATTGTTTTGAAAGAGTTCCCACAAGCTACTTTAAATAGAAGAAAGAAGTATTTCTTCCTTACAGACGAACTCAAAAGACTAAAAATACGCTTCAGATGGGAAAGAAATGAAGGTATAATGGTATCGTATAAGGAAGAAAAACACTGGTTAACATCAGAAGAAAAAGCAAGGGAATTCTATAAAAAATTTCTAAAAGGAGAAGGGGAACCCTCCGCAAAAGACATTACACCACCGTCAGTAAAAAGGAAGAAATCTAAAAGAGCTCGACATAATTCACCACCAGAGGGAAAAATGGAAGTAAGTCTACATCCCCAAGCAGCAAGGTTGATAGACGAAAGGGAAAGAACAGAAGAAGAGGAAGACGAGGCAGAGATAGAAGAAGAAGAAGAAGAAGAAGAAGAAGAAGAAGAAGAAGAAGAAGGAATAATATCAGACAAGGGAAAAGAACCGGATGAAGATCAAGAACTAATGAAATTTGAGGAACCCCTCGAAAACAAACATGAATAAAGACAACTTTACGCAATGTTTAAAAATTTATTCTAATAATGTGAATGGATTAAATTCTCCATGTAAGAGAAAAGCCCTTATGTCCCAATTAATAAAAGAAAAATATGATGTAGTGGCACTACAAGAAACCCACATAATAGCAAAACATGTAATACATTTAACAAATAAAAGAATTGGTAAGGAATTCACTGCGTCTGATATTGTAAAAAAAAGAGGCATAGTAATCTATATTAAAGAAAATATCCCAACAACAGTTCAATTCAAAGATGTGGAAGGAAGATACATAGCAGTTATGATTGAATTAGATCGACAAAAAATCCTTATTTGCAACATCTATGCCCCAAATGGTCCAAAAAAACATTTTGTGAGCGAACTAAGGAAGAATATCATGAAAGTAAAATATGATCATTTAATAATATTGGGAGATTTTAACGGAGTGTTAGATGTTGGACTTGATACAAGTAAACAAATTAAAAACAGAAATTATGCCAAATCCAGATTGATTCCATACAACTTCATAAGACTAAAGGAAGAATTTGATCTACAAGACGCCTGGCGCACCCATAATCCAGGAGAACAAGATTATACTTTTTACTCAGCCAGGCATAAGTCCTGGGCGAGAATTGATATGGTCTGGATCTCCAATTCACTATGTACTAAAATAAGAGAAATTAAAATACATCCCAGAGATAAATCAGATCATTGTCCCATTACTACTACGATAAAAATAAAAAAAATCAGCTTATAGATGGAGACTAGACGAAAATTTATTGAAATCAGAGGAAGATATAAATATTAATAAGAAGCTGATAAAAGAGTTCTTTACAATAAATAATACTCCGGAAATTAGAGATCAGATAATATGGGACGCATTTAAGGCAGTCACAAGAGGTCATCTTATCCAACAAAAAGCGGAGAAAAATAAGAAGAAAAATAAAGAACTAAACAAGATCAAGAAAGAAATAGAATTCCTAAACTCAAGATAGACCCATCAAACAAAGAAATAATAAAAGAATTGTTAATTTGGAAGAAAAAGAAAACACAAAGGGAGTTAGAAGACACTGCAAGACAGCTGAAATTTATAAAACAATATAATTTCGAAAACACAAATAAACCGGGCCAATGGTTGGCAAGGAGGATAAGAAAGAAAAAACAAAGACAACAGATAATAAAAATAATAGAGGATGGTAAAACATATTCAACGGATGAGGAAATATTAGAGAAATTTAAACAGTACTACACGAATCTATACGGAAAAGAAGAAATTGATATAAATGAAATATCTCAATACTTAGGAGAATTTCAGTTTCAAAAAATATCAGATCAACAAAGAGAACTATTAAATAAAGAGATAACAATAGAGGAAATTAGAAAAGCAATAAAGTCAATGAAAACAAATAAGGCTCTGGGACCAGATGGGTTCCAAGTGGAATTTTACAAAAATTTCCAAGAAGAAACGTTACCATACCTACATAAAATTATGAATGCAGCTTTAGAACATTCAGAAATACCCGAATCATGGACAGAAGCAGTAGTCATTGCTATTCCGAAAGAGAATAGCGATCAGACGAATACAAGGAACTACAGACCAATATCCCTTTTAAATGCGGATTATAAAATTTTTACGACAATTTTGGCTAATAGATTCAAGGAATTTTTAAAAAATTGGATTGGCCCTGACCAAAAAGGATTTCTTCCAGGTAGAAACATGAGTGAAAATGTAAGATGTATTCTTGACACTATATAATATTACGAATTTCATCACGAAAAGGAAGTCGCCCTACTTGCTATCGATGCGGAAAAGGCATTCGATAATTTAAATTGGTCCTTCTTTAAACTATTATTCAAAGAAGTAGATATCGGATTCCACTTCCTGAACGCCATAGAAGCGATATATAATAGACAAACAGCTAAAGTCGTGATAAATAACCAACAATCATCGAGTTTTGATATTGAAAAAGGAACTAGACAAGGCTGTCCACTCTCGCCCCTAATATTCATTTTTGCTTTAGAAACACTTATCAACAGTATTCAAAAAGACAAAGAATTGGAAGGCACCAAAATAAGGAACCAAGAGTACAAAATTCGGGCGTTTGCGGATGACATAATCTGTATAATAGAAGAACCTAGGCACCAAATTGGCAAATGGATGGCAACAATTGAACGTTTTGGCAAATTAGCAGGATTCAAAGTAAATAAACAAAAAACAAAAATATTAACAAAAAATATCTCTAAGAAGAACCAAGTAACCCTACAAGAACTTTCCGGTATAAAAACAGTACCTAAATTAAAATATTTAGGTATTTGGTTAACGGCGAAAAATGCTCAATTATCGAAAAACAACTACCAGGAAAAATGGAGGAAAATACAAAAAGATTTAAGACAATGGCAATCGCTGAATATATCCTTGCTAGGCCGTATAGCAACGATTAAGATGAATATTCTACCAAAAATGCTACATTTATTTCAAAATTTACCGATTCTTAGAAACCAAAAACAGTTTATTATCTGGAATAAAGAGATATCTAAATTTATATGGAAAAATAAAAAGCCGAGAATAAATTATAAAGTAATGACGGATCTTAAAAGTAAGGGGGGATTTGGTCTTCCAAATTTAAACCTATATTACGAAGCATGCACCCTAAAATGGGTCAAGGAATGGATTACTTTAGCTGATGAAAATATTTTAACCCTGGAGGGGTTCGATTTACGCAGAGGGTGGCATGCATACCTGTGGTATGAAAAACGATTAGTGGAGAAAAATTTTGGCAACCATTTTATTAGAGCATCCTTAATCAAAGTCTGGGAGAAGTAGAAGAAATTTTTGTATAACAAAACTCCAATGTGGACCTCATCGTTGGAAGCAAATCAAAGAATTATATTAGGGTGGAAAAATTGGCCCAAGTATAAAGATCTTTTGACAAAGAAGGAGGGAGAATATGTATTAAAATCTCAGGAAGAACTCAAAGATAGATTTAAAAGTATCTCCTGGTTTCAATATATACAAATTAGAGAGCAATTTATAAAAGATAAAAAAGTAGGCTTCAATGGAGAAGAAGGAATATGGGATAAAATAATAGTAACAAATAGGAAGGAAATTTCAAAGATTTATAATATGTTATTAACTTGGTCGACAGAAACTGAATCAGTGAAAAATTGTATGATCAGATGGGCAAAAAATGTTGGTCGCCCAATAAGAATGGAAGAATGGGAACAGATCTGGAATAAAAAGTTAAAATATATCTATTCATGGGATTTAAAAGAAAATTGGTTAAAGATCTTCCACAGATGGTACATGACCCCCAAAAAACTAAATTCAATGTATAAAAATTATCAAAAAGTCTGTTGGAAATGTAAAAAGCAGGAAGGGACATTTTTTCATTCATGGTGGACATGCAAAAAGTTACAAAGATATTGGAAAATGATCCACGAAGAGTCACAAAAAATATTGAACAAAAAATACCCTATGAAACCTGAATATTATTTATTAGGAATACTGGATACATCACTTAAATTAGACACCAGTGACGATAAACTGTTTACATATATCTCTACAGAAGCAAGAATAACTACAGTAGAGTCTCACTTATCCAACATAAACGGGCCGGCAGAACGTTGGATAAGCGAATATGTTGGATAATAAGGAGGGATTAAGGAAAAGCCTATTAAACATCAAATTAGGTTATGATTTTACAAATTAAGCACCAAAACATCATGTTATACAACAAATTGGACAGAAAAGGTAGTTCAATATGCAGTAATGCTATGTAGTAATTAATGAATTTACGAATTTAGCACCAAAATATCACGATATATTGAAAACATTGACTACAAAAATGCGTTGGATAATCCAGAACGTTGGATAAGCGAGTGTTGGATAAGTGAGAATCTACTGTATTGTAAAAAAATGGAAAACAGAACAGATCCCGCAATTGGAACACTGGCTGGAGAAAGTGGAAGAAATAAAGGACATGGACAAATTAACGTTTTATTTGAAAGTAATTAGAGGAGAATTGATCAAAAACACAAAGTGGGAAAAATTTGATGTATATATTAAGAAAAGAACTGAAATAGTACAATGAACCGGGACATAGTCATAAATAAATACAAAAGACATTTTCCGAGTAGGGGATAGAATGGAAGTTTTCACTGTACCCCCAACCCTTCCCCGTTTATCCTTGTGTGTTTTGATACTTTTCACTTCCCCTCCCCATCTCCCCTCCTAATTACCCCTCACTGTAAACCCAATTGTTTTCTTTTAAACCTTGTCTATGTATATCACTTAACCTTCAATTAAAAGAAAAACCCTAATGAAAGTTTGAGTGGGGAAAAGAGCAAGGTTCCTTAGGAAAGTACTTGAAATAATAGTCCAGAAATAGGATTCAAGGCAAGGCAAGGCAAGGCAATTCGTGGTGGATTTGTAACGCAGTCCAAACTAGGCAAGGGACGAGACGCTACGCCCGGTCTACTCGAGAGTAAGCGTGCCAACGGGCCGCTTAGAAGCACAGGATCAAGAGATGATGTGTTCTTCCGTTAGAAGTCCAGTTGACACCGCAACAAAGATTCTCTGCACAGAACTTTTATTGAAGTCCAAAAGCTTCCCCCAAGCAGGTGCGTGTCTCCCCAAAAGTTCCTAAGAGAACGAGCTGCTAACAACGAGATGCCAGATGCCTGCCTCCTTAAATCTTCCCAGGAGAACTGACTTAGCCACAATCTCCTCGCTCAACTAATCTCACACTTCTCCTTAAACTTTGTCTTCGAGAGCGATCTGTTTGGAAAGTAGCCCTTCTATGAAATTCTAAACTCTCCGGCGATCCGGGAAGAGCCGGCAACATTTCAATGGCATTCTTAATTGGCTCTGGCTCTGCAATGTCAACAGGAGACATCTGGAAAGGGATAGAATCTTGCTGCGGTGGGAAAAAATCTAAATCCTCTTCATTTTGATCCGCAATGGCTGCTGGATCAGGGGCCAAAGGTACCTGAGACATCACAACTACCACCCATTAACAGAAAAGGCTAAAGACCTTGTAAAACTATAACTCCAAGGACTCCTTAACATTGAGCCATGGTAGTTGCAGTGGTGTCAAACTGCATTAATTCTACATATGCTCTATTATGCTGGGAAACAACCTGGTATCAATCTAGTGATATCTGGTCCCACTAGCTTTGTTAGCCAAAACATAAAAGTCTTGAGTGTTGATGACTGGGATATTTACTTTATTGTACAGAACTGGCCTTCTAAAACGTATTAGGATTAGGAGTTGTAGCTGTTGTTGTTTTCCATTCTTTCCATGCACTTGGTGATGAAGTCCTACTATTAGTATTGCTGGTACTCATCCAAAGTGAATTATAGATTTTTCAAGATGTCTGCTGCTGAGGATTAGATTTCCTTCTCTTTTGTTTTCTTTGCTGATGGTAAAATAAACAGTATTAGTCATTATAAGACATAAGTTCTGGATATTTAAAAGAACTAGAAAAAGTAATTTCATACCCACTGCCAATCATCTATGAGAATTCCTGGAGAACAGGAGAAATTCCAGCAGACTACAAGGGGCCAAATGTTATCCCCAAGGGGGAAAACAGGATCCAAACAACTACAACCCAGTCAACCTGACTGCAATACCAGGAAAGATTCTGGAGCAGATCATTAAAGTAACAACCTGTAAGAAAGGAATGTCAGAATCACCCAAAGTCAACATGGGTTTCTCAAAAAAAAGTCATACCAGATTAAATTTATAATTACAAGCTAGTTAGATGAAGGGAATCTGTGGATGTAGCATATTTTGGTTTCAATAAGACCTTTGATAATGGTGTTCCCATTAAGAAGCTAGTAAAACGTGGGTTAGATGATGCTACTGTTAGCTGGATTGGGAATTCATTAACTGGCTTAACTGTTTACTTAGCTTGGAGAAGAGAAAGTTGAATATCAAGAAGAGCTTCCTATTGGTTAGAAGTGCTCAACAGTGGAATGTGCTTCCTCAGAGTGTGATTGTCAGACCCCTGGCTGCTGGGCACCAATAACCGTACACGGAGGCCAATCTCTATCTAATATCTTTATTAAGGAATTATATAAACGCAATAAAAACAAGTGAAGAACATAGTTCAGAAGCAGACCTTTCAAATGAGGTCAAATATAGTCCAAAAATGTATTGTCCAATAAATGATATTAGAGTTCAAAGTTTTAATCCACTTGACCGAAACACACACTCTTGCCAAGCAATAGTGTGGGGAAATGACAGAGTCTTAGAGTCCAATGAAGCTTGACAACAAGGCTGGAAATAAACTTGGTTCTTGGCTAGGTCCGTGACTGGAAACAAGGCAAAACATGAAGCGTGGAGCAGGGTCCGTGGTTAAACAGCAAAGCAAGGCAAAGGCTTGAAACTTCATCCGGGAAGCAAGGAACTGGGGTTATGAAGTCCACACATGATCTCTCTCCTGAAGCTGATCAATTGACTCCGCAAAGAATCTCTCGCGCCAAACCCCTATATTGGGTCTCGTTTTCCCGCCAACAAACTCTTTCCCTAGAGAACGAGAAGCGAAACCCACTCTGTCCAGATGCATTACTCCTTAGAATTTCCCAAGGGAAGCAGACCTAATCAGCCAGTTGTTTGGCAGCGATTCTCAGGCTTCTCCGATTAGCTTCTCTAACTCCTCTGTCTCTAGAATAAGATTCCTTCCTGGGAAACGGAGGTGAGTACTGCCCAAGGCCTGGTTTACTGAATTCTTGAGGGCAAACATCAACATCCGGCAGGTGAAGGGACTCCGGCTCTTGTTGAACCGGCGAAAACCCCATGTTTTCATCTTCATCTGCCACGATAGTACCAGGAACAGGACTACAAGGCCCATGAGGCATCACAGTGATAGAGTCTCCTTCTCTGGAGGTTTTTAAGCAAAGGCTGGATGGCGATGTGTAAAAAGCATTTTAATTCTGCATTTCCTGCATTGCAGAGAATTAGATTGGATGGCTCTTTGGTCTCTTCCAATTCCATCATACTATGGTTCTTATCTAATAATACTATTAATCAAGTATTAGTGATATAAATAATATTTGCAGATGTTCTGTCATTTATGTTTTTCACTAGATTTTTTTGCTCTTGCACAAGAGTAAAAAGAACAACAGAAACAATAGTAAAATATCTTTGTGCGAGAATTTTTGTGCAATTCCTTGTGCAAAAGAACATTATTTTGCACCTATACCAAAATTATTTTTAGACAAAAAAAGAGCTTGGTGAAATTTCTGTACAAAAAAAAATAACTAAAAATGTCCAAAACCACTTGCAATCTTAATCAGTGGCAGGAGGTTGGTTGGGGGGGGGGGGGGGGGTTGAAACTTTATATTTCAACTTGTTGAAATGAAATAAATGAAGATTTATTTGGGAAATAAATGTTAAAAGAAATATCACATACATGAAACATGCTCTAGATACTAGCTTCAGAAAAGAAAGATCCTCAAATTGTTATGTGAAAAGATGCAAAAGAAGGTGGGACATCTGCTCTTTAAATAAGCCTAAAGAAATCATAAGAGGCACATCTACAATTCCATATTCCACAAAATCACCCAAACTGCAGTAGTTCTGTTCTCCTATCCATCTGTCTATGCTACTAAACCATTTTCTAATAAATATTCCTGAACTTCATGTGAGATTTTATTACAGACCAATAGAAAGCTCATCCAGACATACAAAAAGGAGATACATTTAAAAGTTTGATGGAGAAGCATCATTTGAAGAACTGCTAGATAGCAATAAAAAAGGGAAATGTCATTTTCTTCGAAGTTATTTGATTCTGGGTCCTAGTACTTAAGACTAAATTACCATTTACACCACTATACGGATCAAATCCATCAGAAACGCTTTCTGAACAAGCTTCATTGATCTAAATATCAATGTAAAGGCGAAGTTGAGAGATCTTCATGATAAGTGATATTCATGGTGGAATGAGTTGCATATCAAACAATTTCTACTTAATTTATTCTTTGCTGGATATGGGCTGTTTAAGGGTTGTTGTTTTTTAAGTGAATTCCATTCAACAGAATGAACAAGGTGCAAGCCAACTGGCAATAGAGAAAAATGTCCTGAAATATATATCTACTCTGTCTATTGTTCTATCCAGTTTTCAATGCTTTTTGTTCTAAGATGAAGCCATTCTATTGTATTCAAAATAATGGTGCATACTTTGGTCATACTATGCCGAGCCAGCCTAGTGCAGCAGTGTGAATGTTGGACTAGGACCCTAGAAAACCTAGGTTCAAATCCCCGCTGAGCCACAGAAGCCCACTGGTTGACATTCTCTTAGCCTCAGAGGAAGGCAATTGCAACCCTCCTCTGAATAAATGTTTCTGAGAAAAAGCCTGTGATAGGGTCATCTTAGGTTCATCATAAGTGAGAAATTACTAGAGAGCACACTTATAGTAATTAAATGTGCAATGCTCATGCATTACTTCTTATATAAATGTCTTACAGGCCCTGCACTATAAAAATGGAGGGAGATTTAGTGTAAAAATGGAACATAGCTCTCAATTAAACTCAAGAATGAATCCTCACTTTCACTTTCACTACCAATTATCATTCTTCAAGCTAGTGTAAACCCTATGAATTATCAGTGGTTGGTTAAATCCTAAAGAAAGTACCTGTACTTGCTGGCTTGAAAAAAGAGAAAGTTGGAGATAGAAGTTGTGTTTGCCAGGCAAAGAATTAGGTCAGTGATTCCCAAAGTGAGTGCTACTGCCCCCTGGTGGGTGCTGCAGCAATCCAGGGGAGCGGTGATCGGCACAGGCACATATATCTTTCAGTTTAATTGCCATTAAAATTAAAAAAATAATAATTTCCAGGGTGCTGAGTAATATTTTTTCTGGAAAGGGGGTGGTAGGCCAAAAACGTTTGGGAACCTATGAATTAGGTCTTTCTCAATATGAATTAAGTAATATATTTACTGAATTTAGCACATACACAGTCTTTGAAGTTTCATGCACCCTGCAAATCAAAACATGCAAAAATCTTGCTCCTGATGGCAGTGGAACTCTCTCCCCCAGACTGTGGTGGAGGCTCCTTCTTTGGAAGCTTTTAAGCAGAGGCTGGATGGCCATCTGTCGGGGGTGCTTTGAATGCGATTTCCTGCTTCTTAGCGGGGGGTTGGACTAGATGGCCCATGAGGTCTCTTCCAACTCTACTATTCTATGATTCTATGATTCTATGATGCTTTATTGTAGCCAACTGCCAATTTCCAAATAAAAATATAAAACTCATACAAACAAATGATGCTAAGTTCACTCTAAGAAGATTATCTTTTCATTCCCTCCTAAATAGATGTTGTCTCAAAAAAGTGTACACCCTCAACAGTTTATAATTCAATATTTTTTTTTCCAAAAAATGCATACACTTTTTAAAAGATTAAAGATTCCAATAGCAGAGAAGTGTCACAAAAGTACAAGAGAAACATTTAATTACATTTGCAACTCTGTGCTTCGACAATGTAAGCAGTGCATTGTCATACAGGAACAACATTTTACATAAAATTATAACATCATTGTAACATTGATTCCTCAAAATAAATGTATTTATTTAGCATAAAAATAATGGTCATAGCTACTATTATGGCAGTTATTACAGAATGTATATATTTTGGGTGGACACTCTACATACTGTATATCAAAATGATATTACTAAAATCAAAGTGAGAAGAAGCCCATTCTAATTCCTGGCAATCCAAGCTGCTCTCTTATTCTCTAGAGCAAGGATGGGCAAACTTAGTCCCTCCATGTGTTTTGGACTTCAACTCCCACAATTCTTAACAGCCTACTGCTGTCCAAAACATCTTTTTTTCTATAATTTGCCACCCATTCAGTCAATCTAATAATTGACAAGGATTTCAATAATACCCACCTAGCCTAGATACTTACTGAATTTGAGAGAAAAGTAACCAAAAGTTAAGTTCAGTAGAATAGCCATGAATCTGACTGGTCCTTCAGAAAGTTATTCTCATACTTGTTGCAACTTAAATGGCAAACAGAAGCAACACAAATGTCAGCAAGAGCAGCCATCTAAACATTCTGTAAAGCATTAGCCAAATCTCATTAAAGCAGCATGGTCTTTTAAGAACTGGAACATCAATGAACTAGTTAAAACATAAAAACAAAACCCTAATCCTAAATTCTTGTTTATAGTCTAAAATGAAATTCATTATAACTCCCCCTTTTTCCCCACAGGAAAGACATTGAAGTATGTTCTGGCAATTTTGACTAATTTTGGGTAAACATGCTTCCAATGTTCTGAAGGTAAAAAGCTGCACTGGCAAGTTGGCTTTTATAAATTCTCTTCATCTCCATGAAATGAAAATCTGGTACTTATTTGATTAGCTCCTGTTCAATGAACTGGACCCAGCGCTCAAAGAAATGCATTGCTGAAAATGGCAGCGCAACTTGATTTCAGCAATAAAATACAAAAACTTCTGAAACACTGGAATGACTGCATACTTAAAATCATTATAACATATGCAACACCTCTGGTTTTAACTCATCTACTTATCCTGGTAAATTGTGACATATAGGCTTGGCTAAGAGCTAAGCTACTTTAAAAAAATTAACAGGAAGATAATTTTGGCCCCCTCTTCCTTTATGCAACCATTTGTGACCTCTCCAAAGCCCCTCCAAAATCTCAACAATATGCATTGGAAGCAGTACACTGCTGAAAGGTGATAATTGCACAAAAATTAGCAGCACATTCAGTTTTAGAAAATTCTCCTCACTCATCATAACTTCCTCAAGGTCACCCCAGGATGTATGGGGAAAACCGTTGTTGGGATCTTAGCCAACCGGTATCAAGTGAGGCTTGGTTGTCCTACTGAGGACAATGTAAGCTGTTTCACTGAGCTTATACTGAAAACTAAATGAACAGTGTTGCTTTCATATCAGACTGCAATGTAGATCAGAACAGAAACTACAGCGAAGAATAGTTCTTTTGCATTTCAACTGGTGAACAAAGCTTAGAAAAGTTATTCTTTTGGACTGCAACCCCAGAATTTCAGAATCCTTGGGGTATATCCTGGGATTTATCACTTGGCACCAGCATTCTTTGGCAGAGAAAGTCAAAGACACTGTAAAATTACAAATCAAAGGATTCCATAGCATCAAAGTGATGTCAAATTGCATTACAGTATGGATGGATCCATGAGAGATAATCCAAAAAGTAGGTTTTCCAAGATCTGTGAGCTGTATTCAACAATTGTTACTTAATTTCCCTCATGTTCCATTAAGAAGCAGATAGCAGCAATTGAAAGATAGAATATGAAAGTACAACAAAGATGGAAGCATGAATAATGGTGAATGCACTAGTAGCATTTTTGCATTATTCCCCATATTCAAACTACAGTGATGCCTTCCAATTATTTTCCACTACAGTGGAGCCTCTACTTAAGAGCATCCTAACTTAACAGTGTTTTGAATTAAGAGTTGTTGCTTGGCTAGGGTTTTGCTTTGATGTAAGAGCAGCATTAAGAGCTAGGGCAGAGGGAGCACTAGTGGGAAAGCATTATCGGGGGAGTACAGGGCTTTGGGGCTTCAAGGGAGCAGCCTCCGTGCCTCAAGCCTCTGTGCTTTTTACTCTTGTCTGTTTTGGGGGATTGCTGTCTGCTTTGCTCTTGTCCGCTTAGAGGAATTTTGGGTTTGTTGATTTTGTATGGTTTTTATTCCTGATATGTTTGGATTCATCAAGAGAGAGAGGAGGGAGAGAGCATAAAAGGAGTGAGACTGGAATGAAGAAAATGATGCTTCTGCCTCTTCACTTTGTGCTTTGGGCTTTCTTGCTACAACTTTGTTCTTCTGCCATTTTAAAGTTGATCTTTCTTTTTTATTATTGTTCCATGTGAATGTGCAGTTACACTGTTCCACTGTTCCACTGTGTGTTACATTGTGTGTTACACTGTGTGTTGGCTGTTACACTGGCCAACACACATTTTGTTGTCTCAAAATGTGCTTGCTTGCCAGAACTTTGTGCTTCTACCATTTTTAAAGTTGATCTTTCTTTTTATTGTTCCATGTAAATGTGCATTTATACATTGTTTGTTATTTATAAAGTACATTTTCTTATTGAAAAACATGTAACAAAAATTGGGGTGGGTTCAGGGGACTGGAATAGATTCAAAGCATTTCAATGTATTCACTTTGAGATAAGAGCATTTTGGGTTAAGAGCTTGGTCACAGAACAAATTAAACTCTTAAGTCAAAGAAACACTGTAGTTGCTTAAAAGGATTTTATCATGCTATATTTTTTGTGTCTGGTGCAGGGTTTAAGTCTTGCCACTGAAGAATTACAACCACATATAAGCATTGCTGGTTCTGAAAATTAACAAAAAGCACAACCAAAATAAATACTCTCAAATTCCCCACTGTTCTACTAATAATACTGTTATTCACCTTAGGATGGAAACTGCACAGATGTTCCAACTTGATCACTCATTTCCTGAAGGACTTTAGTACTGTTTTCTAGAGTAAAGTAAAGGTAAAGGTTTCCCCTGACATTAAGTCCAGTCATATCCGGCTCTGGGGGTTGGTGCTCATCTCCATTTCTAAGCCGAAGAGGTGGTGTTGTCCATAGACATCTCCAAGGTCATGTGGCTGGCATGACTGGATGGAGCGCCATTACCTTCCCGCTGGAGCGGTACCTATTGATGTACTCACATTTGCATGTTTTTGAACTGCTAGGTTTCTAGAGTAGGTAATCACAAAAATATGGAGAGGAATATAATTGACTTAAATGTAAAAGAAAGGGGTGAAAATAGCAGTATTTTCAAAACTCTGTACCCTCAAAAGCCATTGTGACAAAATAATTCTGAAACTAATATTTGTCTCTCTATGTTGCTTTAATATTTAAATATGTCCTAATTGTGCAAGGTCCTTCATCTTATATTGTTTAAATTTTATATATACAGATTGAATTATATTACACTCTGAATAATAAGATTTCAGGGAGCACCTTCCATAATTAGGAGATATGAAAGAGCTGGCTTCACTTTATCACTCACTGCAATATCTCAGAACTGCAGAAAAGCAATGCAATAGAATGCCACATTATGTTGTGATAATAGCAAAGTATAACCTAGGATGCAATGGTATGGATCACTCATTTCCTGAAGAACTTTAGTACTGTTTTCTAGAGATGTGCACGAAAATTTTTCTTCATTTCCTTCATGCTATCATTTCATTCCAGTTGGTCATGGGGATTCTCTGTGCCAAGTTTAGTCCAGGTCAGTCATTCATGGGGGTCGCAGCATTCTGTTAAAGTCAGATCCAAAGCAGGTGAGGTACTGCAAATCCCATCCCATGGTCCATTCTCCCCCAAACCACACCAGGATGTAAAGTGAGTCATGGAGGGTCTGTGTGCCAAGTTTGGTGCAGGCCTGTCATTCGTGGGGGTCACAGTGGTCTATGAAAGTTGGAGGCCCAGCCAGAAAAAACAGTGTCACACCACTGCACCACCATTGTATACATACATACATACAGATATTCACTTTAAATATATACAGAGAGATATAGAAAGAGAGAGAGAGAGTTACACTTAAAAATGTACAAACAATGTTATGGTTGAGCCTTCTGGCTCCGGTACTAGGAGACGGGGTCGTAAGACTCCTCGAGAGTCAGACTCTTTTGAGGAGCGTGAAAGGAAACGGCTCTGGGACTTATTTGCAGAACCAACAGATGAAGACTCATTTGAGGGTTTTACCGAGGGAATGGAGGAAGAGATGGTTAGCTCAGAGGAGGATGACATGGAGTGGACTCGTGTGAGGGAGGATTTGGGTGTCACCGGCAATGATAGCATGGGAGGCGATTGGCGGGTTGCAGGATCAGACCCATGGACGGGCTGGAGGGATGGAGCGGGATCCACAGCTGGGGATGCTGTGGGGCGTAGTCAAAGGTGTTTTAGCTCTGACGAGGATGATGATGATGAGGCACCTGGAATTAGGATAGCAGCTGACAGCGATGAGGAGTTATGAACTGGGATAAAATGGGGTTTAGGATCAATGGCTAATTGCGTTGGGCAAGGTAATCTGGACGAACGCTTGGGCTCTTGTTGGGGAACTTCCTGAAGACGGGTGTGATTCGTTGCTGGATACGTAAGTTACCAAGGACACTGGGCATAGACGGCGGGAGGAACTGTGTGGTGTTTTTCTGTGCAACTTGTGTTTAATCTTGATAGCTTGGACCTCCGTCGTCTTTTTGACGGACATTAATTACCTACTCTGGATTGACGCTGGACTGACTGACTGACTACGACCTTGGACTATCCCTTCTGTGGCTATCGGTGGAACTTGTGGAACCTTAGACGTCTGCACTTGGCTTTCGACCTTGGACCGGATTGGGACCCTGCTGACCGCCGTTACCCTGATTGATGTGCCTGGACCCGGATTTCGCTCGTTGCACGGAGGAGTAAACAGCCTGAGTTACTCATCTGTAGCTTTTGAGTAGCAGAGAGGAATCTGCTGCCAGTTTTTTTGTGTTCATTTTGACCTCTGTTTACCAACTTTTGTTTGTTTAAATTGCCAGGCTGAAGTAAGCACTTTTGATTTAATCCGGATTAAACTCCTGTTTAATCCGGTTTATCCTTTCGAACCGTTTTATTTCAAACGGACTTGTTTCTGTTGCTTTTCACACTGAAGACAAGTGTTTGCCTAGTCCTTTGCTTCCTATGGGCATTTTTTAGTTCTGTAACTTTAATAAACTGTGTTGTACTCTATTTGGTGGCGTTCTGTCTCTGACAGATTGCCCAACGCCCGAAAAGAAAGTTTTTCTAGTGAGGTATCCACGTCAAGAAGACAATGGAGGAACTTAAGGCCCGTTTTGACCAGCTGCAGGCTGCATTTTACGCTGCACAAGCAGCACAGCCAGCTAAAGGACATGTAATGACTCAAATTGACGAAACAAATTGCCCACTTTTTTGGCACAAATTGAACTTTATTTTTCTCAGATTAGCGCACAAGCTTTTCCTACGGACACCAGCAAGGTGGCATTTATTTTGAGTTTATTGACCGGTCCTGCGGGACAATGGGCAACTAATTTGATTCTGGGAAATGACCCAGTCAAGGACAATTTAGATGATTTCAAGAAATTATTATCAGACACTTTTGGGGATCCCCTCCGTATGGAAAATGCTAGCTGCGCTCTTTATCGGTTAAAACAGGGAAAAGGGTCTGTTTTGGACTATTTGAATAAGTTTAATTCTTTTCGTCATCAATTAGACTGGGGAGAGAACGCGTTTATGCTTTTGTTTATTGCTGGTTTGAATGATTATCTCCAGGATGAACTGGCGCGATTAGAGCCGGCAGAAAACTGGGACGCTTTGGTGGCTAATGTTTTGCGTTTGGACGCCCGGTTTGAATCTCGTAAACAGTCTAGGGCTATGTATGCGCCATCTGTATCTGCGCCTAGGGCACCTGTGGCAAAGGGGGAGGAGCCTATGGAACTTGGGGTGTTTAGAAAATTGTCAACGGCGGAAAAAGACCGTAGAAGGCAATTGGGATTATGTTTATATTGCGGGACTGCTGGGCATTTTGCTAGGAATTGTAACGTTAAGCCTTCTCAGCTTTCGGGAAAAGGTCAGCCCTAGTGCGACGCATTAGGGCTTATAAAGCAGTCACTTGAGGGGAAGAAACATGTTTTTGTACCCATTTCTTTATCTGTTGGGGGAAAAGAACTTGCTTCTACTCTGGCACTGCTGGACTCAGGGGCTACGGTCTCGTATGTGGATGTTGGGTTTGCAAGGAAACATAGGCTTCCTACAGTACGTAAAGCATGCGATATATGGGTGGAAGGAGCGGACGGGAAACTACTGGAGTCTGGGGTGGTCGTGAAACCTCAGAAATAACGTGGGAGGCACAAGGAGTAACTGGAGAATTTGTATGGGACATTACACGGTTACCAAGATACAATGTAATCCTGGGAATGGATTGGTTAACTTTAGTAAATCCTCAAGTGGATTGGGTGAAGCGTACTATAGCTTTTAAAAGGCAGGGATGTTTTGTTTTAAATTCTTCTCAGATTGACATGGAGGGTGTACCTACTGAATATAGGGAGTTTCAAGATGTGTTTTGTAAGAGGGAAGCGGATAAGTTGCCGCCTCATAGACCATACGATTGTGCAATTAGATTGGTAGAAGCCGCTAAGTTACCAGCAGGAAGGTTGTACGCTCTAACGGTACCAGAAAGACAAGCCCTCAGAGAATTTCTTGACGAGAACCTAGCCAAAATCACATTTTTCTTCCTCCTCCCACCCTTCCCAATCACCACGTCACATCACATAATTGAAAATTATGACCTGTTTGTAGAAGCTGTGAAAAGATCCTCAAGGCTCTCAATCCCTAGAGGCTGTCGCACCTTGGCCTCACAACACAAGCGAAAGATTTTGAAACAGTTGAAAAGCAACTCACTAATGCTTTGAAAGATCTCTCCAGCTACTACAAAGAGAACCACCTGAAGCCTAACCCTGCCAAGACACAAATGTGTGCTTTCCACCTACGTAACCGTGAAGCCAACAGGAAACTGAAAGTTACTTGGGAAGGCCAAGAGCTCGAACACTGTTTCCATCCTAAATATCTTGGTGACACCTTAGATCGAACATTAACATATAGGAAACACTGCATGAACACCAAGCACAAAGTAGCTGCATGCAACAACATCCTACGGAAACTGACTGGCAGCTCATGGGGGTGTAGACCCACAAGTAATAAGAACATCAGCCCTGGCCTTGTCTTTCTCAACTGCTGAGTACACCTGTCCTGTCTGGCAAAAGTCTGCCCATGCGAAGCAGGTGGACATAGCACTAAACGAAACATGCAGAATAATCACAGGATGCCTTAAACCTACACCTGTTGATAAACTCTACAAGTTAGCTGGCATTGCCCCTCCTGACGTGCGACGGGAAGTTGCTGCTAACGGTGAAAGAAATAAGGTCAAACACTGTGAAAGCCACCCACTGCATGACTATCAGCCTCCTCCCACCAGACTCAAATCAAGGAAGGGCTTCATGAGAACCACCACTCCTCTTGATGTTCCTCCAGCAACAGCAAAGGTGTCCTTCTGGGCAGCTAAACCTGGCAATTCTAACTGGATGACCCCCCATGAGGGTCTTCCTCCAGGGGCAAACCAAGAATGGGCAACTTGGAAGTCCCTGAACAGACTCAGAAGTGGAGTGGGCAGATCTAAAGACAACTTGGCAAGGTGGCACTACCTGGAGGAATCCTCCACCTTGTGTGACTGTGGAGCAGAACAAACAACTCCACATATGTATGCTTGCCCACAATGTCCTGCCTCATGCACGGAGGAGTTGTTGTTTAAAGCTACGGACAATGCAGTTGCTGTTGCCCGTTTTTGGTCTAAAACTGTTTAGTTGTTTAGTTGCTTGTGATTTCCTTTTTTTTTTCATCATTTTAAAATGTATTTGTTATGCAATGCTTTTGACACGAAATAAATAAACCACATCACCTTGGTGAATTTCACTCCAGGTGATGTCCGACTGGCCAGACCCATGCTGCACATGAAGACCACCATGACACAGATAATGGAAGCGGACAGTAAATGCCCCGCCCCAGGCACCAAAGCATGGAAAATATGGGGTGGCTGCCTCAGAATAATCTCAACTGTTTACATGGACCCAACGTTGTGGGCTGCTCTGAATTTTGGGACAGAATTTGGAGCATCATGCAACTTTGGTTAACATGGATCAAGGCTGCATTAAGGTGACCTTTTCTTGGATCTGTGCATCATTTTGCCACCACAAAACTTATTTAGGGACCATCATTTAAAATATTACAGTAAATGTACTCCTCGTAATCTCTGCATTCAGTTAATCCTTTGAACGCGTCTTTCAAAATAATCTGGAATTTCATCTGAAACAAGTGAAAAATTGTGAATTTTGGGATTTTTTTCTTAAAACCTTTCTGGGGCCCCTTCCACACAGCTGAATAAAATCCCACATTATCTGCTTTGAACTGGGATATATGGCAATATAGACTCAGATAACCCAGTTCAAAGCAGATCTTGTGGGATTTTCTGCTTTGATATTCTGGGTTATATGGCTGTGTGGAAGGGTCCTGGAACAAACTTCTCACCCATTCCTAATTTTGGAAAAATTGCTTGTATAAATGTATGATTATTTGCACCTGAAACTGTAAATTACATGGAGAGATGTGTAATTAAATTGGTTTCCTGACCAGACTATGGTTTTATGGTCATGTTTAATTGTTTCTGGAAATAAAACATCAGCATACTAATCCCTGGGTCCCTTTCAATGTATCATGGCAGGATATTAATTTTAATTATATTTCTTCAAGGGCAAGAAAAGAATGTCCATTCACTAATATCCTAAACTGGTGGGATTTTGCCTTGCATACAGATTTTCACAGTAGACTAAATCCTTAGGAACCAATATATTCTGAAAAATAATTGCTTTCAGTTGCTGCCATAAACTTTAGATTTTATTCAGCATAAAATATTGTGTGAGATGCACAAGGTATAGCCAAATTTTCAGATTTATATATCTTGAACAGTGGTTAAATGAATTGGGCATAATAAGTCTGATATAGTTACCTCAGAGGTAAAAAGAAATAGAGCATAAAGGATTTTTGTGTGTTCAGCTTTAAACATCTCGACACTATATAATTTGAAGAAGAATTGATACCAATAGACACCAGAAAAGGAGAGCATGAGTTTAACTTGTCTACTGCTGACAGCAAAATATTCTTGAAATGTATTGTTCATTTTAAGACCTTTATAGGTCAGTATCCTACAAATTCCAGCCAGCATACCTTGAATAAAATATTACTTAACAATAAATGGAAACAGGGGTGGAGGGACTCTAACTTTAAGAGCACAGTACAAGCCATATTCAAAAAAACAAAAAAAACCCTCCCACTGAAAGTAAAGGCTTCCTTGACAGACTCCCAACAGATATGAAGCTCAGTTCAACCTTCTTAACCAGCAGGTTCAAAGCATGTCTTCCTTTCTATTCTCAAAGAAGCCTGCACCCTTACATTTATTGAAGCGAAAGGGGTATTTCAGCAGCAGCATCAAAATAAATAAATCAGATAAAGCACCCGCTGAGCCACCGCTTGCTGACAGCAAAAGGAAGCTGAATTGCATCTGTTTTCATATGCCTTCAGTTTTCTGCTGTTGCGCATGGAATCCACAGATGCTATTGCAAACAGTTTCATGCACAATCCTGTTAATTTAATATCTGAAAAACCCTTCTACTCACCATGTGTTCGAGGCATTAATTGATAATCCTTTCAAAATTATGTATTGCTTTAAATTCATTTTATTGTTTTGTAAGTGGCCTTGAGGTTTTCAGATATGGGGTGGGATAAAAATATTTTTATTGATAAATAAAGATAAAGAAAATGCACCCACAAGCCTTTTTGATGTCAGCTGTCACTTCATTTTGAAGATTGGACTTCTGGTTGTTTTACCCAAGGCAGGACTCAACACTAAACCACCTTTTCCCCATGTTCATGGTGTCAAAGCCCAAAGGCCCAAAAATATGTTTAGAAAATACTAGGAATCACTGTAACCCCATATGACCTGAGCTCTAAGGTCTTCATGGAGGTACTTTCCTTGGTTCTGCAAACCCCATCATCACACTTGGTGTCTGCTTTCAGGCTGTGAAACACTCTTCTCAGGAGCCTAGATGGAATCCTTACGATGTTAACCTTTCATAGGCAGATGAAGAGATTTTGATTCCAACCGTATTTCAAGTTTTACACAAAACAAATGTGCTGTACTATTTTTTAATATTTTGTTTTTCAATTGTGAGTGAATATTTTTTATTTTAAGTGATACACGCACATAAAAACAACAAAAACACACATTAGGGCATAAGGGGTCCTGGAAAGAGGGGGAGAACGGAGCATAAGAGGAGTGTGGTAGTTAGGGAGTGGGATGAGGGTGGATGGAAAGGACCCAGTCTTCCTCTGTCATATTTTGTTTTTCAATTGTTTATTCTTTCAATGGTTTCAGTTGAAAAAGCAATCTAGTGTGCCTTTGCACTGTAAATTTAATGCATTTTGATACCACTTTAACTTCTTTTGATTAATCCCTACGGAATAATGGAATCTGTAATTTTGGTGGGGCTCTTTGGCAAGGAACATGAAACACCTTGTAAACTTTGAGGAAGAGATGGCACACAATAAATCAATACAATAAACCTCTCATAACCACCCCAACCACCCCACACCCCCAAGGCAAAATGACCAGTGGTAAGAATTCATTTGACAGATCCATCAACAAAGGATTCTAAGGCACCTTCCACACAGCTGTATTAAATCCAACATTATCTGCTTTGAACTGGGTTATGTGGCAGTGTGGACTCAACACAGTTCAATGCAGATATTGTGGGATTTTCTGCCTTGATAGTCTGGGTTATATGGCTGTGTGAAAAGGCCCTAAGTCTAAAGACTGAAATTTCTAGTGGTGTGTCCTTTATTATAACAGCACAATGTGATGTTTGATACAGTCAGCTATAGTCTTATATAAAAATGTTAGAGTCACCTTTTTTGTCTTTTGTGAAGTCCATAGGTCATTCTCTGCCTTTAGGCAGGGAATGACAGAAATCTTGATTTGAATCTCCTGTCTTCTGCGATTATCCTTGCTGGTTCCTCTGGCTGCACATTCAACCCCCTCTGAGAGGTGAACTGTGAATCTTACCAAGGTAGTCTCTTGATATAATTCTTATCCCTCTTCCCTCCCAGATATGAATTACTCCAGAAATTAGATCCTGACTTATTTTGAGAAAGGAAAGAATAAATGCTTTGTGTGTAATGTCCAGAGGCTGCTTTACGAACGAACATGTTAACAGGCTCTTCAACAGAAAAATGGAGGACCCCAGGCAAGGGAATGATTTTGAGATATATTTAAGTGGCTTTCTCTTGTCAGAGCTTTACAAGATGCCTACAGTTCTAACTTTTTTTATTTTTCATTTCAACGACATGATCTCATCTGAGTTTCTTTTTTCTCCTCCAGTTATGGCTAATTCTTCTCGTGCCCTCTTGCATAAAATAAATATAATATCCACAGTCAATCTAAGTATGGTACAGAGTAGTGGGGATGTCTAGTGCTTCTATCTGTATTTTCCTTATGGTTGTGTTTTCTTCTCAACCCCTCTTATATCCCTTTTTGATGATTTAATTTTTCATGATCAGCCCCTTTCCTCTTCTTTCTGAGGGGTAGAATGTCATTTTGACTCTATTTTTAATGTAACCAACCTAACTCATGTTTCACAAGCTAATAAGTGGATTGGAACACTATTGTTTGGACTAAACTCTTTTTTTAAAAAAATTTTGGAACAGCTTTCATATCAAAAATAACATTAAAATGTGGTTGTATTTAGAGTAAGGACCGTGGTTATGGAGAGTCCAGCCCAGCGAGCATTATGCTAAACCAGATGCTTCTCAATTGAAAGCACTCATCAAGGTTGAAACAGCAACAGAGGCTTATTCACAATCCAACCAGAAGGGATGCATGTAAGGCTAGTGCCAAAAATACACACATGCCATGGTTACAGAAATGCAAAACTTTATACACTTGACAGCTATTCAATACTTCTTGCTCCGTCCGCTTCCTTCCCTGATTGGCCAGAAGGAGGACAGGTTTGGATCCTCCCATTGGCTGTTGTTTTGATGACATTGCTATCTCCAGTGAAACACGAGTGCATGTTATAGAAAGTTTTATGCTTTCCCAACTTCTGGAACTTGCATCACGTGAACCTAAAATGGACTGGGAGGCCTTTTTCACTACACAGTTATAGCATTATGGATTCGTCCAGTGGAACTGTGATTTGCAGTTTTAAAAGAGGGGTATTTTGATTTTTCAGAGTGCTCTAGTGCCTCATTAAACTGAAACCCCACAAGACCATAGAAAGCAGCAATGGCCACATTATTTTAGGGTTTTAAAAAACGATTGCTTCATATCAGTTAGCTCAGTGATTCCCAAAGTGGGTGCTACCGCCCCC
This sequence comes from Anolis carolinensis, assembly GCF_035594765.1. Taxonomy (NCBI): domain Eukaryota; kingdom Metazoa; phylum Chordata; class Lepidosauria; order Squamata; family Anolidae; genus Anolis; species Anolis carolinensis. The sequence goes on along the minus strand of NC_085842.1, from coordinate 263,340,247 downwards.
TGGTGGGCACTGCAGCGATCCAGTGGGGCAGTGATGGCACCTATTAGGACATGGGGGCAGGGCCAGGGGAGTGGCGGGGCCTCTTCCCAAGTGCCAGAGATAGGGCTGAGCCTCTGAGGTGCCTGTTAGGACACAGGAGGCAGAGCTAGAGGAGTGGGCATGGCTTCTTCCCAAGAGCCCGAGACAGGACTGAGCCTCTATACCTCTCCTGAGAGGCCTTATAGGACTAAAGGGCGGGGCTAGGGGTGGGGGCAGGGCCTCTTCCCAAGAGCACGAGACAGGGCTGAGCCTCTATATACCTCCCCTGAGACGCTTGTTAGAACATGGGGTGGGGTATAGAGGTTTAGCCCTGTCAGGCACTTGGGAAGAGGCCCTGCCCCCTCCTCTAGCCCTGCCTTCTGTGTCCTGGCAGGCACTGCAGGACACGGATAGAAGCTCAGCCCTGCCTCAGAGCTCGTAACTCTGCCCATCCCAGTCCTGGCCACCCATTTGTGGCCCCGCCCACCTCCCCCTCCCCCTCCCAGCCCTGCATCTTAGTCTAGGAGAGAGGCTCAGCCCTGCCCTCTAGATCAGGAGCCACGCCCACCCCTCTAAGCCATGCCCCCCTTTCCAGGGGGCGCTGAGTAATATTTTTTCTGGAAAGGGGGCGGTAGGCCAAATAAGTTTGGGAACCACTGAATTAGCATAAGTACACTAACCATCAGTGTAGAAGCTGCAGTCAGACCCAATGTATTCATTTTTCCAGAGGGCTTCCAACTTTGGTTAAAGACACTCAGAAAAAAAATTATGGAGTGACTTCTGCTTTCCTTTTCATGTATCCCAAACTCTTCTGAAAGTTATGGGAAAATCCTGCTGCCTAGTAAATCAGTTAGAGAATAAGAGGAAAATGCAGCATGATGAGTGAGTGTAAAACTAATGAGAAAGAAAACATTTAGGGGAAGAGATGAAAATCACAGAAGAATAAGAAACAGCACCGTGTTAATTGTGGGAAAGAAGTTGTCTAAGTGGGTAAGGAGAGAAAGAACACAGAGACTTGGGAAAGAAAAAACCTGTTGAGGAGGCAGGATGGAGAGTTCATCAGTCAGTGGATGTCTTGAGTTAAGGAAAATACACTGGAATAGGAATGAAAAACTATGACGGTTTTAGTACATGCAAGCCTATTATTTCTGCTAGCTTATTATACTTTGAATCTTGCTTCTGAATTGTCTTACCTCTTCCCAAAACAGCGAAAGTCAGGTTAAGCCTCTCATGTTGCTATTAAAAATGATGAGGCTTTAAAAAAAAACTACCCAAAATGATGAACCTAAATACAATATTCACATTATATTATATAGGAATTGAAATCCAGATGTTTAAGAAAGAGTCTTGGGTGGAGACATTCTCAGTTTTTTCTCCATCTTAAATATGAGAAAATGTATACATTATGACCAATCCTTACAAAATACAAATTGAACCCAAATTCTTACCAAATGGACATATGCATGGAAGCATATAGAACTGAACTTCAAGGAAGCTATGGAACTATCTCAAATGTTGTCATTATCTGACAGTTATATAGCTCTAGTCAGTAAAGTATTAAAAACTGCCATAACATATTTGCATTATTCTGTTTGTGATTTTCAGAATGAATCACATGGAATAATAATATCAACCATGCTCATAGAAAATATCTAATAGTAGACAATAAAAGTGGCAGGCACACCAAAAACATTTTACTTTCAGGAGTGACTTGAGAAACTGCAAGTCGTTTCAGGAGTGACTTGAGAAACTGCAAGTCGCTTCTGGTGTGAGAGAATTGGCCGTCTACAAGGATATCGCCCAGGGGACGTCCGAATGTTTAATATTTTTACTGTGAGATTTGTAAGCAACTTTTATAGGTTTCTTGTTACAACACGGATTGTCTTTTCTTCATACAATAAAAACACATGAATCGAATGTCACAGGTAATGTGAGAAGTTAACGAAACATAGACAAAAAGGGGAGAGTGTTGGGGAGGAAGAGGAGGGGAGAGACAAGAGATTGACAACAATCACCAAACAGCGGAAAAAGAAGAAGGAAGAGAAAAAGGGGAGTTATATACAAATAAACAGTTGCTATAGTATTCCTGTTACTTCCAGAGCCCGTAACGTGGTCTTTTTTATTTTTCCCTTCACCCATTTAGTTTGTCCTTTGTAATTGTATAAATAATAATAATAATAATAATAATAATAATAATAATAATACAATTACTTTATATTTCCTCCCACGGGATATTCCTTAATCTAGCCTTAAGTAAAAATTTATTTTCTCTTTTTGTAGGTTTTCAGTCAGTTCTATTAGTTAGTATTCTGTCCTGAGCCATTTTTTGTATAAATAAGTCCATATTCATTATGTCCAACACTTTATTAAGCCATTTTTCCATACTGGGTACTTCGGTTTTCCATTTCTGCGCCAATACTATTCTTGCCGCAGTGGTGAGGTAGTTTGATGTTTTGATGTTTTACCATCCTTGTGGGAGGCTTCTCTCATGCCCCTGCATGGAAAGCTGGAGCTGACAGAGGGAGCTCATCTGTGCTCTCCCTGGATTCAAACTGCAACCTTCAGGTCAACAACTCAACCTTCAGGTTAAGAGTCCTGCCAGCACAAGGGTTCAACCCATTGCACCACAGGGGCGCCTTTACTCTTAAAGAGATATAAAAGGAATGGATGGACACGCACGCACACATGCACATCCCAGATTACCATATCATTAATAACTAATGAGTCATTCAATTTAACTTGAAAATTTTCAGGAATGCTTTTGGATTGTCTATAGTGCTGGCTCTCTCATTTTTATGCACACACAGCACTGAAAGAAAATGAAGCTGACTTTTTAGTGACTCACATTATGCTTAATTTTAAACAGCTGGTAGCAAATGCTGATGCTTTGTTCAGCAAAAACATTAACAATTATTGAGTTGCTGTTAGTTTTCTGGGCTGTATGGCCATGTTCCAGAAGCATTCCCTCCTGAAGTGTCACCCACATCTATGGCAGGCATCCTCGGAGGTTTTGAGGTCTACTGGAAAATAGACAAGTGGGGTTTATATATCTGTGGAATGTCCAGGGTGGGAGAAAGAACTCTTGTCTATTAGAGGCAAGTGTAAATGTTGCAATTGGCCAGCTTGCCTAGTTTCCAAAACCTCAAAACCCTTGAGGATGCCTGCCATAGATGTGAGCGAAATGTCAGGAGAGAATGCACCTGGAACATGGATATGAAGCCTGGAAAACTCACAGAAACTCAGTGATTCTGTCAATGAAAGCCTTCAACAACACATTAACAATTATTAATCTCTTATAACTCCCAGAATGCCCCTATCTGCAAAGGGGTATACAGTTGCTTCACCTCATTATCTGCACCAAAGACACCAGAGAGCTAAATTCAGCACTGTCTGGATAATTCACAAATTCAAATAGTTATCAAGAGAGGACTATAACTTGACTTAAAACAGGGCTGTTTTTTGTTGTTTAAACTATCCTGACTATGACTTTTCTTTGGGCAGTATGTAGTACCATGTTCATATTTTTGTTTTTTCCCATGTATGAATGTAAACTAGGATAAATTTAATCTGAAAAAACAACCAAACAAATCTTGTTCTATTTAGACATTATCCTCTCATGTGGATAACATTATGTGATGTAGTTGGACCACAGCTCTCATGCCTTCTCACTACTGACTGTGATGACTAGGAATGAGGGGATCTTGCAGTTCAACAACATATAGAAGATAACCACATATTGCCCATTCTGATAGCTCTGTCAAATCCAGCAGTTGCTAAAGTTGTTATGCTGATAAGCTTGTGTTGTCGAAGGCTTTCATGGCTGGGATCACAGGGTTGTTGTATGTATTCTAGGATGTATAGCCATGTTCCTCACAACTTCTGAGGATACCTGTCATAGATGTGGGTGAAACGTCAGGAGAGAATACTTCTGGAACATTTATTTATTTATTTATTTATTTACAACATTTATATCCCGCCCTTCTCACCCGAAGGGACTCAGGGCGGCGTACAAATCGGCAACAATTCAATGCCTGCACATAATTAAAACAGCAATGAAAATCCAATAAAACAATTAAAACAATATAAAAATATAAAACATATGATTAAAATCCATTCCTCCAAAATCCTCGTGCTGTAGCCGTAAATCAGTCTGGGGTCGTCTTTTATTATTTAATCTTTGAAAGCCTGGGCACATAGCCATGTTTTCAGGGCTTTTCTAAAACTCAGAAGGGTTGGGGCATGCCGTATTTCTCTGGGCCATACATCCCGGAAAACATACAACAACCCTATGATAAGCTTGCTATATAGACAGAATTTTGCAATGTTCTCTATTAGCTTTTTGACCTTGTACTCAACATCCAGTGTCTTATTGCTTAAGGCATAATTTAGATACCACTAATGTGATAAGGTAAAGGTAAAGGTTTTCCCCTGACACTAAGTCTAGTCGTGTATGATTCTGGGCTTGATGCTCATCTCAATTTCTAAGCCGAAGAGCCAGCATTGTCTATAGACACCTCCAAGGTCATGTGGCTGGCATGACTGCATGGAGCGCTGTTACCTTCCCACCGGAGTGGTACCTATTGATCTACTCACATTTGCATGTTTTCGAACTGCTAGGCTGGCAGAAGCTGGGTCTAACAGTGGAAGCTCACCCCATTCCCCAGATTTGAACGGCTGACCTTTCAGTTAGAAAGTTCAGCAACTCAGCAGTTTAATCTGCTGCACCACCATGGGTAGCCTAAATATCTTAAAAGCCTTAGATCCTGTGTGATCTTGTAAGCTAAGCAGGACCAGCTCTGGTTAGTATGTGGATGGGAGATTGCCAATGAATATCAGATGCTTAGATTCTATCAAAAGAGCCTCAGAATATTTCTTGCCTAAGAAAAACCAATGGGGTCACCATAAGTTAACCTATAATTTGAAGGCACATACAACTACAAAATGTGAACCTGCTTTCACCAATTTAAAAATAGCATGTCACTGTCCTCTAGTACAAATCACACTCACTTCCTGTTCAACTTATCATCTATTCAAACTTACATTGTAGGCAGCTGCACATAGCAAAACATGTCACGCTCACTTCAAACGACCAGCATGAACGCAGATCAAAGACAGCTGCTATCAAAGCCAATCTTTATTGAAGAACACACGACTTGGAAAAAGTCGAGAATGACATAATGTTTACATACAAGCAATTTTATCACCTTGGTTGCAACGTAACATCACACGTAAATATCATCACCAAACCCCACCCCCTGTATCACATTTCTACTATTCCCACACAAACTACTCATTATAATTGTTATGATTTTCACCCCCGAGTTCCCATGCTCTGCTGCCAGGTGTTTTCATGAGACATTCAGGAGTGTTGATGTTATGGCTCCAATTCCAGGGCTTGCAAATTCAGCCCTGGGAATTGGTCCCATGACATGGCGCCCCCCTTTTCTCCGTCCTCCTCTTCTGTGCTTCCTCCATCACGACTCTGAAATAAATCAAACAAGAACACTAGGTATCCATTTTGTCCAAAGTACCCATATACTTTTTTAATAAACTGCGATGGAATACTGGATGTATTTTCCCCAAACTTTTTGGTAAGGACAATTGGAAAGTCACTTCGTTTATCACATCCTGTATCCTGAAAGGTCCAATAAATTTGGGGCCCAGTTTTCTTGAAGGTAGCCCCAATTTGATGTTTTGTGTGCTTAACCACACTAAGTCCCCTTTCTCCAATTTATCGCCTTCCACCCTTTTCCTGTCTGCGAATGTTTTATACTTTTTGTGTGCTTCTTTTAAGGATGCAGTCACCTGACTCCAACATTCTAGCATTTGTGTTTTCCATTTCCCTGCCCCTGTTTCTTCATTCTCTGCCCACCTTGGCAATTGGGGCAGAGGCTGAATCTCATACCCGTAAACTACTTCAAAGGGGGTTTTATTTGTTGCGGAATGTATGGCAGAATTAAAAGCTAGTTCAGCGAAGGCTAGCCACTTAGACCAATCATTTTGTCTCATATTAGAGTACATGCGAAGGAACTGCCCAAGCGTCTGTTGAGTACGTTCTACCGCCCCGTTTGTCATGGGGTGAAAAGCAGAACTTAGGCTCCTTTCTGCTCCTAGCATTTCCAAGAATTTTTCCCAGAATTTTGCTGTGAATTGAACACCCCTATCACTGACCACTCTACTGGGACATCCATGAAGTTTGTAAATGTGGTTTATGTATAATTCAGCCAGTTTCTCTGCCGATGGGAGTTTAGTCAGTGCTATAAAGTGGGCCTGTTTAGAAAACAGGTCTAATACTGTCCATATGTAGCGATGTCCCCTGCTAACAGGCAGTTCTCCCACAAAGTCCATGGCTACACATTCCCAAGGCCTGGTAGGTTCTGCGACCGTTTGTAATAGTCCCATTGGCTTCCCTCCTCTCGATTTATTTCTGGCACAATCATCACATTGGATAACATAATTTTTTATGTCCTTTCTCATCCCTGGCCACCAACAGTGTTTTGCTATCGCCTTCGTCGTTTTTGTAATCCCCATATGACCAGCGCTCTGGTTATTATGAAAACGATGCAAAATCTTAATCCTCAATATCGCTGGGATGTACAGTTTCTTGTTCACAAACCAAAATCCCCCCTTCTGCTCCCCTTTTCCCGCGTTGGATAAGATCCACTGATCTCCTTCATATGACTGCCTCAGTTCTTTTTCCCAACTATCTGCTTCGTAAATTTGACAGTAGCAGTGCTCTCCCTTTGAGCCTGCGCTCTTGTACTGACAGCTAAACCCCATTGTCTTTCGGAAAATAACGTTCCCTCTTTTGCTGTGGTTATGTCCTCGTGCTGAGGCATGCGTGAAAGAGCATCTGCCAAAACATTCTGTTTCCCTTGGAAAAACTTTAATTGGAAATCGAACCTGCTAAAGTATTGTGCCCATCTAATTTGTTTGGGGGATAATTTTCGAGGAGATTTTAAGTACTGGAGGTTCTTATGATCAGACCAAATTTCAAATGGGATTCCACTCCCTTCGAGGAAGTGTCGCCAGCATTCCAAGGCCTTTAATATAGCTAATGCTTCCTTTTCCCATATGGGCCAACATTTCTCAGTTTCACTGAACTTCCGAGACAAATATCCGCAAGGTTTTAAGTTCCCATTTTGATCTTTTTGCAACAGCACTGCTCCGTATGCACAATCCGAAGCATCACAATGTATTATGAAAGGGCTTTGAATGTCGGGGTGCTTTAGGACAGGTTCTTCTGTAAAGCGTTCTTTTAGGGTTTCAAAAGCCTTTTGGCATTCTGGCGTCCAGCTCAACTTGGCGCCAGGGGCTTTCACTTTCGCCGTCTCCCCTTTCCCCTTTGTTTTCAAAAGTTCTGTGAGGGGTGCGGTTATTTGTGCAAAGCCTTTTATGAATGATCTATAGAAATTTGCAAATCCTAGGAACGATTGCAATTGTCTCCTGGTTTGAGGCACTCCCCATTCTCTTACGTCCGACACTTTGGATGGGTCCATAGCTAACCCCTCCGGAGATATTCGATACCCCAAGAAGTCAATTTGCGTTTTGTTAAATTCACATTTGGAAAGTTTCGCATACAATTTTGCTTCCCTCAGTTTTTGCAAAACTTCCCGGACTAGTTCAATGTGTTGCTCTCTGTCCTTGCTTACGATAAGGATATCATCCAAGAATATGAATACTCCTCGATATAATAGTGGATGTAAGATTTCATTTATAAGCTGCATAAAGCAAGCGCCGCCGTTTTTTAAACCAAAAGGCAAAATTTGATATTCAAAATGTCCGAATGCGCAGGAAAATGCAGTTTTCCAAGTATCCTCGGGTTTGATTCTTAATTTATGATAAGCTTCAATTAAATCAAGTTTGGTAAACATGCTCCCTTTCTTTAACACGGTAATCAGATCCTTTACTAAGGGCATAGGGTATTTATTATCCTTAGTAATTGCATTTTAATTTCGATAGTCAATGCACAGTCTTAAAGAGTTGTCTTTCTTTCTCCTAAATAACACTGGGGCTCCCAAAGGGGAGCTGGACGGCTTAATGAAGCCTCGCGCCAGATTCTTATCAATGTATTTCCTCAATTCCTCCTTCTCCTGAACAGACATGGGATACACTTTTGGTTTTGGTAAGTTTGCTCCTGGGGTTATTTCGATTTCTACTTCTATATTCCTTTTGGGAGGTAATTTACTTGCCTCTTTCTGATTGAACACATCCACAAAGTCCCTGTATTCAGGGGGCAATAGTTCTTGGTCTATTTCCCCCGCTTCATCTCCCTCGCTCTCTTCTTCTGCTATTTTGCTTATCTCCCATTGCGTTTGTTGCTTTTTAAATGCCAGGCTCTTTCCCCTCCAATCCACTTCGGGGTTTGCCTGTTCCAGCCATGGAATCCCTAGTATGATATTGTATGTGGTAATAGGGGCTATCACAAAGGATATTCTTCCTTCCCATTTGCCTATTTTACATGGGATCCCCTGTATTTCTTTCGTGGATACTTCCCCAGCAGCAACTGATCCATCTAGCTGCGAAAATGCAATTGGGGCGTCAAGCAGCGTTTGCTGGCATTTTAGCGCCCCTGCTAATTCCGGAGTTATAATGTTCCTAGAGCAACCACAATCCACGAATGCTCTACAGGTGGCCCGATTCTCTAACCCCGACAAGCAGATCGGCACTACCAGCATGCGTTTGTCTTGACTCACCAGCCTCTCCAGAGGTTCTGGGGCTCGCACCTCCTCCTCCGCTCGTCTCCCGGCTGCTGGCGTGGGCTTTGAGGCTTTGGGCGGTTCTCCCTTTCGGGCCCAACATTCTGCCGCCCGATGGCCCGTCTTCCCACATACAAAGCATCCCGGCTTAGGTCTGTTGTCGTCTCCTTTGAAGGGGATCCCCGGCCTCCCTCCGGGTCTCTCCTGCTTCCTCGTTTCTCCCCGACCCCTCGCCACCGGTCTCTGCTGGCCGCCGCCGCTGCCGCTCCGGAAGCGCTTTACTTGGGACAGGGTGGATTCGACGCGCCCTGCCAGTTGAATCCAACCCTGTAGTGTCTCTGGGTCATCTCTGTGCGCCGCCCAACTAAATACCTCGGGGCGCAGTCCCTCTTTGAATATCTCCACTTTGGTCACTTCGGACCACTCTGGTACCCTTTCCGCGAGATGGAGGAATTCTTCTGCGTACTCGGGTACCGTCTTGTCCCTCTGCTTTATTCCTTTTAGTTGGTCTCGAGCCCTCAATTGCTCCAGCGGGTCTCTAAATCGGTTTTCCAGTGCGGCGAGGAATTGGGGCACTGACCTCAAGCATGGGTCGCATCTGGCATGTAATTGTACATACCAGCTGGCCGCTCCCCTCTTTAGAGTATTACCAATGGCCCGAACCATGCTTCCTTCGGAGGGGAATGTGTGTGCATTGTCCTCCATGTATCCTCTGATGCCAATGAGGAAAAAGTTCAGTTCGGATGATTCCCCTCCGTATTCCAGTTTGAGCTCCTCTCTCCTAGGCATCCATTCTGCGGCCCGCTGCCTTTGCATGGGTGGTCTGGGGAGGGGTTGCATCAGGTTCCCCTGAGCTGGCCCTTTGATCACTCCGCGTCCCAGCCCGGCGGTCGTTCCCCGCGGCCCTCGGAATTCCGCTGCTGCTGTCGGCCCTTCAACCCATCTGAACGCAGGTCCTGCTGTAGCCCCCGCACTTCGCACTCCTTCGCCGTACGGTGCATCCTCCCCGTCTCCATGGATCTCCGGCTCCTCCTCGCCTTCCTCCACCAACCCGCTGGACCCGATCCCTGGTCCCAGCGGTCTTTCAACCCCGACACCCATTCGGGGGGTTGGGAGTACTGTTGGAGTTGGCGGTCTCAGAGTCTCCAAGGCTCGCTGGCGATCCTCCTCGCGCGCCATCCTTTCTCGGAACTCCAGCTCCTGCCAATACTCCTCATCTCCACCGCCTCCTGTTGCCGTTGGGCTCTGCGTCGATGCGCGCTGGCCCCTCTGGCTCCAAGCCTCGTCCTTACTCGGCTCTCTTTCGGTACCGTATCGAGTGGGCTCCCTCTGGAGATTCTCCTCCAACAGCGGCACCAATCTTCCCACGGTTTCCGACAGCCTGGACAGGTTGGTCTCCAAGATAGACAACCGTAGGGCCACGGTCTCCGGCATGCTCCCTCCAGACCCCCAACTGGTCTCTGCAGCTGCTGAGACACCTCTTCCTCCTCTGGGGATCCTCTGGGTAATTCCGTTCGGTCTGGGGTATCTGGTAGAGGAAGCGATGGCTTGTAGCGTTTCCTCTCCCAGCGGCCGAGCCTCTGGCAAGGGCCCCTCTGCTCCTTTCGGGCTTTGATCGCCCCCTCCACTCATTTTCACTTCACTGCGACTCCGCAGGAGGGTGAGAATGGCATTCTCGACTTAAATGTCATGCTCACTTCAAACGACCAGCATGAACGCAGATCAAAGACAGCTGCTATCAAAGCCAATCTTTATTGAAGAACACACGACTTGGAAAAAGTCGAGAATGACATAATGTTTACATACAAGCAATTTTATCACCTTGGTTGCAACGTAACATCACACGTAAATATCATCACCAAACCCCACCCCCTGTATCACATTTCTACTATTCCCACACAAACTACTCATTATAATTGTTATGATTTTCACCCCCGAGTTCCCATGCTCTGCTGCCAGGTGTTTTCATGAGACATTCAGGAGTGTTGATGTTATGGCTCCAATTCCAGGGCTTGCAAATTCAGCCCTGGGAATTGGTCCCATGACAAAAACACATATCAACACTTATTTATTTTATCTATAAAATGGCATTTAATATCCACTTGGACATGGGTCCAAAACCTTGTGTGGAGATCAGAATCCATGGATGCTCAAGTCCCATTATATAATGATGTCCTTTATACAAAATGACAAAATCATGATTTATTTAGGTTTTTTTCTTCTTTTAGGAGGGAATATTTTCATGGTTATTTGGGAGGGCAAATTTTGTCCTACCCTATATTAAATAAGTTCAGAGTGATATACAATGAAATCAACTCAATCACTTTAAATCAATAAAATATAATTTACAGACTAATAATGTATTAAACAGTTTAACTCATTAAAATTTGACAACTTAAAACAGGTTAAAATTTAATAACATGTACATCTTCAGATTTGCATAAAACCAATTAGACCCCAATGGCTTTATAGAAAAAAGTAATATATTTTTTACTTGGCACTAGAATGACACTGGTATTGCTGACAACTGTAAAAGAAGAGCATTCCACAAAACCAGGATGGCATCTTAGAGAATGTCGTGTCTGGTATATTGCCTCAACTGATGGGATGCAGTCCTCTGCACCTTTCATCAATTTCCTCAGCTTGCAGGAAAAATCTGAAGAAAAAGATAAAAGGAAACTGAGACATACAATTTTAAAAAGAGACTAATTTCAGAGGTGCTCTGTAAAAAATACTGGTACACTTTGGAATACTTTGCTCTGGAGCAGTCCCAGATACAGCACAGGAGCACTCTGAAACCCTTTTGGAGTCTAAATAGCTGGCTGGGCTGACAGTGCTTTGGGGCCACTGCTTGTCTTTCACCAGCCAAAAACATATCCCTGACAGAGCCTTACTGGTAACATTGCTTAGACTGGGGTTAGAATAATGCACCCAGCCATGTGATCACTAGAAATGGTGTCCCCAGCAAAGGTCTGCCAGGGAGCTGCTTGGAGTAGTTTCTGGCTAATGGCACACTGGTGGATCTCTTGACATGTAGACACTGGATCATCACAGGTAGTAGCCAATTCAACTGGCCACACCTCAAAAACACTGAGTTCCTCTGTAGCTTCCAGGAAGCTCTGGGGGAACTTGTGGCTATTTTGTGCCAGATTAAGACCTGGAAGTAGTGCTTCTGCTGTGGAACTAGCTATACATCATGCAAACTGCTCACAGTGAGTTCAAGGTGAGTTCATTTTATTTGGTCCTAAATATGCTGAACGCAACAGATACCGTCAAATCATGGAAGCTAAGCAGATTAAACCCTGGATAGTGCTTGGATGGGATGCAGGCGAGGAATCCCAGGTGCTGTACATTATATTTCAGAAACAGAACTGATAAAACCAACCTAGAATATTCCTTGTTTAAGAAAACATGTGGTGGCCATGAATCAAAAAGCATTCTGAGGGCAAATGCACACTAGTGAAAAGTAAACCTAAATTCAGTGGAGATTGCTGGAGAATTAGAGGGCACTTTAAAAAATGGCAGATGTTTATGAATATATAACTCTGGACCTTGACTCCCCAGCAAGGCTTTCAGAGTTAGAAAGGTTATACACTGCTGTCTGAAAATCTAATATGAATTTTGGCTCCTTTCTGTGTACAGCACTGGCAAGTTGTGTGTATTGGTAAATTAAACGCATTTGTTTGAACCAAATGTGGCAGGTTTCCTGACTGTGAGCATCCAGGTTTTGTGTTCGAGGAATAAAAGGTATTTTTATGACTTACATCCTGCCTCTGCTTTTGATATTTTAAATGCCATAATGTTGTTATTGTTATTGTTTTGTTTTTATGTGATACCTGATAATTGCTACTATCAATAAAACCTACCACTTACTAACACAGTCTTTAAACCAAACTTCTGTTCTTTCTGCAATCTGTACAATGACTATCTGACAGTCATGCAAGGAAAGAGCCTGATTCACTGTTGCCCATTAACAAAATGCCTTGCATTAGTAATTCAGTTTTGTCCAGGAATAACTGTGGCTTTTACATTATACATTTCAAAAGTAGCACATTTTGTTCTGCTTGATGTCACTAAATTCAATTAAACAGGATATTTCTCCGGAAGTAATTTTTCTTTTCACATTTTTTATGTGGTTTCAAGATTCTCCCCATTAAGTACAGGCACCTGATTGACTCCATTATTTTGCAAAACCTATAGGGACATTCACTCTGCACACAATTACTTATATTTATTAATATTGGACCATTTCTCTTTTCACTTCACTGATAACAAGTCCTGAACATCTTCCTATAAATTAGTTTGAACTAGATTATTAGCCCCTGTCTCTTGTGGGTTAAGGTTTGGCTTTCAGACCATAACTATTGCCAGCTTAGAAAATGACAAAACCAAACAGTCTAGTTTTGATGTCCCTTCTTTCCCTGCTCCCTACAGAACAACAGATGGCAACATGTTTTTGGCATTTTTCTCAGTTTTTACAGGAAAGTTGCATGTACTTGGCAGGGATTCTTTTGAATTATTAGAGTTTTGTCCTTTCCTGAAAGGAATAGCATGGCTTTCAATTCCTGCCTGTTATTTGTTTCCTACATAGCAACATTTTAGAACTATGGTATGACACCATATCCATAGAGAATACTTTCAAGACACACACACAAACACATATACCATGGATATTTGAAAATGCAAGTGATAATAGCACAGCCTATACTTTCACTATACCTGAGCTGAAAACATGCTGTAGGATAACACTGGAAGATCTAGAGAGGATGCAAACACTTCCAGGGAATGTAGGTAAGTTAGACCATGATGTTAAGGCCCAGGCTGTGGCACAAGCTGGTGAGCAGCCAGCTGCAGCCAGCTGAGACCAATCACTCTGACCAAGAGGTCATGAGTTCGAGGCCAGCTCAGAGCCTGCGTTTGTCTTTGTCTTTGTTCTATGTCAAGGCATTGAATGTTTGCCTTATATGTGTAATGTGATCCACCCTGAGTCCCCTTCGGGGTGAGAAGGGCGGAATATAAATACTGCAAATAAATAAATAAATAAATAAATAAGTCTGGGCACTTCCAGACAGCACCAAATCATGGGTTTTCCATGAGGGGCAAACAACAACAACAACAACAACAACAACAACAAACAAACAAAAAACAGGACCTGAAAGCAGATCTGCACACAGACCTGTTGGTTCCAGGATTTCTGCCTGTGATGTTAAAACTTGCTGCTTTGTTACTGGATTTTGAAGCCTGCAAGATGGCCACTGTGGGACGTCCATGAAATTTTGGCTTTTTTTTTTTTTTACTTTAAATGTACAGATGCAAATATGCACATTGTTCTTGGGTCATACATATCTGTTCCTTGTTGCTTTTATTCTGAAAAGATTTCAAAAGTTGACTAGAGGGCAAAACTTTGTCCTAACAAGAGAAACTTCCTTCTCCACACATTTAATGAAGTTTGTGACACACAAACAAAGTTTGTGAAATAGGGCCACTACTTTCAAAGTCAGGACTACACTATTAAACAGGAACTGACACTTTCAAGCCAGAAACAGAACTTCATCGTTATTATTATCGTTAAGAGGCTGCATGGCCATTTGTCCAGACAGGTTTGGTCATGTACTTGTTCCTAGGAACAATGGGGTGATGTTCCGGGGTTATACATGTTTGTTACTTATCGCTTTTATCATGAAAACATGGGGATAGTTCATTAAATGTGTGGAGGATGAAGTTTTCACCCTCTAGTCAACTGTTGCCATGTTTTTAGGATACAACCAATCAGGAACCAACATGTATAACCCAGGAACAAACCAACATAAAAAATCCCATATTTTCCAAGTGTAGGAACATACATTGTTTGGCCAACTGCCATTTTAATCCGGGAGCCCTTAGGATAAAGATACTGTGTAGATGGGCCTTCTGTGGAAAAGGGGGCAGGTCATACCTATAGTTTTCTTTGCTGCAGATCCTCTTTGTCTATGTTTATGAATTTACAGAAGCTGATCATGGTTTGTGCTGATTTTATTGAGCAATGCTTCATTGGAAGCAGTTGCTCCTTGATACAGCAAAAATGACTACATATCAGTACCAAGTACATGCTTGATGGTTTCATGTACAGTTTTATGATCCCACATTGTGGTACGTGTTCATATTTGTTTGTGCCAAACTCTCAAGCTGTCATCAAACTACATTATATACAACAGGAAAACTGAAATAGGAATCTATTGCAGTTTGAGTGCTATATCCTCATCCTACACTGCCTATACCACCTTTACTCCCCTTAAAACTTTCACTTTCTGGGTGTAATTCCTAAAAAGGTTCTGGGTGAATTCTGTGTCATACATAATCCATAAATGATGTTGTTGGTCCTGCCCTGTGCTCTGTTACTTGTATGTTTTGATGCAGCTGTTAAAATGATATGAGATTTAGGGTCAGGAGAGGTCTTTGTGAAATGCAATACAAAATTGTCATTCCATTTTCTCACAGTACATCCTGATAATTTTGGTCTGTTGGTGGTCCATTCTGGCAGGGCCTTCTATCATGACAGGGCTATGATTAAGGAGTTTGCTATATCATGCCCTGCATTCGGACAATTTAGCACATATTTTGAGTGTTGTGCTAGTTCAGAAACTATACAATCACTCACTACCTCAATGACTTTTTTATTTTCTGGGAAAACCTCTTCTTCCTTGTCCAGATACCTTGGGGCTTTTCAAAACTTTATCCTAGAAAGGTGGGTTCTCCATGTCCATCAGAAGACAGAGAGCCCTTCCAGTGTCCTAATATTTCTAGGAATTGAATTGGACATTTCATGACTTCCGGACAATAAGGTAACACTTCTAGCAGATCAAATGAATAGCATGAGGAAATAAAAGAAGACCATGCTGCATGTTTCCTAAGTCTTGACAGGCTACTTTAACTTTGTATGCAGTGTTCTTAGACTTGCCTCTATGAGGCCTTCATCATCATTACATTCAGGTTACTGAAAAGATGTATGAGAATTTGGGTGTGTAAGCTGAGTTTTTATAGAAATACAAAGGGGGCCATTCTAGAGAAGTACCCTTCTTTTTAAAGATGATCTTCAGGTACAGTCTGACAAAACAAGGTCTTCAGTTGGTTTGACTCATTTCAAATTGGCTTCAGAGCAGGATATGGAGTTCAGACATCTATGGTCAGCTTAGTGGATGATCTCCATCTCAACACCTACAGGGACAGTGTGTCCCTGTTGGTGCTTCTAGATCAATCAGTGGCTTTCAATAAGATCAGCCATGGTTTCCTTCTGGAATGCCTAGAGAGGCAGAGAATCAGAGGCAGTGTGTTGCAATTGTTCCAGTAATACCTCTCAGGCAGATTCCAAATGGTAGTGCTTAAGGATACCTACTCCTCAAAGGGGCAATTCTATCTCCAATGTTTTTATATGCTTATATGAAACTGTTGGGAGCGATCATCTGTAGGAATGGAACTGGGTGTTTTCAGCATGCTGATAACACCCAAATCACTGATGATGATGATGATGATGATGATGATGATGATGATGATGACACCCAATTATTTCTCCATGCCTTCATAAACAGCCTCAGCTAAAGATAGTATGTACCCTCTGAATGAATTCCTGAAAGAGATAATGGGCTTGAAGAGGAAAAGCAAAATGAACTAGTCAACTAGTGTCAACTAGTTCTGGGTGGTGTTACACTCTCCCTGAAAGACTGTGTTTGAAGCTTGGGAGTGCTCCTGGATCCCTCTCTCCAAATGTCAGCCAAGTGCTTGCAACCAGCTTCAGCTGATATGCCAGTTGCAACCCTTCTTAGAATTTGAGAACCTAAAGATGGTGATGCATGCACTGGTAACCTCAAGGTTGGACTTCTGCAATGCACTGAATATTGGGATACCACTGTACCAAGTTCAGAAATCCAGTTAGTTCAAAACATGGCAGCCAGATTGGTTATAGGAGCATCTAGGAATGAGCATATTGCACCCATATTAAAGTCACTCCACTGGCAGCCTATTAGGTTCTAGTCAAAGTTGGTTTTGACCTTTAAAACTCTACATGGTTTGAGTCCAGGTTACCTACCGGATCTCCTTCTTCTGCAGAATCTGGTCTTTAGAACAATGAGATCCTCTGGTGGGCGGTTACTCCAACCAGCCAGAACTCGACTGGTGACTGTAACCTAGAGGACCTTTTCATCGGCTACCCAATCACTATGTAATTTATTTATTTATTTATTTATTTATTTATTTATTTATTTACAGTATTTATATTCCGCCCTTCTCACCCCGAAGGGGACTCAGGGCGGATCACATTATAACACACATAGGGCAAACATTCAATGCCCATAAACACATCAAACAGAGACTGAGAGAAACACGCAGAGGCAAGTTAACCTTCTTCTGAGGGGATGTTCGATTCTGGCCACAGGGGGGACCTGCCGGAAGAGATCCTACAGCTAAACAATTGAATTTTTGAGTTTGTTGTACCCCGCCTTGAGCAATCAGGAGAGGTGTGTAATACATAAAATGTATTATTATTATTATTATTATTATTATTATTATTATTCAGATTTCATCCTGGTATGATCAATGGTGTATAGAACCCTGGCCAGGAAGCTGGATCCATAACAGACTTAGGCATTAAAATATTAATATGCAAATGTTTACTATATAAAACTATATTTAGGAAATGAAAAACAATAGAAAATTAGAAACTGTAGCAATGCAAACAGGATAAAACATTAAACATACAAGATGAAACATTAGACATACACATATTCTACATCTAAGACTAAACTAAACTAGACATACAGTGGTTTAATGTTAGTTTCAACTTGCCAGTATATTATAGAAGTCTACAAAAATCTATATCTTAGCCAATGCTGAATATAAAATACTTATCTTGAAATGAATTTTGTATGAAAATTAATGAAAAAAATCAATGTTAAAAATTGCAGACTAAACAGAATTGAATTATGACTGAAAGAATTGAATGAATTCTTTGGAATGAATCCAAAATTTACTCCCTTTTTCAACTGTACAAAAACCCTGCTTAAAAAAAAAAACAGTTTTAAAAACTTTTATCTTGCTAATGTGCCAAAATGTTAATTTGATATTTTTGGGGGGGCAGTGAAATGGGGGAGCACTGATCTTGAAATATTCCTCTGCTCTAAAAAAGTCTTTTTCAGTCCTCTCGGCTGAAAAAGATATACATTGCAATGCAATGTGGAAAGTTATAAGACTAGAAGAATTACTGGATTGCCACGCCATCTGGAAAGCATTCCCTTTTTAGTATAATATTGTGATTGCTCTTCCTGTTCTGTGACTTATGACAACACAAAACTGGTTGAAAAAGACAAAATCCCATAATTCTTTGTCTCTCCCAGATTTTAGTAAAAACACTCTTGGAGAGGAATACCTTACAGAGAAGGAGAGAAAGGCTCACTTACTTTCCCATCAAGAATTCACAGGCATAATGCATGCTGAAAGATTGGAATAAGAAATATACCTCTTCTCTACTGCCTTCGGAGAAGTTCTGTGGTGCTCCAAATAAACAACAATGAAAAGTTGAAACATTATTAAACAACAACCCATGGAATTAATGTTGATATTAACCAAGGTTCCACCTAGCTAGGATTTTTCAAGATTTTCTTCATCTATTATGCTTAAATAATTCCAGAAAAGGATCAACAACTTTTCATTGTTGTTTATTTGGGGCACCACATAAATTTGCTCATCATGCTTTTAAGCAGAGGCTGGATGGTTATCTGTCGGTGTGCACTGAAAGCAATTTTACTGCTTCTTGGCAGGGTGTTGTACTGGATGGCCCACAAGGTCTCTTCCAACTCTATGATTCTATGATTCTATGATTTGTGAAATATGAGCTTCAGGGGTTCAAACTACATACCTAAAACATGAAGCTGAATTTACAATCTTGAGTTATTTTCCTGGAGAGGATTTTAATGTAATGCAAATAAGAATTTTCCTCCTCTTATCATCCACCACTTACCTGGTACCATTCCAATGCATCCATCTATCCACCAAAGTCCTTATTGTTGTTCTGGTACAGAGTGGGATTGCAATTCCATCTCCATAGTTATGTACACTGTGTAACACTGCACCAGGCTGCTTTGTATAGCTTTAACTCTGAAATAAATCCCTTTACTCCCTGATGAAAGGCTGATGGTGGATCCATATTGCATAGTTATAACAATTTTATATCACTTCATCTATCATGGCTCAATCCTTTAAAAATCATAGGTTTTGTACTTTTGTGAGATTTTTTTTTGCCAGAGAGCTCCAGTAACATAATTTGGAGGGAGTCAACTGGAAAGTTCTAAGTCTCCCATCAAACTACAAATCCCAGGAGTAAAATAAGGACTTATAATATTTGCCATCGGAATCGCCATGGATTGTGTTGCTGTCACAATGGCATATACTGGTTCCTCTTCAGTTGTGTGACATTGCCCTGCCAGAAATAAATGTACATCAAGGGATGGGAGCCAAAAGTCATAAGAGCTATGGCTATTTAAAGGATGTCAAATTGCTACAACTGTGTAATGTAATGGTGTTACGTGAATTTCAGCTTTCCATGCGTTCGGAATCCAGCGTGTCTAGCTTCTCAGATGGCCAGTTGAGATGCAGATGGGTTGAAGGCAAAATCAGAGGTGTTATTCTCAATGGCAGGAAAAGTGCAACAAACTATCATTGGATTATTTTGAATATTGTGTCAATTTATTGATCTGCCCATGAGAGGAATGCGATCAGAAAGGAATGCAGTAGGCAAGCAATTATGAGTTGAAATGAGTCTTGATATCTCAGCTCGGGTTAATACAATGGGTGCCAGCCTAGAAGAACAAAAGTTTGCTTAAGGTGTTTGCCATTTCAATAGAAGCCCCAGGGATGAGTCTGGTTTGATGACATGTATGAGGAAGTGTTTCCAGGAAAAAATCAGATCTTTTCAGGGACGACAGGAAAAAAATACCTGGAGGCTCTTGCGCAAACCCATTGTGTATCCTCAGAGTCTTCCTGGTGCATTGTAAAGGGATTATGACAATTTATGTGATTATATCCTGAGGTTTGAGGTGTGATGGGGCAACATTCCAGGGAAATTCATTGAAAGTTGCTACAGGAATATTGCAGTATTTCCTAATGGAGCCACATCTCATAATTCATAATTTTGAGGTGCATTTTTGAGAACAATTAGAAATCAGAACTGGGGATGGAAAATCAGCATCAACCTATCTTCTTTCTTTTTTTTTCTTTCCTTTTGTTCCTCCTTTCATTATAAACTGGATACTGCACACACTCCAAATATGGTGCAAATGAGTCTGCTTTCAAATTAATGGAACAAATTAATATCACTTCCTTAACATTGGGATAATATGTGGGAAGTTTCATGGGGCTCTTCCACACAACTGCATGGATTAACCTGTGATGGTGCATCTTGTCTCCTCACTTTCTTGCAACAGGCAAAGGCAAGATTTATAATTTTTGTTGAAGAAATCGCTTTTTAATGGGACTGTGCCTTTATCTTTTTTTAATTCATGCTTTGTGTTTTAAACTGAGTCAACTATGTTTTTAATTTTTTTCCTCATTCTTGTACAAATACAACGGGTTTTTAAAAAGCTGTATCTAATTTGTAATTGAATGTAAGCCACCTTGGTTCTTGTGCAAGGAGAAAAGCAGGAGATAAATTAAATAAATAAAAATGAAAATACCTTTTTCTTAAGGCATAATAATTGTGGATAGATATAAAGCAAATTCACTAGCTAGTTAATCATGTGGTTATGCCACAAAAGATGAGGCCAGGAACCCTGGCAACACTTATAAAAATGACATTATTTTTAATTGAGTTGAGTTGAGTTTTCATAAAGCTTTTTTCTTATAAATTAAGTTTCTTATGGCAATTCTAACTTTGTCAAGCTAGAGTATTCCAATTTTAACTTTTTCTAATTGATTGAACACCCTTTTTTTAAAAAAAAAAAAGGGGGGGGAATATTCTCCAGTGAGAATGCAGTGAGATAAGGCAACAGTATCTGTGCCTATAGAGGATTTGACTAATCCCTTTCTTATCTGTGGTTTTACAGAGTCTGCATATATTTTACTGCTCTGATGAATAAGTATTTACCTGACTAATACCAAAAAAAAGTAATTTTACTGTGGGCTGCTTTTCTTTCCATTTCTGTCATACCATCCTTGTAATTGAAATATTGATTTGTAGGATTTACTTATTTAATAAGGCAATTCCTTCCATTTCTACTCAGAACTAGGCCCTATGAGTTCAATGGACCTTTGTTCTAAGAAAATACGCAAAGTCCTACAGCCATATTTCTCTCTATCACTCTTTCTATGAATATAAATAATAGGATTTCTCTTTTTAAAATCTTCCCAAGAACCCTTTTAAGGTAAGTCATACAGAGACATTGTTCCATGGGTCAACCATGAGTTTCATGTTGTGTGAATGTGAATTCTAAATCTAAAATACATATAAGGGAAATAATTTATCTTCTATAATATGCTGACAAATAGTTTAATATTGTTAAAATAACAACTTTTATTTATATAGCACTAGGAAATTCTCTATGTATGTCAGTCGAGAAAAAGCCAAGCCATTTCCCATCCAAAACTGAATATGTAATAATACCCAGGATGTCTTCAGTACCGGCACCCTACCATTTCCCAAATCCCATTTCCCCATCCCTCTTACTCACTTGGATTCTGCAAGAAAGGAAGAGGAGATTGTCATTTCCAGGTGAGCAATTAGCAATTTGGCATGTCAAGATCAATCAGCTATACATCTCCCAGTAGCTGAGTTATTGTCACAGGCAATTATGCAGAAACTGGCATGTATGCATCTGTGTGATTGGAAATACTTTGAATTCCTCATCCTTTACTGAGTTTATTGAGGCTGTTAAAGGCTTCTCCCTAAACTACAAACCCCAGAATTCTGCAGGAGGCAGAAACCGGGCTTTAAGTGGATTTTTTCTCTAATGTGATGAGGCCCTGGACTTGTCAAGCATTCATAAAAAGAAATACCAAAAGCAGTTGTCAAGTAACAAATATATGTCATTTTATTATTTCTCAAATAATTATTTCTCAATTTTTTTTCTCTAGTGTGGTGAAGTAACCAGAGAGAACTGCTGAACATACAAAAACATAGGTTGCCAGGTCAGACAGCAAAATTAACCCAAAACACACAATGGCATTGAAAAGGGCTACAAAACTAAGTGGGAACAAGGGAGAGGGCCTTCTCTGCTGTGCCCCCCCGATTGTGGAACTCACTGCCCGTTGAGATTAGGCAAGCCCCCACAATAGTAGCCTTTAAGAAAGACCTGAAAACATGGCTCTTCTGTTGTGCTTTTGGAGAGTAATTACTACATACATCTTCTCTGTTACTCCCCTCCAATATCTATCCTCTAAATTGCACCACTATTTTATGACCCTGTTTGTTGTGGTTTTTATTCTTATTTCTTTCTCACCCTGAGTTTTAACTTAGTGTTCATGTGGCCCGCCCTTGTTTTTATTGTTCTTCTGATTTTGCGCTGTAATGTATATTATCATTTATTGTATTGTTCAATGTGTTATGATTTGTTTTTGTTTTTTTATATTCTGTTATATTGTATTGTTCTGGGCATGGCCCCATGTAAGCCACCCCGAGTCCCCGTTGGGGAGATGGTGGCGGGGTATAAATAAAGTTTTATTATTATTATATTTATTATTATTATAGATCACAGCTAATGCAATACTCTTTGAGCAGACAGACAGTAACATATGCCAGCAAAGAGAATGTCAATGGCACACAAACCAGAGTGCTCAGAACAGATACATTGGGATATACCATATATGCACATGTATGAGTCTAGAATTTTTAGTTAAAAATCAACCAAATTGTCTTTTCCACTGGTAATGTGAATGTTGTACCAAAAAAGAAACCATCTCTTATTCCACATAGACTGTCAAAAGGAAAGAGCTTAGTCCATCCTGGGAAAATACCCCTGAAATGGTATTGTTGTTTCCCCTTTTCAATGTGGAAAACTTATCAATGGGTCATATCAAAATCCATAATCCAAAACCTGCTCTCCACTTATAAATGAGTTTGACTAAAATATGCACTGTTCTTATTCTTATTCAATATTATATATTTATCATATGATATTCTCCCTGCCTGTTCACCAATTGATTCTTGCTGGGGAAAAATTCAGATATAATAAAATTTAGATTTTATTTTGTGAAGCAATTTTGTAGCAGAAATTGAGTTATTTTTACAAAAATCAATCCCAATAATCTTGATTGACAATGTGGGTACTTTACCTCTTAGCAAAAACAAAAAAACAAAAAACCATCCCTTACTTCTTAAATAGGGTATTTTAAAGTATAGAATTCCTAAAATGGGAGTCAATAGGACTCTTTCGGGACAAGCAAATCTTTTATTCAAGCTGTTGGAAGTAAAGCAGACCATTTAACTTAAACTTCCCTGGTTGCTTATGAGATGGAATGAATGAATCTAGATAGGGCACACAGCACTAAAAGCTTCCAGCAGTGAAGCCTGAATATTTCAGGTAATTGCTGTGTTAGAGAAAGATAAAATGAGATAATATGTGTGGAAACATTTCTTCCATAGAAAGGTGGCAAAGCAATAAACTGGAGAGATAACAGAATTCTACTGCCCATGAATCTATTTGCCAAGTATTCTGCTGTCATGAGGAGTAACATAATCCATTAAAAATACTGTGAAATTCTTGGCAACAATATTTTTCTGAGTAAATTTTGAAGGAAAGGAAAGCAATGGGATTGGCTGTGAATATAGCTCCCTTTAGGCTATGTATCTATAGAAGAGCTACATGCATCTATGAATCATCACAACTAATATAATATAGTCTCTTAGGACAGTGGTTCATGAACTGATGCCAGTCCATGAGATATTGGCTGCCACTGTTCTGAGAATTTCCAGGAAGGAAACAGTTGTAGTCATTGAGCACAAATCTAATTCCAGAGTCAGTCAAAGCTAGGCTTTAAAATGTTTATTAGCATTTAAAATACTTTTATATTACCTCTGCAGGCAAGGTCTCTCTAAGGCCTCATCTACATTAGTCGGTTAATCCAGGGGCCAGTCTAGAACATAAATGCTCCAGACTTGCCCCTGGATTAATGCTCCAGGCAGGGCCGGTCGGAGATAAATTTAAATATTAAGTGGGGGTGTTGAAAAGCGCCCCCCGCCGGCCCCGCCTCCTGCGCCCTGGCCCCGCCTCCCACCCAGCGTGCCCTGGCCCCGCCTCCCACGCAGCGTGGGAGGCGCGGCCAGGGTTGGAAAGAGGGAGGCTTCGCCGCCCGGGGAGGGGAGGAGGGGATCCCTCCTCCCCTTCCCGGGCGGCGAAAGAGGGAGCCACAAGGCCAGGGAGCACTGGTTGGGTGGCGGGGCACCGTCAGAGCGGTGCCCCGCCTCCCGCCCAGCCTGACGGCGCCCCCCGGGACCTGCGCCCGAGGCGGCGGCGTCACATGGCCTCTATGGTGGGGCCGGCCCTGGCTCCAGGCTTTCTTTATGCTCTGTCGTAAACCCATGGTGGCAGTGGGTTGGAGTCAAGATGGTCTATCTGGGCAAAAAAAGAGGAAAATATGTAACAACAACAACAACAACAACAACAACAACTTTATTTTTCTATCCCGCCTCCATCTCCCCGCAGGGACTCGGGGCAGCTTACACAGGGCCAAGCCCAAAAGCAAATCATAAGCAAAATAAAATACATGTAAAAATACCAGCATCTTCAACCAGATAAAACACATTAAAACCAAATAATACAATATAATAACAGTAAAAACCAATTTAAAACATAGAATGATGACCCAGAAGGACCACCGTTTAGGAGAAGTGGAATAAGATGGGAAGGCAGTCTAGACAAAAGTGCAAAGATATGCATTATAGTGCCATCTGGGGGCGTAGAAGGACAAAGTGCTCAACATTCTCAACGAGAACTGGAATGAGATAAGGCTTCAAGTTTCTTCCAGGAGAGAGTAGAATAAAGTGCGAAATTTAGTGAGATTTGTTGAAGTGGGGTTTTGGTTATGGGGGCTAGATTATTCAAAAGCACACTGGAAGAGCCAGGTTTTTAACTCTTTTTAAAAAGATGATAGGGTGGGTGCTTGCCTGGTCTCCCTAGGAGGGGAGTTCCAAATCCGAGGGGCCACTACAGAAAAGGCCCTCTCCCTCGTCCCGACAAGCCGGGCTTCTGATGGGGGTGGGAGTGAGAGAAGGGCCTCCCTAGATGATCAAAGATGATTGTGCAGGTTCATAAGGGAAGAGACGGTTGCAAAGGTAGGCAGGTCCCGAACAGTTCAGAGCCAAAATCATTTATTTAATAATATACATTAAAAGAAAGAATACTTTCAGGTCAAGACCTACAGAAAAAACTAAGGGGTTGACTGTATATCCCTATCTGTAGTCTTACAGATATATTACTGGAAATAAATTTCTACAATTGCTACCATTTACTAAATGCTGGCTAAGGCTGGTTTATTTATTTAATTTATAGCCTGCTTTTCATCCCATATGAAACCCAGGAAAACCCACAATATAAGTAAAAACAATAAAATAACAAATTTAAAAGATGTGTTGTTGAAGGCTTTCATGGCTGGAATCACAGGGTTGTTGTGTGTTTTCCGGGCTGTATGATCATGTTCCAGAAGTATTCACTCCTGACATTTCACCCACATCTATGACAAGCATTCTCTGAGGACACCTTCCATAGATGTGGGCGAAACGTCAGGAGAGAATTATTATTATTATTTACAGCATTTATACTTCTGAATACTTCTGGGACATGGCCATATAGCCCGGAAAACACACAACAACCCTGAAATTTTTAAAAAATTAAACAAGAAATCTAATTAAATCATTATTTTAAAACAGATTCAAAGCACAGTAAAATAAATGCATTACAAACTATTTAAATTATCCTTATGCTCCTACCTATTTAAAGTTGAAGAGCTGTATCAATTGAAAGTCTTCGGACCTCATAACACTTACCAATTTAAGCATCCTAGGATACTTGCCAGCCAGTTGAAGGATGGATGGGCATGCAGCCCATCACACAACGTTCCTCAACTTCTGGTGGAGGCCCCACCTCCAGCTGGCATGGCAGTTTCCCAAGACACTTCCTTGTCAATACAAGAATACTCCCATGTTGTGCTGACTCTAATGTAGCCAGCACATTTCTGCTCTGGTTGGGAGATACTTCCCCTGTGTGTTGGGGGAAGTGTCTCCATACCAGAGCAGCACACAGGGTCACAGGGTCACCCAGCACACCTGCTTTTTGCCATGCTTGCTAGCTAAATGGCATCGGGTATGTGTGGAAACAGGAGAAAGTGGGGGGCATGTGGGATGACTTCTGTCAAATTTACCCATGTTGAATCACTTCAGTGACATGCAGTAATGGGTGTTCCTATGGGCGGTCTCCTACCAAGCATTGCCATTTCTCTCCCAAAATCCTGCTTCATGAGCCTGGCATGGTAATATTTTAAAATTAATTTTATCATTAGAAATATAGAAATTTCAAGAAATCACCACTTTGTTTTCCCTGTAATTTCTCCTTCATAGTAATCTTGGCCTTCGAAATTGCACCAGTGCTAGCTTTTTAACTTTGTTTAGGACTTCTGCAATGGAGAGTAATGAAATTGGGAGGAAATGATACAGTAAGTGCCCAGAAATGGGGTATCTGCTTTAAACATGATGCCTTTTGTCTCCTCAAGAGTAAGGAGTTTGGCAGGAGAAAGATAATAGCCCAGAGATGGGAGTCTGCCTTAAGAATAAGGCATTGTAAGGGCACTGGGAAGAAGAGAAAAGGAGCCCATGGAGAGAAATTGTGTCTGTATGATGGTGGTAAGTAAATTCTCCAAGATGGAATGTCACACAAAGAAGACAATTCCACACACAAAGAAAACGATTTCCCCTGCTTTCCCCAGCTTCATCTGATAACGTCCTTAGTAATGAAGTTGTAGTTCAAAAATATTTGGAGGGGCACGTGGCTATAACAACTGGCTTACAACATGCTTCACAGAAAACATGCTTATGAACATTTAAGCAGGTCCTAGGCAGAAGCAGACAACTTTTCATTTCTAGCTCCAAATGCAAGTTTAGCACTGCATTTAACTGTATGCTAAAGCAGGAGACACAGCCAAGGATATGTTCTTGACGACTGCGTAGGTGATTGTGTAGGAGGGTATCTGTCTGTCAAAAAACAGAAGTGTCCTTAGAAATCCTAAAGATATACAAGGCCTTATGCTTGGTGGTATTTTTTGGATTCAGCAGTGCAGTGAGTGAAACAAAATGGTTGTTACTGTAATACAAATCAATTAGCAATGTTGACAGGTTGAACCTAAACAGTCTTTTGTTGACAGATCAATTTCCACTCAGAAGTCATGCAGAAGAAGATGGGAAAATCCCTCTGTTTAGTATTAATAAATCTTGATGTATTTTTTAAAATCCATGATATACTTTTTGTGAAATAAGAAACTGCAGGTTAATGTATGTAAAAAGATCACTATTTGATCTGCTTGACAGCTATGATGAAATTGTATGATGCAGTTCTTGTTTCATTCCTACTGTGAAAAGCTCATGTCTGTAAATTATCCACTTGGTTGGCAAGAGCACAAAATTTTGCATACAAACAACTAGGAAGTGTATGAAGCCCTGAATTTTTCTAATGATATCTGAAAGTCAAATAAATAATTTCTGCACAATAAAATCTTCTAGTGTCATTATATAAGCAGTAGAAAGTTAAATAATAACACATTAAACATTTATCATATCATGATATCTCAAAACCACTGTCTGAGGTACTCATCTCACTCAGCCTAATCACAGGGCCAAACCTTCAAGCCAGTTTCACTAAACTACAAGTTGTTCAAATGGGATGAGTGACAGTCCCACTTGACTCCTGTTTCTTCCTCTCTTCCTGTTCTTCCTCATCCACCTGGTTTCAAAGGACATATTATTAAACTATTACATTCCAGTGACATAGTAGTCATTTCATATATCTGTGCTTAGTGCCTACTAATGTTCAAGAATAGCTTCTTGAAGAACATTCCTAAGAAGGACTGCTCTCTGACAGTTGGCCAATTGGCCTTTTTTATACCCTGCAAGCATGCATATGCACAGCTTTGTCATCGCACTTAAACATATCTTTATTGTAGCAGTTTGGTTACACTGTAATTTGGATTTGTAGTTTGGTGAAGTATTGGAATACTCTGATACTAGAATTGTGGCACAATCCTCTGGACTAGAGCATGAGACTTTCTAGGACAGAAATCTAAACCCCTCAGCAAATTACAAATCCCAATATTTCATAACATTAAAAAATGACAGTGGTATCAGATTTCCATCATGGTGTAATGTAGTTATGTACCTGGTTCCCAAGACTCATCCAGATCCTATCTGTAAATCAGTCAAAAGGCTACCAGGTCAAAATATCAAGGTTTTCTTTTAAATAGAAAGTACTGACTATAACTGAGATCAAGTTCTATTAAATTGTGTTTATATGCAAGGTACTACATGCCTTTATCATGTTTCATTCTTGTGTTATTTCCTCCCATAGTTTAATTTTAGATTTAAAGCACCTTGAGTCAGGTATCTTATCCCTTGTTTGCCTTATAATATTCTGTAAAGCACCACTACACTTCTGTGGTACCTTATAAATATGTAAATAATATAGCATTATTGTTATAACACACAATTCTTTACAAAATGGGAGACTTTGGAGACATTTTTGGGATTACAGCTTCTTGGATTGGAGCCCCCAGTAACGCAATGGGTTAAACCCTTGTGCTGGCTGCACTGCTGACTTGAAGGTTGAGTTGCTGACCTGAAGGTTGCCAGTTCGAATCCGAGGAGAGCGGGAATGTGCTCCCTCTGTCAGCTCCAGCTCCTCATACAGGGCATGAGAGAAGCCTCCCACAAGGTTGGTAAAACAGCAAACATCTGGGCATCCCCTGAGCAATGTCCTTGCAGACGGCCATTTCTCTCACACCAGAAAACTAATTGCAGTTTCTTTTTTCCCATATGTTTTTTTTATTATGTACACAGGTAGAATAATATCAAAATCTATCACTATTTTAATATACAAATCAAGTGTTATTTTCTTAGTAATCTTAACCTTGCTGATGACACCTTTATCTCCCACTTGTGTCTATCAATATTTTCCCCCTCCCCCCTCCCCTCACCCTCTGGGAACAGTACTTTCTTTCAATGAGATATTATTTTAATTGATCAGTCATAAAAAGAGAATGGTTCAGTTCTTTATATTTTCCTTTTCCTTTGACTTTATCTATTAATCATCCCCATTTCAGATCCCAATTCTTTTTGATTCTGCCTGATGTATATCTGGTTCTCCTTTCAAGGATGTAATCCTGGAGCATAAAATCAGCTAGGTATCCATATCATTTTTAACTTCCCACTTTCTTTGCTCTTTCCAACCCAAGGCAACAGTTGCTTGAGCGGCAACTATCAGGAATTTTATAATTCCCTCCAATCCTTAATGTTTTCATTCATGTCTAATTGCTGAGTGAATAATTTCTCAAGTCACTCCTGACACACACAAAAAGTCTTTTGGATACACCAGGCAGGCAGCAGTCTATTTCTATGCTCTGAAACCTAATAGCTTTCTTTTAGAAATGGAACAGATTGCTTGTAAAAAAGGGAGCCAGTGAGGTAAGTATAACCTGTCTGAGATGACTATATGGACAGGAAATTTGCTCTGATGTATTTCTGGGAGCAAAAAGTCTTATTTAATTAGGTTAGAACCTAGAAATGTAACCAGTTATGGACAACCCCTTAGAAAATAAAGTCTAATTAAGAGCAACTTTATGGAGAAGCTGGCAGAAATAGAGAGAATTGTATAATGAGACATCATGCCACACAGACACACAACCTGCTTTTCCAGCCAACACTTTTGCAAGAACCCTTCTGAATTAAACACTAATTCAAATAAGTCATGTATCAAGTTTGTATTGTCAGGGGATCTTTCCAATTTTAATCTAATTGGAACACTTGGGTTTAAAAAAAAGAAAAGAAATGATAACAAACCAAATTGTCATGGTGTTTGTCAAGCAGCCTCCGACTTGGCTGTGGCAACCAGCAGATAAATTAATCCAAAAATATTTGTAGAATTAGAAATTACATTCATATCCCATCTGTGCACATATTTCTTTGAACTTTTTTTGACACAATGTTCAAGAAAACCAGCATTCCTG
Organism: Anolis carolinensis; assembly: GCF_035594765.1. NCBI lineage: Eukaryota > Metazoa > Chordata > Lepidosauria > Squamata > Anolidae > Anolis > Anolis carolinensis. Next base: position 263,310,308 of record NC_085842.1, on the reverse strand, counting down.
CCTGCCAATGTTTTATACCAAGACTATTCAGATATCTCTTTAGTGATCTCGTTGGGAATAAGAATGTCTGGCAAACAGTGCAAAAGGTATGCCTTCTCTAAATAGTCTCTAGGAACAACACTTGATTTTATTAGGGATGTACACACCATACAGCTAAAACTGGATTTCTGGAGCAGATCAAGTCAGTATTGGTCTGGATAGGATTATGTCAGATTGTGGGAGTTCTAGAGTGGGCCATGCTGCTCTTGGGCAATCCGGTGCTTTGTAGAGCACTTCAGAGTTACAGGGATGTCAGCATGAGGTGGAAGAGAGATCTGGGAAAGACAATTTTCCCTTGAATGCAGGATGCTTCATAGTGGGATGATGAAAAGGGATTTGAGTGAGTGGTATCTCTACCTTCCAATCCATGACAAGTATTTCATGACTGTTTTCTGAATCTTCCAGTAAGAGCATTTGTGAAGAGGCCTTGAGCGTGATGTCAGGTATATACTCTCCTGTTTCCTATTTCTATGTCATCCTCCCAAATTACATTCTGCTGTGCATCTTGGTGGTGGGAAATTTAAAAGATCTGGGAGCTCTGAATGTGTCAGCTTTGTTTCTTTAGGAAGAAGAGTTTCCTCTTATTTTTCTAAAAATTTATATACTTACATTTTATAGACAGTGGGCCCTTGTTATCCACTGAGGTTTGATTCTAGGACCCCCTGTAGATATCATGGATGCTCACATTTCATTATATACAATGGCACAGTAATAATGTGTATTCTATATAAAATGGCAAAATCAAGGTTTGCTTTCTGGACTGTTAAAAATATTTTTAGAATCCATTGATGTAGTGGGCTGATTGTACCCATGTTAGAACTGCACAAGTAGATGCATTTCTGGGATAGGTTTGAGAGAGGTCTTCCAAACATTGTTTGGTTGTTGGTTTCCAAAGTTCATTCAGAAGTAGGACAAGTCATTTCCCAGAAGTGGAATTTGTCAAGGTCACTTGCTGTGCTGTCAAAGCAGTTGGAGCTCTGAGTGCATGTGTGGGTGTAAGCATGCTATGAGATGGGAGGATTTTTCATTCTTCATAAGTTACAATGCATTCCATTCTTTGTTGAAACAATAACCATCTGCTTTTGACTGGGGATGTCCTGTTCTGGTACAATTCTATTGTGAAGCTAAAGGAAGGTGTCCGAACAGACTGAGGCAAGAGAAGGATCAGAAGATTTAGAAAATTATATCTTTCAATGAAAGCAACAGTTAACAAATTAGAACTGTAAAGCACTCTAGCAGAAACACTCCTAAAGGGTTTCAGTCTGATATTTCACAGTTAATCAGTCTACTACAAGCTTCTTCCAGATGTGTATAAAGAAACAGAGAATGTATAGTCACTTAGCTTTCCCAAATAAAATGAAAGAGACAAAGAGTGATCCAAATCCTCATCACCACAATGCAAGGTACATCTATCATGTAGAATTAATGCAGTCTGAAAGGACTTTAACTACCATGGTTCTAGGCCAGTGGTTTTTCAACCTGGGGTCCCCAGATGTTTCTGGTCTACAACTCCCAGAAATCTAGCCAGTTTACTAGCTGTTAGGATTTCTGGGAGTTGAAGGCCAAAAACATCTGGGGACCCCAGGTTGAGAACCACTGTTCTAGGCTATGGAATTCTGGAATTTGTAATTTGGTAAGACACCAACACTCTTTGATAAGGAAGGTTAAAGATTTTTAAAACCTAAAATTTCAATAATTCCATAGCATTGAGCCATGGCAATTAAAGTGGTGTCAAACTAGGGCAGTAGTTTTCAAAGTGTGCTCGGTGGAGCTCTGTGATTTCCGCCCTCCACCTCCCACCTTCAAGCTTTTCCTCTTCTTTCCTGCTCCTCCCCCACTTCCCTTGCTGCCAAAAGCCTTTTTCCTTGCTTCCCTCACCTCAAAAAGTTTTCCCCCACCTTCCTTGCCCCAAAACTCCTTTTCCTCACTCATCTTGCCCCCCAAAGCCATTTGCCAACATCCCTTGCTGCCAAAAATCTTTTTTCCTCACCTTCTTAGCTGCCCAGATCCTTTATTGCTTCTAAAACTTTATTTCCCTCCCACCACATAGAGGTTGCTTTGATTGTGCTTTCCTGCATGGCAGAAGGGAGTTGACTGGATGGCCTTTGAGGTTTCTGCTATTGGTATCATTGTTATTATTATTACTACAAAAGCTGGGAGGCATCTGTTGGGGGTGGCTTTCGTTGTGCTTTTCCTGCATGGCAGAAAGGGGTTGGACTGGATGGCACCTGGGGTCTTCCACTGAAATACTTTAAATTTATGTTAGTCAAAAGATTTACCCATGACTGATATACAGTAGAGTCTCACTTATTCAACATAAACGGGCCAGCAGAACGTTGGATAAGTGAATATGTTGGATAATAAGGAGAGATTGAGGAAAAGCCTATTAAACATCAAATTAGGTTATGATTTTACATATTAAGCACCAAAACATCATGTTATACAACAAATTTGACAGAAAAGGTAGTTCAATACACAGCTATACTATGTAGTAATTACTGTACTTAAGAATTTAGCACCAAAATATCATGATGTATTGAAAACATTGACTACAAAAATGCGTTGGATAATCCAGAACGTTGGATAAGCGAGTGTTGGATAAGTGAGACTCTACTGTATATACATTATATATAATGTAATACAATATAATATATAAACATTTCTTGGCGCTCCATGAGAAACATTTGCTTCAAAAAGGTCTCCGTGGCTGAAAAGGTTTGAGAACCCCTGATCTAGAGTATTTATTTAATGTGTGATATTCCTAACCATTGTGGCTTGTTTATATGTAGTGTTATTGTTGTTTTTAAAAGAGGAAATAATCCATCATGCAGAAGGCGTAGATGTGGGCTGTGAACATAAGTGCTAAACCTGTTTCTACTCATCTGTGTATTTAAATAAGATTCCAGATGACTTTCCTTTAAAAGCTGAAAGGTTAAAAAGCAAACACACCACAACATTTTCCAAAGGAGCCTAGAGGTGCCTGTTTGCCCAAACCACAGTCCCTGATTGGCCATCACACTCAGATGTTCTGATCAGATTGGACTTTCTCATTGCAAATTCTACCACAAAGATTCCCAGAGGGCACAGTGCTTAGCATCTTTTCATCTTCATATATTCATTTCTCCTCTCCAAGCTCATCTAAATGCCATCTTTGTTTCATACTTATGCCATGAGCAATCATATTTATTCCTCTTACACATTCTTTAAATAATTTTTTTAGCTTCATTGTGTTTGTCCTCAGATTCTGACAAGCAATCTTGAAATACTCCTCCCCCATTCCTCTAAAACAAAAGTCCTCTGGGGTGCAATATCTCAACTGAAACACAGAAACTACACACAGAGGGATAGAGTTAACTTAATTGCATGCAGGATTAGGTAGATAGCACTTAACAATCAAAGGCAAGACCAAAGCTTAAGTACAACATATTATTTCCACACCTAAATACCCTAAAGATACAAGATCATGTTTGATCTTGGAAACTAAGCAAAATCAGCCTGGTTAGTACTTGGATAAGAGACCAACGCTGAATGTGAGATGCTCTAGGACAGGGGTCCTCAAACTTTTAAAGCAGAGAGTTAGTTCACGGTAAATCTGGCACTGTCTAGGATATATTTCAGAGCAGGGGTCCTCAAACTTTTAAAGCAAAGGGCCAGTCCACAATCCTTCAGACTGTTGAGGGGCCAAATTATCATTTGGAAAAGAAATAAGAACAAATCCCTATGCACAATGCACATGTCTTATTTGTAGTGCAAAAAAATAAATAAATAAAATGAAAGAACAATAAAATATTTAAAAATGAAAACAATTTTAACTAACAGAAACCTATCAAGATTTCAATAGGAAGTGTGGGCCTGCTACTGGCCAATGAGATAGTCAAGTTAATTAGGATTGTTGTTGTTGTGGGTCTTCAAGTCAATTCAGACTTTGGGCGAGCCTAAGTCTAAAATTATTTATTTATTCATTTACTACATTTATTTTCTTCATTTATATCCTGCCCTTCTCACCCCGAAGGGGACTCAGAGCAGCCGTATGTACATACAATATATTATATTATTAACATAGCACAATATTAGCATTATATATTACTATATTGAACTATACCACTATACTGTAATATTATATGTAATATATAACATGTAATTAATTTTATTATATGGTATTATTATTAGTATTACATTGTATAACATAATAATATTATCAATATCATATGTATATATAATATATTACATTATTAAAACTGATATAAAAATATTATATTATAAATGAGGGCGGGGGCCAGGTAAATGACCTTGGAGGGCCGCATCCGGCCCCCGGGCCTTAGTTGGGGACCCCTGTTTCAGAGGATGGAGCTGGGAAAATACACCAGAGAACAGAACTGGGGAAAAACATTTCTTGCCTTATGAGGGTCATCATAAGTTGGTAGACTGCTTGAACACACACACATACAGATTTCCATTAGCAGCATTTCTTGATAATTCAAGTTAAAGGAGTGCCACCCAACAGGAATGTTAGGGACCCTAGAAAGTTGATGCCAGTCACTGAGCTGAACTAAGAAATGGCCTGGCAGTATAAAGAAGTTTTATTTGCTTATGGTGTTTTCTGTATGTCTTCAAGTCCTACACTAAGGCAACCCCATCACAAGGTTTTCTTGCTAGGATTTCTTCATGACCTTCTTCTGAGGCTGAGGGAGTGGGACTTGTCCAAGGTCACTCAGTGGGTTTCTTTGGCCAAGCAGAGATTGTAACCTTGGTCTCCCAGAGTTCTAGTCCAACACTGAAATCATTACACTGTTCTATGATTACAATGTTCTGACCACACATTGACAATTAATGTAAGCAGTAACATAATAAGTGGTAATAAAGAAGGATCCTGTTCTAAGAAACTAAAAATTGTTGATATTCCAAACTCCGTAATTCCTTGCTTCAGAATATGAACACTGGCAATGCATATACCTTCAATACAAGGACAGCTCATACAGTGTTTGACTTCTTATCCTGTTCCCCTTTTAATATCAGAGTGCTTTAACTAGACAAAGCTTTGCTTTTCTCTCCCACTCCCATCCTCTCTGCTTAATAGAGCAGTTGTTATTGCTGCTGTAATGTAGCCTTTTGGTGTCGACAGACCTGAGCAGGGTTGTTTATGACAGAATTTTGAGATCTTTCCTTCATAGGGTTTTCCATAGGACAAAGTTGGTACGACAGCAGTAAGCAAGAAAAAGGTGCTAAAACTCTCTGTCCAGGAATTCTGAATGCCAGCCCCTAAACTGCAATTTCCAGGCTTGTATAAGATGGAGCCCTGGTGGCGAAGTGCGTTAAAGCACTGAGCTGGAGACCGAAAGGTCCCAGGTTAGCTCCAGCTCCTGCCAACCTAGCAGTTCGAAAACGTGCCAATATGAGTAGATCAATAGGTACCGCTCCGGTGGGAAGGTAACGGCGCTCCATGCAGTCATGCCGGCCACTTTACCTTGGAGGTATCTACGGACAACGCCGGCTCTTTGGCTTAGAAATAGAGATGAGCACCAACCCCTAGAGTCAGACATGACTGAACATCAGGGGAAACCTTTACCTTTACCTATAAGATGTTACCATATCAACTAAATTGGAATCATAACACTATAACTGTATAGTGTGAACAGGCCACAGATAATGAGATTTGAGGGCTCATGGGGGGTATGGATATTTAATCAATTATGAATTTAAGTAGAATCTCTCTCAATCATGTTTATGCTGCTCCTAAACTCTGATGCTGTGAATATTATGAATATTTCTTCTTTATTTTAGAAAATAATCTGTTATTATCCATTTTAGGGGACATTCCTGGAGCATGAACAGCTTAACCTCATAGGTTAAGATATCCAGTAAAGTCTGAAGGACTATGGAGCAGGAAGTGGAAAAGGAAATCCTCCGCATCTTGCATATTACAGATAATTGTATAGTAGAAAGGTACTAGAAGTACAGTATAGTAAAAAGAACAAAAAAGAACTATGAGCTGTTTCTTTTTTCCTTTTTGCAAGCTAACCTTCCCATTGCTTTCTCTTTAGCATTGTTTTCCGTTGTACAAACCCCTCTTGCCTGAATGTCTCATAATGTCCATAAAACATGAATTAGCTCATTTCATATCCTATGGCATTTGCCTCCCAACTGTACACTTATGTAAACTTTAGTTATAGTGCAAATTCTCTTTACAGCTCATGAAGACTGTTGCTTCCAAGTTTCACCTTCTATAAATGGCAAAAGGATTTGACTAACTTCCCATTTAATAACATATAATTGCTCCATGCAGCAATATTTGGACTTGTAGCTGATCTGAAGTTTGTCTTATTTACATTAAAGATTATCCTAATGTACATTATTGTTGTTGTAGAATTTATATTTAAAATGTTCCTCTGTTATATGACATTTTAGTCTCAAAACACACAGCACCTTTTGTTTCTTGGTAAACATTCTTGCACATAACAGATTAAATATAGTAGCTGAAAGCATAATTAAAATAGCTGCATTTCTGCTCCTGAACAAATTAGCATAAGATTTTTGCAGCCGCGAAAATATCTATGCTAGTACAGTTATGTTTTGATTTTAAATATCTAATACGGTGATATAGAGTCAGTATGGAAAAGCCATTTCCCTACTCCAGAGGACAGTCAGAGCTTCAACAGAATCACCTGCTGAGGTGACAAGAAAACCCCTAAGAGCCATCAGGAATCCATCCAGATCCATAAGCCTCCAGGGGTGGACCATTTACATCCCCCCCCCCAAATTGTTTGAAGTCCCAGTGTGTCTAAATCTGATCAGGTAGTGATCGGTCCATGACAACAGAACAGTGACAAGTTCCTCCACACCACAATCACCATCATCCCATCCTGCACAGAAAATAAGGTCCAAAGTGTACCCAGCAGCATGAGTAGGGCACCACTTGGGACAGACCCATGGTTTTCATAGAGGCCATGAAGTCCCCAGCCACTCCTGACAGGGCAGTATCAGCATGGATGTTGAAGTCTCCCAACATGAGTAGTTGCAGAGACTTCAATGCCAACCCTGAGACCATTCTGGCTAGCTCAGAAAGTAAGACTGTTGAGCAGCGAGGTGGGCAGTACTCCAACAGCATCCCTATTCTGTCCCAGCTACTGACCTTGAGGCATACACACTTGAAACTGTTGACTGTGGGACGAAGACCTGGTCAGTGTGGTGGAATTACAATAGACCACTGCAACTCCACCTCTCCACTCACATGCCTTGCCTGCTGCAGTACAGAAAAACCTAGTGGGCAGAGCTGAGAGAGATTAAACAACCCCTCCCCCCCCCCCCCCGCCCATCTCATCCAGACAGTTCTCTGTGATACAGCCCATTTTATTAATTGATTAATTAATTAATTAATATACTGCTCTTCTCCCCAGGGGGACCCAGGGGACCATGCTTATCCAAAATTGAGCCCCAGATGGCAGTTGTTTTTCCATTTACTGACCTGGCATTCAGCAACAGCATTTTCACCCTAGGGGGACTGTCACCCTGGTTATCCAGGAAATTTTATATAAGAGATAGTTTGTGGGCAATAGCACTATATTCCACTCCACATTTTGTTGGTACTAAGACTGTCTCCTCCTTCCACCTCTCCCCCTGCCCTGTATGACTCCAATGGCTGCCTAATGTATCTGGGGACTCCCTCCCTCCTCTAGAAAACATATCCTTCCTATATGGGGCAAGCTAAGAGATAGCAAATAAAAACCTTATATAAAATCAAGTAGGCAGAAGTTAAAAACAAGGTAATAGATTTGAGGACTGCCAGGCAAAGGGACAGGCCCTCACTTCTATGCCACCCCCAAAGTGCCACCCCTCAAATGGGTCAACCTTCCTTGGTATTGCCAATTTAGTTATGACCCGGCCCCCATATTTATTTATTTATTTATTACATGCATTTATACCCTGCCCTTCTCCCCGAGGGGACTCAGAGCGGCTTACATTCTGCCACGAGGGCCAGCAACATATATACTATAAAAACAAAACAATTAAAACATGATAAAAACATGATAAAAACATGATAAAAAGTATACAAAAATTAAAACGCTGCAAAGCAGCGATATTGCACCATCCTCAGTCATTCACTACTGCTACAATTACAGATTTGCGACCCGATTACAACAGCCAATGAGCTTATTCGCTGAATGCCTGGGCGCAGAGCCAAGTTTTTAGTTTTCTTCTAAATCCCAGGAGGGATGGGGTTTGCCGGATATCGCTGGGGAGGGAGTTCCACAGCCGAGGAGCCACCACCGAGAAGGCCCTGTCCCTCGTCCCCACCAGCCGCGCCTGCGAGGCAGGTGGGATTGAGAGCAGGGCCTCCCCGGAAGATCTTAAGGTTCTAATGGGCTCATAGGAGGAGATACGTTCGGATAGATAGGCAGGACCAGAACCGTTTAGGGCTTTGTAGGTCAAAACCAGCACTTTGAATTGGGCTCGGTAGCATATCGGCAGCCAGTGGAGCTGGCTTAGCAGGGGGGTTGTACGCTCCCTGTAAGCCGCTCCCGTTATTAACCTGGCTGCCACCCGCTGCATCAGCTGGAGCTTCCGGGCCGTCTTCAAAGGCAGCCCCACGTAGAGTGCGTTGCAGTAATCCAGCCGGGATGTGACCAGAGCATGGACCACCGTGGCCAAGTCAGACCTCCCAAGGAACGGGCGCAGCTGGCGCACAAGGCGGAGTTGTGCGAAGGCTCTCCCGGCCACCGCTGAAACCTGAGGCTCCAGGCTCAGCAATGAGTCCAGGATCACCCCCAGACTGCGAACCTGCGTCTTTAGGGGGAGTGCGACCCCGTCCAACACAGGCTGTAACCCTATTCCCTGTTCAGCCTTGCGACTAACCAGGAGGACCTCCGTCTTGTCTGGATTCAATTTCAATTTATTGGCCCTCATCCAGTCCGACACAGCGGCCAGACACCGGTTCAGGACCTTGACAGCTTCCTTAGTGACAGGTGGGAAGGAGTGACAGAGCTGGACATCATCTGCGTACAGATGACATCTTACCCCGAAACTCCGGATGATCTCTCCCAGCGGCTTCATGTAGATGTTAAACAACATGGGGGACAATATCGACCCCTGCAGGACCCCACAGGACAATGGCTGTGGAGCCGAGCAGGTGTCCCCCAGTGAAACCATCTGGGATCATCACTCCAGGAAGGACCGGAGCCACTGCAGAACAGTGCCTCCAATGCCCAACCCGGCGAGTCGTCCCAGAAGGATACCGTGGTCAACGGTATCGAAGGCCACTGAGAGGTCCAGCAGAACCAGCAAGGACACACTCCCCTTGTCCAGTTCCCGGCGAAGATCATCGACTAAGGCGACCAAGGCTGTCTCGGTGCCATGCCCCGGCCTGAAGCCAGACTGTGCCGGATCTAGAATATCAGCACCTACCAAGAATGCCTGGAGTTGCGCTGCCACCACCCGTCCCACGACCTTGCCCAAAAAGGGGAGATTGGAAATCAGCCGATAGTTATCCAATTGAGTGGGGTCCAGTGATGGCTTTTTCAACAGCGGTTTTATCACAGCCAATTTGAAGCTCGCTGAAAAAATGCCGTCCCTAAGGGAGGCATTCACCACCACCTTCACCCACTCGGCCAATCCCCCTCTGGCTTCTCTCCTCATTTTTTCCCCCAGCTGCTGGAGGCAAGCTGGTGTTTTTGCTGGGGGTCCAGATCTTATGTTTAGTCAGGGCCTCAGCCTGCAAAAACCCAACCCCCTGTACCAGGAGCTGAGGTCAGAGGCATCCCACAATAAGCAAACACTGTCTCTTTCTTCCAAGCTCCCTGCTGATGTTCCTTCTGACCTTTCTGGATGGTGTTGTCTGACATTAGAGACATTCAACTTATTTCAGTGATATTCTGAAGGTCCTGAAGATTTGGTTGCACTGAGAAACTGATCAGATTGCAGCTGATTTCCGGCCATGAAAGCCTTCGACAACACAAGATAAGATCAGTTAGCTAGCTTCATCAAACATGGATGGACACCTTAACCAAACTGTTCCATTGAATAATTCAATACATAATTTTTCTCAGAAGAAGGCCTCATGCACTTCAGTGAGGATTATTTCAGGTAATTGCATATAGAATATATTTTTAAATGTAATTTACTATGAAAATATTACAGGTGTGCTATAGATAATTTTTGAAAGCTAGAGACATTGACCTAAATAATACTACTCATATTTAGTTAAGAAGCTATCAAAGTTTAAAAAGAAATGGCACTTCCACTTTTTTTAAAGACTGTGGACATGAACTTCAGAAGTCCAAATCGTCCAAAATAATAGAAGACCGTGGCACTCTTAACCTTGGTTCACAAGCACTGTGGGACAGAACAGCATTGAACTGGCATAGTGTGAAAAAGGTGATTTGCTGATGTTTAACATCTTTGACAGTGTGTGAAGCCCTTTGACATTTACCATGCCTGCCTTCAGAGAACTCAAACAAATGTATCTGAGAATAGTATGTCACTGTAATCTAAAAAAGAGTGGGTTTTGATTTTTTTCTCCTGTTAAAGGACATTTAAGAACTATAGCTGAGTATTTATACTTCTTGCAGACATTGAAACAACCATGTTCAGAAACATTTTGGCCACCTTTGAGAGGGTGGGACATTTTATCTCTTTCCCAAAATGATGTTTAAAAACCTAAAATAGAGTGCTGGAAGTTCAATTTTGGTTTTGATATATATTTTTATGATAAACAATGCAGGAATCCCCACATACAATTTGAAAGATGAGTACTTCCTCCTGGAAACTTCCAGGAAAAGAAATACACTCATTCTACTTTTTGGCCATAAAGAAATGGAAGCCCAAGAAGTCTGCAAAAATTGAAAGAATCAGCCTTGAGTGCTCATATGAGACACAAGAACCTCATTTTGCCCTCCCTTGATAGCATGCTTGAGATCCAGCATCAGGAGATGTAGCTATCGAGATACAACTCTGTCTTGTAGCTATGGTTCCCAGTTTTACCCCATTACCTTTTAAGCTGCACAACCTGCTGGAGAGTGAGATGGTGAATGATGACACATCCAGCCTTCATCCTGTAGGTAGGTTTGCTTTGACCTGGACACATCCTTGGCCTGTCCCCCACTTTCTGGCAATTCACAAATGGCTACGATGGGGGCCGCATAGCTCATAAGTTATGTTTGCGGGGGGCTTTTGGGCATTGTAATGGTGCAATGAAGGTTAAAATGAATTGTGTTGTAAATGAATTGTGACATTAACATACAACACTGTTATTGCTGAACAGGGTACCAGCCCATATTTCCAGTCATTACTAGTATTGTTATTGGACCACCAATTACTTTGCATTTCACAGAATGAAATAATAAAAGAGAAGAACAGCCTTTTCGATCTTTACAATCTTTTTTGAAAAAAAGATTTGGAAGGGAAGAGTAATACAGCTATACCAGTACAATACAATCCAGGAAATGTATAGAATCAGAATATGCAAGATTATGTTACTAAAACTGAAGTTACTAATGCTTTGTAATCAAGAATGCTTTCACTATTTCTCATTGATATTAGATGTTTGGAGGTGGTAGAAAATGACTGTAATGGTTATATCATATTTATAAACTTTATGGAAGTATCACATCCATCACTTTTGGTATCCCAATGAATCAATATATCTATATTTGCAGTCAACAGGCCATTAAAGTGATAGAATTGTATTAAATACATAATAATATGGATATCAGGAACACAATATTTGTGAAATTGCTAAATATTAGTAGGAATATCAGATAATTATAAGGAATTTTATGAGAATAGTCTGGTTTGGTGTTTATAACTTTGGATGTAGACATTCATCAGTGTTTAGATAGATGTATCTTACCATCTATCTATGTATCCTTAGGTCTTTTCTCAAACATTAGGTATTTCAACGGGCCTTTGAAGACTGATTGCTCAAGCAAAATGGGTCCTGAATAATGAGTTGGATTTCTTTGTTGTTTTCATTTTTATAGTCTGCTTTTTAAACAGGTTTTAATTATTTGATAATTTGATTACATTTAAAGTTTTTGCCCATTGTTAAGTTTTTGCTAAGCTTGTTTTAACTGTTACATGTCACAGTGAGTTTGAAGCTGGAAAAAAGCAGAATATAAACTCACTGGATCATTAACTGCCCCCAGTGGCACAGTGGATTAAACCCTTGTGCTGACAGGACTGCTGACTTGAAGGCTGGGTTGCTGACCTGAAGGCTGCCAGTTCGAATCCATCCTGGGGAGAGCATGGATGAGCTCCCTCTATCAGCTCCAGCTCCATGCGGGGACATAAGAGAAGCCTCCCACAAGGATAGTTAAGACATCAAAACATCCGGGCATCCCCTGGGCAACGTCCAGATGGCAATTCTCTCACACCAGAAGCAACTTGCAGTTTCTCAAGTGGCTCCTTCCATGAAAAAAAAATCATGAAACAAAAACGTAGGAAGAAAACTGCAGATGCCAGCTATTCAAATGAAAATGAAATCAGGCAACTAAATGAAATAAACTTAGGAGTTCCTGTGGATCATGTGGAAACCTCAGGAAATATAGAATGATAAAGCTCTCCAGATCTAATGAGCTGTAACTGGACTAAATACAACTCATATGTTTAAAAATGACTCTTTGGTTCTCAATATAATTACAAACCACATCACCAGCCTCTTTGATAAAATGCAGTTGGAAACAGTCAAAGCTGGAAACGTAAATCTAGCATAATAAAATCCCTTTACATCTGAAAATGAAATAGAATTCCTAAAACCTATAAAACACCTCACTGCCCTCAAATACACAAACTCCCACAAAATGAAATAATCATAAAATGAAATAAGGAAAATAAAACCAGATGGTTTCTGTTCTATATACAAAAGAAAAAAATTCTCAAGACTCAATTTTTTGCTGAGTGCATTATAGATACATAAAACCCATTTATCTGTATGAAACAACTTTGTGAGGACAGTTTTACGTGATTTGAGTTTTGTTTCTCAAGTAGTAAAGACATTTTGCTGCTGGCACAGCAATATAAACTTGATTCTGTCCTGGTCAATCAGCTTAGTTGGTCAGTTTCATTGCACAAAACATTTATGGAATGACAATGGATCATAATACACCCCCCCCCCCCCACACACACACACACAAACAATTCTTCATTCAATTCACAGTGCTGGTTCTATGAACATAGTCAATTTATGCATCATAATCAAAGGACAGGAAATTACTTTTTTGGACTACAGTTCTCTTTTCAGCATGATTGTTTGCTGTGCTACTAGTAGTGTGTGGGTCTGTACTTTAGAAAAATACATTTTCTGGTCCCAATTTTGCATAATATTAATATATAGAACAAAGAAAAGGCTCCTCTCTTTCCTTGCTCCCTAGTAACTAGGAACTCCACCAGTTTTTCAGAGTTTAGCTTATATTTGTGTAAAAATTGTCTATCCTATTTTTGAGAAGAAAAAAATGAAGGACTTTAGCACACAGCATTTGTGCAATCTTGGATAGCAATGTACCTGGATGATAAACTTTGCTATTGTATATTTCTGTAGTTGTGCAGCTGCGATGATTCAACTATCCATGGTCCCACAGCCTACTTCTCATTAGGATAATAACTTTGGTCTTCCTCAGTTGTGCTGTTCTATAATTTTCTAAAAAATAAAAGGAATTACAATAAGGGTTACATTTTTTTAAAATACCTTTAAATCTCTGAATTATTGTGAGGTGAAGTAGGGAGATTGGGACAGAAGGACAGTCCCACCCCCTGATGTCAGTGCTGTCATGCAAGGACAGGAGTAAAACAGGCTCATCACACCAGATCAGTAATGGAACCGTGGTGTGATCTAGGACTATTGATAGGTTTTTCCATCAATAGAGACAGGTTTATCACAAGGAGGTTTGTAGACCAACAACAGGTTGTGTACAGCACTGTTTGATAGGAACTATCACCAAGCATAATAGACCTACTTTCAAGCTTCTCCAACATAACAGCAACTTCTACTTCAGCCTAGCTGCAATTTTCCATCCTTCATAATGTTACTTCATTTCGTTCCTATGGGTATACAATGAATTCCCCAGGCCTTAGATTTATTTGCAATTTCTATTGGTGGTGTGCTTAATTCTTTGCTGGAAATATTTTATCCCACTCCTCAGCCAATGTGCTCTCACGCTTGATTCTTGAAGTCATTGAACTTACTTGGTGGTCATGGCAGCAAAGAGTGCTTTTTTCTTCCAATTACACATTTCTTCCTCACGCTAACAGTCTCTGCCCACACCTGTTCATCTAAACAAGTGAGGAAAGAGAAGTTACATAATGGCATCTTTCCCATGGGCTTTAACTAAAATGTGGGAAGCTTATAGCCTGAGAGACCTAAAGGCTGCCAGGGAGATGACTCAACACTTCCCAGCCACTTTATAATAAGTAAAACAAGCAAAGGAACTTTAAGTCCACTCCTGAGAATTGCTCTGGTTTTTTTTTTTTTCTTACTCTGAACATTTCTGAAAGCAATTTCTTTTACTAAAAATTGTAGAAGAATAGTTTTAAAAGTGGAAGAACATTTCGGCACAATAGCCCTAGTCTATGCTAGCTTGCTCAAGATTAATTTTTATGGACATCCATGGAATGTGCAAGTAAGTTGTGTCAGACTGCAGCCTAATACTATCTTGAAGGCTGAAACAGACTGAAACTGTGAAGGAAGTCAATCACTATTTCTTGCAAGCAATGATTGTGATGTTCTGAATTTGCTTAAGATTTCCCCCAATGAAAGAGAAAGTTTTTTAAAACAATATTTGAGACTATGTTACTTTTCATTGCTGTCATTTCTGAGAGTTAGCTCTCCTTTTAATGGGCTGACTTTTCTGTATAAATTAAGGATGCTCGGAGAAAAAAACCAAGAACATTTGGTACACAAGTTATCTTTCCAGCAATAAATACATCATGTTCTATATAATAATCTACATGGTAGTCCAAAAAAATATATTAAAGCTGCATCAGAATCAATTTTGATCAGTTTTTCTGATCAGTTATGACATCTTCACAAATCATATGCTGAACCAATGGAAATTCTTTGGTTGAATTTATTTACAAAATTTATTACATCTTCACCACTCCCTTACAGCTATAGTGGGACTGAAGGTAAAATCCAAGGCAAGCAAATAGCTTGACAAGTAATCAGAGATTTTCTTTTCTGACATTTACAGCATGCCTAACAACAGCATTTGCAATTTGTTTTTCTCCTGTACTTTTTATTAAGCCAGTACTTTGGAGATGTCATCTTTCATCATAAGCAGTACTGATAATATCATGAGATGTTCTAAAAAGGCCACCAGGAATGGGAAACTCATGTCTTTTACTTTAATTTTTTTGAAATCAAAACTCATTTGGTGGTGATGATCCCATCAAAGGCATGATACAAACTCAATAAATAAATAAAATAATTTGATGATTCATGAATAAATGTGAATGCTCTCATTTATATATACATTTATTTTTATAGACACGAATATTGTTACGTTCAAATGGTTCCGGTTTTATTACAATCAGGAAAAATATTTTTCCTTGATCTGTGATATGTCACACCAGCACCCAATGAGTTTCTGACATCTTATTTCCTTTGGGACAAATCAAAAGGCAATGTTCATTTATCAAGGAATTCTATTTAAAAAAGAAAGAAGCAGCATGCCACCATAAAACTCTGCATTTTGAGCACAGCATGCTATTCATACATAATGAATGTTAGGTTGTACTCGAAATGCAGATTGCGATGTGACATGCTGTTTCTCTTTTAAATACTGTAATCTGGAAATAACATTTGGACATAAGATAATCTGGAATTCAAAAGATGAAAAAATGAGGGAAAATCCAACTATATAATGGGAACAGCAGCTGGAATTTAGAATGGGACTTGCATTTGCAGAAAATAGAATTGAGCATTTATTCAATGTCCATATTCAGCAAGGGGCTGAAATTATTATATTGGTGAACCAGTGAAGTGACAGATGTGCACTGAGACCAATATTCAACAGGCTCCAATGAGCATGAGTACTCTCAGTGCCCTTCTGGACAATTCCTAGGGACTGCTGGTGAACATTGGGAGAGTCTGATGCTAGGCTTGTGATTGAATTTGTTTTGGACATTTGCCTTTGACTTATTTGACATGTTTGGATAGCCATAACAGCAATGACTCTGCCGCCATGTTTTTTTCTTTTTTTTCCTGAAACAGACCACGTAGCACTGGTCGTGGCTACCTCTGTTCTATTTGGGATCACGCGGTGCACTGAGAGGCTGCCGTGTGCTCTCATGGGGTTTCCCTATGAGTCCTGCCTGTTGGGCCAATCAGAATAGAAGAAAGTCATGATGTGTCTTATACAAGCTGTGTCTATTTAAAGGGGCAGGCGCCTCTATTACTCAGTTGCATCTCGACTCTAGAGAGAGATTTATTTATTTCGTGTCAAAAGCATTGTACTAGAGAGAGATGATTTAGTCTGATTGCCTTGCTGTTCGCTCGCAGCTTTAGCTTTTGCCATTGCTCATGGAAACTTATTTTTTGATTTTCCTAGATTATTTTCTTGATTTTTTATTTAGGGACTAGGAGTTGGAAAGTACAGGTGGGTGGGTTTATGGCATTTGGGGACTTGTGGGTGGGTGTGCTTTCCTTTTAGGATGGCTCTGAGCTTTGAGTCACCCTTTAGCATTTACCAAAGCCTTTCGCTTCTTCTCTTCTCTTCTCTTCTCTTCTCTTCTCTTCTCTTCTTTCTCCTCCCTCTTCTTTCAGGCAGTATTTTAAAAGATTATTGTTATTGATAATTATAAGAATTCTAGAAAACAGCAAAGTCTCATTATCAGAAAAACCTACCAACCTAAACTTACCACCAATACCTAATAATTTATTTCCTTTGCAATCTCATCACAAGTTCTCTCTGTTGTTTTATTATATTTCTCTCTGTGCTCTCTGTCTTCTTAATTTCATTTAATAATAATTTGACTGTTGCCTATAATAATAATGAAACTATTGGCCTTCTATGGAAGCTTTGCCAAGCCAACAGAAGCCATCATCTCTCTCTAACTCCAACCTCTATCAGGACATAAAAGATTATTGTTGTTATTATTTGTACTATTCATAAGAATAAGTATGGCCATTTTCATCCTGACTGCCTAAAAATGATGGGAAGGGGAGCCCATGAAGCCCCTCCATTGCTGCCAACGGGCCGGATCTTGTGACATGTTTTGGCTGTGGACCAAAAATGGTTTTTTAGACACCTGCCTGTTTTTGGGAGGTGCTTAAAAGCGGATCTGCTGATCTGCTGAAATTTGGATAGCAGAAACTAATCTTGGATCAATCAAACTGTTCTAACCTACCTGATGCAAATTGGAACTCCAGCTAGGAAGTGCCGATGCACATAGTAGGGCCCAGTGCACATCAGGACACTGACTAGCTGGTGTCAATGTATACTGGTAGAGCGAAAGGTTTGGGCCACATTGCCTATAATAATCTAGCATAGCACAGCCTGATGCCACACCATATAATGGCTTGAGGAAGGCAAAATCACACCACTCATATTGCCAGGGGAAGTGCTTCTTCCACATTTTCAAGATGGAGGAAAAAGTTTCCAACAACTTGAATTAGTATTAATGTTAACATAACATTTTCTTTTCTACTGTATTTATTTTTGCTTGAGTGACTTCCTTTCTCTGGAGGATAATTTTTCCAGTAATTTTCTCTTGAAAGGCTGTTTTGAGAAATTTCCTTTCAGCTTTGGGAAAAAATGTAGACAGATAATTTGGTTTTACACAATTGTGGACATTTCATTTTCACCACTTTCTCTTCTGTCTCTAAAACTGATTGAAATAAACATTTGCATTTTGTTGATGTATCACAGAAGTTGACTGAGGGCTGTACAGTTCTGTGCCAGCATCAGAGCAGAAAATCATAATTTAAAATGAAGTTATATGTCAGATTTCATACAATTTTGTTTGAGTTGATTTATTTCTATGTTTAGCACTAGGATGATTTTTACTGCAGCTTCAAGACAGCCCACATTTGAACTCAAATGTAGCTACTTGAGATTATCTTAAAGTGGCTAGATACAACTATGACTCAATAAGGCTATTGAAGATTACTCTTCTGTCTCTTGGCTGTAAGATAAAAGCTGCCTAATGGCTGTTGAATTATCAGGATAGAAAAGAGAACATTTATGCGACCTTGATGGCTAATATGTAGTTCCTGAGTATGTACAAAAGTGGTTATAATTTTCCTCTTCTCTTTTCTTCAAAGTTGCTGCACTGGAGTCATGCCCACAGGCAACCTTTGGATGACCCACAGGCATTGAAGTGGGCATAAATTAGGCATGGACAAGGAGACATTAATGGGCTGACTTTGTCTCCTGTGTTTGAGGCTTCCTCCCATTGCAAATTCTAAGAAAGAGATGGATTTACAAATTGCAGCTATTCTGTCTTCATAGAGAAACTAGGGGGCATGAAGTTGAGCTCTTGACTTCATCAAGAAACTAGAGGAGAAGTTTATATATGAAAACCCACAGATGAATGAACTTTATTCCCTTGAGAGAGTGCAAGAACTAAAATCAGTGACAAGTTCTGGTTAGATATCAGCACCTGAAACATTACAAGTAGTGCTAAATTGCTATTCCCTGAAACAGATTCACTCTGTAATATGTTTTAAATAAAAAAAGAAGTTTTTAAGCAAAAGAAAAGAACCCAGCTCCTGAGAAACTTCCTACCAATGTGCACACATGTAGCTTGGTAGCCAGTAACACTAAAATGAGAAAATGTCCTGTTGTGGCAACTCTTCATTAGAGAGCAGAAGAAGATATCTCCTGGGGTTTCTTCACACCCTTCCCTCCTCTTTCCTTCTGGGAAAATGGATTAAGA
This sequence comes from Anolis carolinensis, assembly GCF_035594765.1. NCBI lineage: Eukaryota > Metazoa > Chordata > Lepidosauria > Squamata > Anolidae > Anolis > Anolis carolinensis. The sequence goes on along the minus strand of NC_085842.1, from coordinate 263,291,405 downwards.
AGTGAAACTGAAATATATTACAGCCCCTATCTATAGGTGATACATTCCTCAACCTCTTGTGGGTATGTGAAACCATGGCAAAACTATTATTTTCAATGGGATCGATGATGGAAGTGAAATAAGAGGGTGTAGCTTTTATAGAAAGCCCTAAGGGAGTAAGTGAAACCACGGATATGTAAAATTGCATACAACGGTTCTGCAGATATAAGGGTCATGCTGTATATTTGATCAGTCTAATGCTTTCCCTTTCTTCAGTTTGAGCATATATGCTCTCCCTGTGGAATTAGTTAAGGCAGATGTGATAATTAACAGATAAAGATATAACATCAAGCCAATAGCATATCATATAAATTGTTGTTGTAGCTCTGCCTGAGCCTGACATTGGCCCTGTTCAGCCAGTAATTGTCCCTGCACCTGCTTTGCCAGAGGACTTGCCAGAAGACTCTGGTTTTGGGCCTGTAATACAGCCACCTTTGCCTGAGTCTGTTCCAGTGGATTCTGGGACCAGAGAAGAGATGGTTGCAAGCAGGCATTCTGAACCTCATTCTTGTCCCCTGTCAAGGTCAGTTCAACAGCTGCCAGATGGGCATTCTAGTTTGGAGGAGAATGATGTATTTGACAGAAGGGAGGTGTTCACTCACAAAAGAAGGGAACTCAGGTTGCTCCTGACACGAAAAAATTATAATATTCAATAAACAGCTTGATTGCTTATATTCTGGGCTCCAGTGTGGTTTCAAGGTGCCTATGCAGCCTAGGGATGCGACAATTGGAAGGACTTGTCATGTTCTGCTTGGAGTTGCAAAAACAAACTAGACAAGCATTTTGAGAACAAAAAAACAGTCAGGGAAGTAAATAAAAATTAGACATCACAACTAATTGTTCACTCTTTGCTTACATCTTCTGTCCTAGCCAGTATAATAAATCCCTGAAGCAGGGACTCAGGCACCCCAAAGTTGAAACACCAGCTCCCAAAAGCCAATTGTCCTCACCAGCTAGTTTATAATCAAATCACAGTAATAGAGAAGACTTGGAAACACCTTTGGCTTCCAAAGGTTTTGGGTGGGATGGTTATTTGTTTATGTGTTTTTCTTTTGTATAGCATTGAATGTTTGCTGACTTTGCTGTTCATTGCCCTGAGTCCCTTTGGGTAAATAGGATGGTATATAAATAAAGTTCATTTATTTTATTTATAAGTGTTAAAGAAAAGCAATGCACAGTGAACTCAGTGCTCTCTTTTTAAAAAGAGAGAGTGAGAGAGAGAATTCCACAAGAGCCTTTGCTCCAGTCCTGTTCAACAAGTGCTTCACCTCAGCCAACTGTAGCAGAATTACATGAGAACCGATCGATTCTGTTAATGATTTCCCTAGGCTTGCAATAGTTGTTTGCTACCTTTAACCCACATCAGAAGAGAGGAGGGTACACTTTCAATAAATAAAAATATATTTTCCCTGCAATATAAAAAGTGTAATCTCCTGTGCTGCAAAATATTTCAATCTGCATTTGTAAAATGTGGTGAATGTAGGCATGAACCATGCAATACTGTTTCATTTTTAGTAAATTTTTCAATGCACCCCACCCATTGTAGTTAAAGTGACTTCAAATGCTTTGATTCTATTAAATTATGTCCTATAGTTGCACTGGTCTACTTCAACATTAGTAAAAGCTTTATTCATGAGGTCTGATAGAAAATATTAGGACAAGAAGAAATAGGTATGATCTGGGATCACCAAACTTTTCGGATGCACTTATCTTACTCCCAGTGGACTTTGTTATCAACAAACTATAATTATTCATGAATGCACTTAGCTGCATGGGAAGTGAGCCCTTTTAATAAGTACAAGTTCTAATTTTCCCATCAGTGAGCACATTTATTAAAAGATCACATCGCCTGATGTGCAGTAAGCATACCTATCTTGTGTTCTTTAGAAATTACATGTATATCAAGTAATGCATATAAATAAGACTCAAAGAATTCTAAAACTGAGAATTGTTAGTCACATAATGGCATTATTCTATGATCTTAACCTTGTAAATATAAGAGAAACAAAAACTCAAGACATTTTAGAAGGAAAATAAGAGACACCAAAAAAAACCCAGAAATGTTTTCATTTTAGCCTTTATTTGATTTAAAATAGCTTCATTGGTGTTTGTAGTTTGTAAAGCTACAGCTCCCATGATTCACAGAATTGAGCCAAACTGCATTAATTCTATAGTGTAGATGCACCCTTGGCCTTTCTTTCTTGTTCCATTCCCAAAATTAATATGGTTGAAATGTGGTCAGGGGCGGCTGAAGCTATAAGCCAAGTAAGCAATTGTGGGTGGCGCAAAATTTGCTAGGGGTGCTTTTGAGGCACTGGGGTGCTCAGAGCGCTCAGCCTCAGTCTAAGGAGAAGAGAAGCTCATGTGCTTTTACTCAGGAGAGCCATGCTGAGCGTGGGGCAGGCTGGGCTTTGTAGTTCTCCTTGCACACCTCCTCCCTCCCTTTCCACACCACCTGTTGGGAAGAAAGAGAAAGAGGAGGAGGCACTGCGTTTGCCCAGGACATGAGCAGCTGGGGACGCATACACCGAAGACGCTACTATCTCTTGCTTCTCCAACTGGCTTTTCTTTTCCCACTTTGTGTTGCCCTTTTTGTATAGCTTTGGGAAAGGAAAGGGGTAAGTATGGCACCTTTTGCAAGGGAAGCTTTGGCAAACTTTGCAAAGAAAAGGGAGACAAACAAGGGGGTTAAAGAATGGCACTCCAGGCTTGGAGACAAAGAGGGGCCCCTTTTGGATGAACCTCCATCCTAATAGGGCTTCCCTTTTTTCTCCTCTCCATTTGGGGTGGGATTCCTTTCACTTTGGGATGAACCAACCACCTTTAATTCCCCTTTCTCTTCCTTAATCAATGCCAAACGTGTGTCTTTAATTCCTCCACATGCGTTTAAATCGCCTCTATGCAAAGAAAGACCCGAGAAAGAGCTGCTTTTCTTGCCTCACTTTCTGTGCACCTTTTATGCACATGAAGTTTGGAAAACTGCAAGGTTTCTGTTTAGTATTTTCCCCCTTCTGTCCCCCCCCCCCACTTTTAGTTGTTTTCCCTCTCTTTTTGGTTGAGTTGAGTGTCACTTTCTTGCCAATTCCCCTTCCCTCCTAAATTCCCTCCTGTGGCCTTGCTTTGTGTGGGTTCAGTGAGAGTTCAGGATTGAGCCGGAGTCTGCGCACCTTTGGAGACATCTTGGGGGGACCCTTTTTGGGGGACTGTTTGGGTGGGAAATACTATTTCTTACAATGAGAAAAGTGGTTTGGTGGCTTCTAAGGACCACAAGGGACTCTTCCCACAGTGTGGCTTGTGTGGGAAGAGTTGAAAAAGTTAGTAAAAAAGGGAGGGGATTTAGAAAAAGGAATTGGTTTGGTGATTGGTTTGGGGAGGTGTGCCAAAATACTGTTTGCTTACACTTGAAAATTACCTAGGGCCGGCCCTAAGTGTGGTATATAGGAACATGCTCTGAATACTTATCTTATTGGATTAAGGAATGGTGGTTTGTTCTATGCCAGTGGTAGAGTGGCACAGAACAAAAAAAGCCTCATTTTTTTCTCTTTCAGCTATAAATTAATGTCAGTTTTAACTGAATATCTGTTTTCTTATAAACCTGGACTATGGGGCACAACTATCAACTAAACAATGGCACTTAATCATAAAAAGGAAACAAGTACTAGAAGCTGCTCTATAATAGATGAACAGTGCATAATATGCCCAAAGCCAGCTGGCTTGTTCATTTATTGATGATACATTTATTCATTAGGTACATCTGCAAGTGTGATGTGTTTTGTTTGGGTTCTGGATGATAATCTATATTTGATACATTCCTTTAAGAAAAAGACAGCAAACATTGGTCTGTTTTCCATCAAACTGTTGTCCCAGTTGTCTCCACTGGAGGTGAGATGGGAACAAAAAGAGATTTTGTTCTTCTTCATGTGACCATTGACTGTGAGCCTCATTTTGTTGCTCAGTTGTGCTTTGGCAGTAGCTCTAGTGCAGTCTTTGAAATGTGGTGTATCTTTCCATCATAACTTTTATCTAGAGGTGATAAAACCATTGTGTTGTATCATTGTGGATAAGTAGAGATTAGGTCTCTACATACGTGGGAGTTCCCCAGATTCTGGGATGTCATTTCAAAGATTTAATCCAGGCCTGCCATATCCATGTACTCTTAAATGGGTTTCAGAAGAGGTTCAGTCTTAGAAGCAACACATTTCTATCAATGGTCCATGGGCATTGGAATATGATGTTCCTGCACCCATTAATGTTATCCCAGTAGCCAAGCTGGGGTGGCATCAACCAACACTTGTGATCTCTTATGTTTAGATCTTTTTCTTCACAGCAGGCCAACACTGTGAACTTTAGTAATCAATACTCACCCTATTCTACACTGCAATCATATATTCTTGAAATATTATTTTATGTGTGCCTCATGAAAAGAACTTTTAGAAGTAGCCTGTGATCATACAATTATATTTTATCATATTACATAACCAGTGAAATCAGATATAGAGTGACAGAGAGCAGCACATTTATATTCTCTGTGTGGGTCTTCTCGTCTTATTCAACAAGTTAGGGACCAGAGTAGTGGTAAAAACTGAAAATGACTCAAAATGGAACCCAGTTGTTTTTAGCATACAAATGCAAGACTGAATACTAGATGATGTCAAGTCGACTAGTAAGGAATAAACAGTGCACAGAATCATATGAGAAAGAGAAAAAAGATGCAGTGCATTGTCAAAAGAGCAGACCAGAGGTCAAAAGTACAGTGCATAGCTATAATTTAAATCTATCAAGAGTGAGTAATCAGAAAGCAAGGCATTGTAAGGTGAGGAAAGCCTGTACTCAAATATATGCTTCAAGCATAAGATCTAACAATATATCAGGAATTATTATGCAAAGACAATCCCTCAAACCAAATAGAGAGAGTTTTGCTAGTGGCATCACATTTGTTCACTTTGTAGAATAGAAGAGGGAACTCTTTGGTATAACAGCAAACAATTCTCCCATGCTCCCATCTTCTGGATTGCTTCAGTGCATAATAGGAAATGAGGCATTCCATGATGCCACAGGGAAGGGAACAGTGCCAAGAAGATTATGATGAATGTTCTGAAATGTTTCCCTGCTGGATACATTAGACCTACCTCTACTGCTTGAGGAATGAAAAGGAAAATGATACGAGAAATAAGCTAGTAAGAAGCTGCTTTGTTGGAGTATGTACCTATTAGTGTTTTTCTCCCTATGAATTCAAGACAGGAACTACCTATGCTCCATGTTTCTCCTTCCTCTCCTTTCTGGAGAGATGTATGAAGAAAAGAAAACTGCAGGCAAGTTGTATATTATATAGGGATATCAGCAAATGATGGAGCCCCCAGATGGCGTAGTGGACTAAGTGACTTAAAGGTTGGGTTGCTGAGCTGAAAGCTGCCAGGTTTGAATCCCACCTGGGGAGAGTGTGGATGAGCTCCCTCTATCAGCTCCAGCTCCATGCGGGGACATGAGAGAAGCCTCCCACAAGGATGGTAAAAACATCAAAACATCCGGGCGTCCCCTGGGCAACGTCCTTGCAGACGGCCAATTCTCTCACTCCAGAAGCAACTCCGGTTGCTCCTGACACGAAAAAAACAACAACAAAAAACAAATGATATATGCTTTTTGCTATGGAAAATGTAGGACTGCACTGTGTGATGTGATATTTATTTGTGCATATGCTATAAAACATATATATTTTTTCTTTGAATACATACTTTGTCCTTAATGTGCAGAATGAGCAGACTTTTGCTAACTGCTGATTTGCTTTTTTTCTTTCTATTTCTGGTATGAAGTCTAGCTCAGGAGTGGAAATCATATGGCCCATAAATTAAACATAGCCCCAAATCTCCTTTTCAATTCACACAGCTCACTTCAATCCACCCCAATATTTTGTGGAAAGTGGTAGAATTATGCATCTAGATTTCTGGTTTCATGTAGAGTAGTGGTTCCAATCCCAACTCATGGGTTGTGGCTCCAGATGGGGTCACGAAGGGAATTTTTTATTAATTCTATCTTTCCTGTACCATAAATATACATGTCAGGCAAATCTTCTATCCCTCTAGGTTGAGTAAAGCCCAATTTTCTAATCTAGCCCACTCCTTTAGCCAACTGAAGCCTACCACTTCATAGTAATATCTAAGGTCTGATAGCGCTAAGTCCCCTCCTCTCTTTGGCATCTATTAGGTTTATGTAAGCAATTCTAGCTTTTTCCCCATTACATTCCATATAAATGTAATCAGATCCTTCCTCCGAGGATGGGGGTGGGAGGTCAGAAGAACTGAGCATGATACTTTTCATATTATTACCCATTATAGTGTATTTTTCAATATAATTTTATTGCAAGTATCTGAGGAATGGGGAGGGGTACAAAAGTAGATATAGAACAGGGGCATTTTTAATATCTTACATCTTCATCTTCCAATGCTGTCTAGTTTTTGATAATGTTAAGAGAGAGAGATTGAAAAGCAGGTATACGGTGTTTTGAAACAAAGGCAATAGAAAACTTGAGAAACAGAAAATAGAAAGCCCTAACTAATGCTTCTGTTCCTACCCTGCCTCTGCTGTTCTCTTCATAAAAAATTGATTATTTTTGTCATAAAACTACTTATCACTCGTAGATTAACGATCCAGGATCCCTTGGATATCATTGTTCTTGTCACTAACTTCTCTATTTTTTTCTTTTCTTGTTATTCCTACATCCCTGTACTACTAATTTCCCCTTGGTGCTATAGAAAACCTAATATTTTAACTTTCTTTTCTTTTTATAAATACAGTAGAGTTCCGGTTAACCAACTTCCAGTTATCCGACCTACTGTATTATCCAACGTGCCAGGCTGAACTTTTGGACGTGCCCCGTGTGCGTTGCTAGACAGCAACATGCACTGAGGGCTTCCCTAAACCGACTGCTCGCTGTAGGGACGAGCCTCATTCCTTCAGTGAGCACTCGGCCCTTTGGAGGTGCCCCCTGCGTGTTGCTAGGCAGCAATGCGCACGGGGCGCTTCCCTAAACCGGCTTGCCGGGAGGGATAATAGGGCCTCCATATTATCCATCAGTTTCAGTTATCCGACCTTCGGCCCGCCCGTTTATGTTGAATAACTGAAACTGTACTGTAGTTAATAACAGGCTGCCATTCTTCTTTAAATTTGGTGATTGTGTAAACTTGATCAGTTTGTCCATTTCTGCCAGATCCATCACTTTTGTAATCCATAAACCATGAGTGGAAATTTCCTCGTTTCCTGTAATTCCAAATAATGGAAACCTCTTATCTTGTTTGTTGAATCCATTCCATGTATATTTTAAAAAAGTATCCTCATGGTCCTAATTTTAGAAATAGTAGATGATCATCCGACTCTTCTTTATGATGTGGAGTTGCTGTAGTTTAATGTCTTCTTTATCCAGGATTTATTGAGGTTGTCATCTTCTCCTGCCCTCCTGGACTTTCTCTTTCTCTTTTATCCTCTGATCTTTCCTCTGAATCTAAGTCTTTTCCAAACCTCTCATAGAAATCCCAGGCTTTCATGACAGATGTTAAGCAATACCTTTGTCCTTTATAAGATAAGATCAGTCCTTCTGGGTTTCCCCATCTACCTCTGTATCCTTTCATCTTAAGTTCATCTGTTAGAAAGAAGTAATATCTTATTTTCTTTTTTATCTGAGATGTACCATAAGTTCTCTTAATGCTGCAATCCTGGTATTTCTTATTTCAATCAACTGTTTGACATAGTGTTGTCGAAGGCTTTCATGGCCGAGATCACAGGGTTGTTGTATGTCTTTCAGGCTTTGTGGCCATATTCCAGAAGGATTCTCTCCTGATGTTTCACCCACATCTATGGCAGGCATCCTCAGAGGTTGTGAGGTATGGATAAACTAAGTAAGGAAAGGAAAGAATCTATATCTGTGGAGAGTCCAGGGTGTGGCAAGAGTCCTTTGTCACTGAGAAGCCAGCGTTAATGTTTCAGTTAATCACTCTAATTAGCATTGGAAAGGTTTTGCCTCTTGCCTGGGGGCATCCTTTGTTCAGTCATTAGCTGTCCTCTGCCCTCAGAGTGTTGGTTCCCATCTACTGTTTTGATTTTAGAGTTTTTTTTAATACTGGTAGCCAGATTTTGTTCATTTTCATGGTTTCTTCCTTTCTGTTGAAGTTGTCCACATGCTTGTGGATTTCAATGGCTTCTCTGTGTAGTCTGACATGATAGTTGTTGGAGTGGTCCAGCATTTCTGTGTTCTCAAATAATATATTGTGTCCAGGCTGGTTCATCAAGTGCTCTGCTATGGCTGATTTCTCTGGTTGAATTAGTCTGCAGTGCCTTTTATGTTCTTTGACTCTTGTTTGGGTGCTGCGTTTGGTGGTCCCTATGTATACTTGTCCACAGCTGCATGGTATCCGGTAGTTTATCCATACCTCACAACCAATGCGGATGCCTGCCATAGATGTGGGCGAAACGTCAGGAGAGAATACTTCTGGAACATGGCCACACAGCCTGAAAGACATACAACAACCTTGTTTGACATAGGTTTGCAAATATTGGTCTTGTACTTTCTTGTAAACAATGTCATTTCATCTCTTGGAAGTTTATTTCTTATTGCATGTTGGGGTTGGATCCTAAAGGTTTTGTCAATTTGAGTCTCAACTACTTGCTCTGGTGTAGGATGGCTAGAGATAATAAAATGCAAATTCTCATATCCAACACATGAGACAATATGCACCAAAGTTTGCTTATGAATCCAAGGCTTTGATTTACTCATGATTTTGAGCCCTATTGCTTCTAATTTCAGGCAGTCAGGACACCACAACACTTCTATAATATGAATATTGGATAATATTAAGGTTTGTTTTTATATTTCTTGTAACTAAATGAATGTGTCTAAGAGAAAAGTGTTCTTGAAAAACTAGCAAGTCCCAAATATTTGGCCAGTTGAAACAAGCCTAATATTTTTACAACCAGTTCTGAAATGCTTGAATATGCAAACCCTTTTTAAAATGCATATTTTTCCCCTTCCCTTTTCCAGTGCAGAGTATATAGTATGTTGCCCATGCCAAGATGTAGTTTCCATATGGATCTGAAAAATAGGAAGAGCATCACAAGAAATATGCATTCCTGTTTTGAATATTGAATTGAAAGTGTCAAAAGAGATGACTGAGATGATCTTTTATCTGTGCTTGTTTGAAATATCTAAAGCTATTCACAAAAAGGAGAGTATTTTTATGCAAATGCTTTATATCTCTTTTTCTTCCAGAATTCATTTATAAACAATAGTTGAAGAGATTGTCCAGAAAGAAACATAGAACTGCCAAATTTATTGGATTTTGTAAAAAAAAAAAAAAAAAAAAAAAGAGTGAAGTGGAATCAAATAGTGTGATTCATGAAACAACAGAACAGACTCAAGCCATGATTGAATAGCCTCTTATTTTTAATTAAAAAGATAAGATCACAAAACATAATGTAGTTAAGTCAGCTTTTAAGTAACTTCTGTTACTTGTTTCCAGTTGGGAATAACATTTTCTGCATATGATGTATACATCTACAAAAGTTTTTAAACAGTGGTCTATTATTCTGACATAAAGTAAAATATTATTTTCTTCAATCTGATGACCTAGAATATCATATTTGGGGGCTGGAAGGAAAAACCTGTAGGAATTTGGAGAAAGCTGATCACACATATGAGAAAGATGAGATTTGGCAACTGGTATATCTTGCTGACATTGTGATACTCAGTGTTCCCAAACTTTGGTTCTCCAGATGTTTTGAACTTCAGTTGACTTTCAGTTAAGTTAGTTGAAGCTTTTGAGAGTTGAAGTTCAAAATGCTTCGATGACCAAAGTTTAGGAATCCCTGATCTAGATTTTTGGGGCCATATTTTCTAAAGGATTTATTTACTTAGTTCTTTCTTCTGATGGTGAGCAGAACGGAAACTATCTGGAGATAGAACCAGGGTCATCTCCCTTCCTCCTGTCTTTTATCTCCTTCTCTTCTCACTTTTCCTTTTTCTCCTGTTTTCTTTTCCGTTAATCCTGCAGAGTCTCCAAAGAGTTTTTGGAAGTAAACTAAGGATCAAATGAGAGTGGTCTGGTTGCTAAAGTTTGCCTGCTCTTGTACTGAATTGTATACTCAAGCAGACCTCTAGCAAAGCTTAGAATACATAAACAAGAGGAGAAGAAGCATACTTCCCAGTGGCCGCATGAATGGCCATAGGCTTTTCTTGCTTAGATCTTTACAACTATGGTCAAATACGAGCTCAATACAAGTAAAAAAATGTGAGGCCTAAATTGATTCCAGGTAAGGATGACTCAAACAATTGCCATCTGGTCAGCCTCACATTGATACCAGGCAGGATTCTGGAAAAGATTTTTACGGAAGTGACACTTAGAAAGGAATGCAGTTATCGCTACTAGTCAACACAAATTTATCAAAAACAAGTCATTCCAGAGTAATCTGACATCTTTTTTTTGATAGAGTTACAAGCTGAGTAGATGCAGGGAATGCCATGGATGTAGTATATCTGGATTTCAGTAAGGCCTTCAACAAGGTCCCCCATAACCTTCTGGCAAACAAACTAGTCAAATGTGAACTAGGCAAAACAATGATGAGGAGGATCTGTAACTGGCTGAGTGAACAAACCCAAAGGGTGCTCACCAATGCGTCTTCTTCGTCCTGGAAAGAAGTGCAGAATGGAGTGCCACAGGGTTCCATCCTGGGCCTAGTTCTGCTCAACATATTAATTAATGACTTAGATGAAGGGTTAGAAGGCATGATCATCAAGTTTGCAGACAGCAACAAATTGGGAAGGATAGCTAATACTCCAGAAGACAGGAGCAGAATTCAAAACAAGCTTAACAGATTAGAAAAATGGGCCGAAACTAACAAAATGAAGTTCAACAGGGACAAATGCAAGATACTTCACTTCAGCAGAAAAAATGAAATGCAAAGATACAGAATGGGGAATGCCTGGCTCGACAGCAGTACGTGTGAAAAAGATCTTGGAGTCCTTGTGGACAACAAGTTAAACATGAGCCAACAATATGATAAAGCAGCAAGAAAAGCCAATGGAGTTTTGGCCTGCATAGGAGTATAGTGTCTCGATCCGGGAAAATCATGCTACTCCTCTTTCCACCTTGGTCAGACCACACTTGAAATACTGTCTCCAATTTTGGGTACCACAATTTAAAGGAGATGTTGACAAGTTGGAATGTGTCCAGAAGAGGGAGACTAAAATGATCATGGGTTTGGAGAACAAGTCCTATGAAGAACAGCTTAAAGAGCTGGGCATGTTTGCCCTGCAGAAGAGAAGGCTGAGAGGAGACATGATAGCCATGTATAAATATGTAAGGGGAGCAAGGGAGGAGGGAGCAAGCTTGTTTTCTGCTGCCCTGGAGACTAGGACGTGGAACAATGGCTTCAAACGATGGAAAAAGAGATTCCACTTGAACATTAGGAAGAACTTCCTCACTGTGAGAGCTGTTTGGCAGTGGAACTCTCTGCCCTGGAGTGTGGTGGAGGCTCCATCTTTGGAGGTTTTTAAGTAATGGCTGGATGATCATCTGTCGGAGGTGCTTTGAATGCAATTTTCCTGCTTCTTGGCAGGGGGTTGGACTGGATGGCCCACAAGGTCTCTTCCAACTCTATGATTCTATGATTCTGTGATTCTAATTATCTTCTGCCCACTTCAAGGAGATTGGTACCACAGGAGTAGAGTTACAGAGACTGCTCACTGTCTGATGGTGTCACGTCATATATATTTTGGACTTTTTATTATCATTCAACTAGATGCATCTTTTAGTTTGCATTATAAGATGCCCCTTATTACAAAGTTCAACATTTCTACTGTATGGAGATCAATTTGTTTTGCTTCTCTCTTGAGTAGGGCTTGCAGGTGCTTCCTGGCAAGATAGATGGTGTTCAAGGGAGGGAGTTTTCCTCTGTAGTAGCAAACTGACAGACAAACTTTCTTGGGGGAAAGCACCAGGTTTGGAGAGTTTGTTATCTTGTGTAGTAGCAGAGTAGACTCTTAGCAATTGATTTTATCCAAGGCTAGTTCACTAAGGGTCCTCGTTGATTGCCTGCCTTCTGCCTGTGCTGTGATGATAGAATCCATCTTATGGTTAAGCTCCCTAAGTTTCTTGTAGAAATGTCCAACCATAAGTTGGAGCGTGTGGGAGTTCCATCAGCCTGCTCCGTGGCTTGCACGCCTATCTCACTGGTTCTACTGGGGTTGTTTGGAATGTCAGAGTTATTTACTGTACTTCCTGGGTGTGTAGTTAATTTATCTGGCTTGCATTCCACAGTATCATTTTCAGCAAAAGCTGAAAATCAATTTGAATAGAAGTCAGCAATTCTCTTTTGCTTAGTTGTTGGAGGACCTGTTGGGGAAGTGTTGCCCTCCGAGTCTCTCGGATGCTTCTTTCGCCCCATTTTCGATTATTTATTTATTTATTTATTTATTGCATCACTTCTACCCCGCCCTTCTCACCCATCAGGAGACTCAGGGCGGCTTACAATATAAACATACACATTAAAAACAGTTGTCGTCAAATTTAAAACTCCATCAAGATTAAAAATTACAATAAAATTAAGAATATCCATTAAAATATACATAATTATACATTTAAATATACATTTAAGGCACTTTCCATGTTCATGTGGGGTCTGTCAGTAGGTCATATATTCTTATCTCATTTTTGCTGCTACTCATGCTCAAATGCCTGGTCCCATAACCACATTTTTGTCCTCTTTCGGAAAGACAGGAGGGAGGGAGCCTGCCTGATTTCAATGGGGAGGGCGTTCCATAGGCGGGGAGCCACCACTGAAAAGGCCCTGTCTCTCGTCCCCGCCAGCCGCACCTGTGAGGCTGATGGGACCGCGAGCAGGGCCTCATCTGACGATCTTAAGCTTCGAGGTGGGTTGTAGCGGGAGACACGTTCAGACAGATTAGCAAAGGAGTTCTTATCAGCAACTTCAAAGTATCCTACACTCAATAAGGCAGATGAGAAACAAATTCATAAAGAGGAGGAGTAGTTAAAAGTAGTTAAAAGTCTATTAAAAGTCTATTAAAAGTCTTATCTGTTGGTAAGCTCCTCTGGCCAGCCTGTCCCTTATTACAAAGAGAATCCAATCCACCCCTGGTTTATGAATCTCAAAAGTCAGAACATGCCCATCATTGGATAGGACTAACCAGGCATGCATGTCACCTGGTCTTCTTCACTATGCTACACTGTATTTTATAGCTATTTAAATTAACATCAGAGATGGTCAAATTGTAAACTGTGAGCTAATGATTTCTGATGCCTTTCCAATCCAAATAAATAAACAGGTTAAAGCAGAATATTGTTGTTACTCGAGTGGGGCCAGGAGTAGACATTTTGCATCAAAACATAGGATCCTCCAGCCTTACTCCCCAACAAAACAAAAAGTGGCATCTGGCAACTTCTGGTCTAAGTTTTTTTCTGTGGGAGCAGGGAGGTCGGGACTGATGCTACAGGGCACTGTAGCACATGGTGCTAGAAATAGTGCATCCTGGGTATGAAAGTTGGAACTTCTCCATCCTAATTTACAATATATAAATTATGTTGACATTTGCATCACTATACATCTATCAATAAGTTTAAACTTTATAGTCAATGTTTATAGATTATTCTAAATATTTTAATAGTCTATTCTTCATTTTGTTTTTAGTTATATTTGTTATTTGCCTGGGGCATTTTTTTAATAAAAAAGAAGGCATATAAATGCCCCTCAACCCCCCCCCCCCCCCATGCACATATGTGCATCATCTTTTTTATTCGGCTGCTTTCTTCAACATAAAATGCCAATGAGTGTACAGCTTTTTGAAACTTGTGTTTGGTTGAACCAGAAATCAGCATTGGAGTGATCCGCCAGAATCCCAAAATTCAATCACTCGCAAGGAAACAACCAAGGAGGGGAGGAAATAGACCGTAAGTTGTATGACTGCTTGCATTTTGCATAATGGCAATTTTGTGTTTCATTTGGCTCATGTATTTCTTCATTTTCAAAATGGAAAAAAATATTTTTAAAACCTGACCATGAAAAAAAATAAACTTCTAGTAAGCTCCACCAATGTACAGAGCTTTCTTAAATGCCTGTAATTAAAACTCTCTTAGTATATGTAACAGCTCTGTGGTAGTCTGGTATGACATGATGCGCTCTGTTCTGGGATTAGCAGTAACTTTGAGTGTGCAGTACAGATTTTGCAGAATTTTATTTCAGATTTTTAACTCTAGCTTTATTAATAGGATTCAAATCAATTACTCAAAGAACTGCATACAAGTACTTCAAGGATTAGTTACGACCTTAGTTGTCAGCAATGAGTGCCATAGCATTCATTTACATAGGAAACTAGATCTACAGCACATGAAATGGGAAATAATTCATACAAGAATGTATTTACATTTTAAATGACTTTAGCAACACTTATATATATGAGATATGTACTATGACATTTGCATTTGTGGCATGTTATAAACAATAGAAGAGATAAGTGCCCTATTCAAAAATGCAGCTTCAACTGCTGATGGATGGATATTACCATGTATTTATGCTCCAACTTCTTGTAAATACTCAAGGAGGCTGACAAAAAATATCAATAAGCAATGATACTGCCCAAAGCCATAAAAACCATTGACATCTACAGAAGGAAGCTTCCTGGAGTAAAAATGCTTTCATTGCATGTATTAAAATCAAGCAATACATGAGCCAAGAAGATCTCTCATTGTTCCAGAGTGTTGGGCAATATTGATGATATAAAGAGAATGAGAAAGAACTTGTTGAATGAGACCAGATAAATAAAATAACTGCACTAGGGAGGAGGAATTAACACCACTCACCACTGATCCCAAAAGGCCAGAATAATTATTTCTCAGTACACACCTTCAATGACCAGCTTGCAAAAGGAGAGGAACTCTGTGATTTCAATTTTTCTGTGTTGCAATTTGTATAAATGTTAAAGCACTCTTGAAACATTGATTTGTCAGGTTGCAACTGGAAGAATAATGTGATGTTTTTAATACCCAATGAAAGAGGCATAGAAATATTGCCTCCTTCTTCTTGTCTCTCAGTTTGGCAGAAAGGATGCAGATCTCTGACTTGCCACCTGGCAATCTTATTTTCCTAATTCTGCTCTGCCTTACTGGGACATCATAGGCTTGTTCTACACTGACTATATCATGCAGCTTGAACTATATTGAACTGTATTATATGGCCAGTGTATAACCATATAATGGAGTTAAATACAGTTTAAACTGCATTATATCTTCAACATACAACCAACCCGAGTCCAAAGTTTGTAGTTCACACTTAGCTGCCCTGCCACAGCTGAAGCATCTGCCTCAACTACTTTCTCTATGACAATGACCATTTTCCAGGAAATAATGCCCGGCTGCTCACTGGAGGGAAGGATATTAAAGGCAAAAAAGAAGTACTTTGGTCACATCATGACAAGATAGGAAAGCTTAGAGAAGAGAATGATGCTGGGGAAAATGGAAGGAAAAAGAAAGAGGGGCCGACCAAGGGCAAGAAGGATGGATGGTATCCTTGAAGAAACTGGCTTGACCTTGAAGGAGCTGGGGTTGGCGACAGCTGATAGGGAGCTCTGGCATGGGCTGGTCCATGAGGTCACAAAGAGTTGGAAGCGAGTGAATGAATAAACAACAACATGACAATGGCCTCACCTCTCATGCAATTCGGATACATTACTTCTATCTGTATTCAACATAAGAAAAAAACCCATAAAATTAAATGTCAGATACCTTACCTACTTAACATATTTTTCAGGAATAGTAACTAATCATATACACTGATTGTTTAGAAATATTATTGTGTTAGGCAGCTTAACTCAAAATATAGTACATGTTTGAAAATGAATAATTAATATTTAAAACATAGCTTACAGCTTGTTTTTAAAAACATCTTCATATTTATGATATATTCCCTTCTGAGACTAATCTTACATTATTTGTTACAGAACGGTGTCCTGTGACAATATATAGAAAGATTGAAGGATCTTTGGTTTTTGTTGGTTTGTTTTTCCAATATGTAATTTTCTGTATGCTTAATATAGTTGATATTTTCCATTTGGGGCATGAGTGATTATGCATAAGTGTGTCTTTGCCTCAGGCAGAAAAATGTTCGCTTGCTTTCCATAGCAAAATAACTTTACTTTGCAGGATAGCAAATTTACTCATATTGAGAAGTTACCCACAATGCTCAAAATTAAACAAAAGAAACTCATTTATTATCTCATTTGAAGGGAAGTCTTGATCAAGGCAACAACTTCCATTATCAAACAAGGAAAAACACAATGCTATGCATGTCAGCTCAGAAATATGTTCCGTTAAGTTAAAATGGTACTTCCCCCAGGAAAATATTACAGGCCTATGCTTTCATTATTTTTCCCCAATTCCATCTCTATCATTCATCAGTATTTCTATCCTCGAGCAGCAGATGTTAACCCAGAGTATGCAATTTACAATAAAATTCTCATCCAACCCAACCATCACATCATTTGTTAATTTCTGCTTACAGTTTTAGATTCTGCACCTAATATTTTTCATAAATGAAATCACATTGAGATAAGGAAATATTTTGATCAGGAGTGATGCTTACACATAGTCAAAAAAGAAAAAAAAATATTATTATTATACTCATTTATATCCTGCCAACAAATACCAGGTGCTGTAAGCTAAATGGCAGAGGTGGGAACTGGAAAAACCACCTCTGACTATCCCTTGCCTAAGAAAAATATGTGAATGGGATCACTATAAGTCAACAGGTAAGTTCAAGACACATGCATATGGAATATCTCACACTAGATTAAAAATTAGAAATAATTACTAAGAAGAGAATTACAATAAATCTTATCAATGTGAGGAAGGCTCAGAGCACATGACCTATTTGCTTCCTCAGTTGGCCATCCAGGGACTACTTTAAGCTTCACCCCCATTGTCATGCCACCATCTATACTTGGAGGATGGCTGTACCAAAGGGAGACAGTCTTTTGAAAAAGAAACTCTGAGAATTTGGAACGTTCTTGACCAGAGTATTTTAAGAGTGATGTTTTAAAATTTTAATGTTTTAAAAATAGTGTTTAAATGAATATACTAATCAATGCTTTTTTCCTTTGTATTTTGTACTATTTAAACAAGATTAATAAAGGGTTAATTCCACCTGGGACTACTATAAAATAGTTTAGGACAATACATTACAAAAGGAGATTTTGCTGGTTGCAGTAATCTCTCTGGAGCCCTTGAAAGTCTTCTGCCTCTGACACAAAGTGGTGGTTTACAAGGTGGTGCTCGTAAGCTGACTCAGTCTTCTTCCTTGTGAAGCTTAAGCTGGTCAAAAACTTTTGTTGTCTCTGGGACTGCTGGTGTATGAATACTGGCTGAAAGCACATGCTGAGGATGCCTGTTTTGGATTGCTTGGGCCTAGGATTACTGACAATGCCCAAGCCTCTGGTCACTGTAGCTCTGCTGCAGAAAGAAGAGTCTAGCAAGAGAGCTCTGTACAGGCAAATGGAATAAAGCAACTAAGGCTGGCCTCTAGGGGTTTTTTTATGCTCCACCCAAAACGAATACAAAGGGAGGTATCTACACTATTGGGAAAGCCTATAAACAGGGGGAATTAAAGCAAAGGAGAGGAAGAGGCAGAGACAAGACTTCATAACATGAGACAGGAAACCACAATGTTCTCATCACCTACCTCGTGTGATGGGTCCATTCTGCTTCTGTGCTGGCAGTAAAGAGAAAGCAGGGGTTAGGATTCGCCTCCTCTCCCACTCTCCCCATACCTCTTGCTACTCCTGAGCTGTTTATTTCATTTTTTCAGTAATTTTTTAAAAAAATAACCACTGCTGAAACTGAAAAATTGCTTTCAAAATTAATAACAATCAATTTTGAACCAGTGAAAATACAGGAAGGTGTGGGTTACAAGTATAGGTGGAATTACAATCATGAGAACAAGAACTGGTGAACCAGTGCCATTGTGCCAATGAAGAAAGCTGTGAGAATGAAGATGCCCATCCTAGTATGTATCCAGTATCAGAAAGTAATCATTCAACTGCTGTGGAGTAGGAGCATCTTTGATAAAGTCCTGTGTACAGCTAGAAAACAATGGAACCCATTTGATGTCTCCTGAGAAAGAC
This sequence comes from Anolis carolinensis, assembly GCF_035594765.1. Taxonomy (NCBI): domain Eukaryota; kingdom Metazoa; phylum Chordata; class Lepidosauria; order Squamata; family Anolidae; genus Anolis; species Anolis carolinensis. The sequence goes on along the minus strand of NC_085842.1, from coordinate 263,273,194 downwards.
TTCTTTTGTGTTGCTACAGAAAATGCCTCTCTCAGGTTGCTTTTAGCCTGGCCTTTCTTGCTGTTGAGTCAAACAATCAAGCCTTAGACAATAGTCATGGGTGGTAGTTGTGTGATAGCAGGCCAATGAAAGACCACATGTAGCTTTGGGAAATGGCATAAAAAGCACCAAATGATGATGTTCCATGTTCAAATTATGACTTTTTGCTGATACAGTACTTTAACTTCTGCCATTCATTTTCCATGAAATATATAGTTATCCTTTAGATTAATTAATAATTATATTTAATAGATACACATATCATTGCTGTTATATCTGGAACTAATAGCTGACATTAACTTGAAAAATGAGCCATACATATTCAACCATTTATTTGAGGATACACAGAGATTTCCAACATTTTTACAAGATTTTCTGTAATGGCATAGACTTTAAATTATCTAAGGGCTTGTACAGTGTTAAAGCTTTAAATTGTACATGGTTAAGACTTGATTCTTCAGTGCAGACTTTTAATCTATTACAGATCTATGGCAAGCTTAAATGTCCATGTTTAAAATTAATGAAATTAAGAGAGAAGAGAGTCAATTATCTGTGGAAGCCAATTATTCACTCAGTGCTAGCAATGTATCATTAACTGAAATTGATAGCTGTGGCTTTAATTATCATTTCCTTGTAGCAACCATTCAGTGATATACGCGGTATCACACTCTGGCTATGAATCACAATGAACGGGTGATCAATGCTCAGATCTCTATAAAAAACCCATTCCTGCACTGGCAAAATTGGAAGATTTTCCTTTTGTATAGTTTGCCCATTCAAATATTTATAAATGATTGAACAGTTAAAAGCATAACTTAAATCTGATGGGTTAAAGGAGATGCACAAGTGAAATATTCTGCCTTTTAATTGAATTCTTTTTTCTTTCTTCCATGTTCATTTTAACCAATAGACCATCTGAATTTATGCTCAGCCCTATACTTTACACTGAAATTTTAGCAGATGAATCATGCCCAGCAGCAGAAATAGCATAGACCTATCCAGTCCTTGCCGAAATCCTCAGAATACATAGTTCAGATAGTATACCCTCATTATTCCATGTATTCTTCATTTCAATAATATAATTTAGAAGCTATTATTTCAAAGCCATTACTGTTAAAATTGGGTTAAAAACTTGAAAGGCAGCACATGTCTCATCTTGGAAGCTAAGCAGAGTCAGCTCTGGTTAGTACTTGTATGGAGGCCACCAACGAATATCAGGTGTTGTAGCCTAAGAGGAAAGAACTGACAAAACACTTCTGAGGATTCCCTGACTTTAAAAAACCCTTCTGAAATACCTGGCATCACCATAAGTTGGCAAGTGACTTGAAGGCACATAGACAAATACAGTAGAGTCTCGCTTATCCAACATAAACGGGCCGGCAGAACGTTGGATAAGCGAATATGTTGGATAATAAGGAGAGATTAATAAAATGCCTATTAAACATCAAATTAGGTTATGATTTCACAAATTAAGCACCAAAACATCACGTTATACAACAAATTAGACAGAAAAAGTAGTTCATTACACAGTAATGCTATGTAGTAATCACTGTATTTATGAATTTAGCACCAAAATATCACAATGCATTGAAAACATTGACTACAAAAATGTGTTGGATAATCCAGAACGTTGGATAAGCGAGTGTTGAATAAGTGAGACTCTACTGTACTGTTAAATAAGTTTGAGCAAGGAATCCTTGCAGATCCAGTAAATTCAAGCCTCATTTCACTCCAGTTGCACTTAGCTAGGGGTCTGTGTGTACAATGCACTGAACCACCTAAATTTGGGAAACAATTATGAAAGCGTTTATGGTCATTTGTTTGATGATTTATGAGCAGCACCAATACATGTTTTGTCTTTTATCAGATCTGTATTTAGTATCACAGATACAGGCATTTTGACTTACATTTTATTTGTTGAACTTTTGCTACTTTAATTTACAGAGTACTGCCTAGCTCTTTACGGCCAATCTGTTTGAATCTGGATTTATTTGACTTTATTCTGCTGTATTTTCATCTTAACACCAGATAATCATAATCACTTCTATTCCATCAATAAAAATTGATAGAAATTGCTGTACATCAGGGCATTTGAAGCACAAAATAAACAAACTTTGAACCTCCAGTCACCTTTTGAGACCTCTCCACTTGTTATCCTCTCTGTAAATCTATATAGTTTATATCAACAAAGCTTGGATTCAGTATATAAAAAGAACCCCCACTTATAGCAATAACTATCTTTTATATCTGCATATAGCAATAAACCCCACTGAAGCTGCTTTACTGCTTCATAAAATCTATAGCATATGAAATGACCAAAACAAAACAGCTACCTTTTAAAAAATATGCACCAATTATCTAGATTGAATATTGCCTGTTTAATGTCAAACAAAAAGAGTTTCATTAAAACAAAACACGAGTCAATGGTTAGCATGTCTACTCGGGCTGGATTTACATTGCCATACCATGCAGTTTGAATCCGCACTATATGGTCAGTGTAGATCCATATAATGGAATTAAATGAAGTTAAAAAGCAGTATATGGGTCTACACTGACCATATAATGCAGATTCAAACTGCATTATATGACAATGTAGATCCAGCCTAGGACACAATCTGTAGAGAACTGAATGGAATTTATTCCCACTTATTCACAAAGATAGAAAAATGGGTTGGGTCGACATTCATAATCCCCCAGTCCAAAGAACTGTGTGTGCAGTAGGTTTCCACAATTGCCTATGCCGATGGAATTAGGCAATATGCCACTCTTCCAAAGAGAGCTTGAAAACTCATGGATGATTTCAAGACAGGGAGAAGTGAGAATCAGGCCTGAATTTTCCTGAGCTATGAAGCTCTGCCTGCCCTCAGATTCAGATCCCAAACTCCATCTAAAGGAGCAATAACAGTTAACAAAGCAGCAGTGTACTGGTACATTGCTTTTGAACAGAAAATTTGATAGCAGAAATAAGTCATAACATGGACAGAACTGGAATAGACCTTTACACCACAAAAAAGAACATGATTGTGAAAACTTTTTGTTGAGTTCTAACGATATGCATTTTCAGAATGAACTAACTACATCAAGGAAGCCTTGCATAAATAAACAAAACGATTTTCGGCCGCTATAAAGTTTCTTCTGAAATACATCCAGTGGTGGTTATTTTTCCTTCTGCCAGTCCTCACTTTTCTTGTAATATCCATTTTGATGACCAGAACTATGTTTTTAAAACATGCTATGGATAACTGGTGAGGCAGGCTTTCAGCTTTAATGTCTTGCTTTTGGAAGTCAAGCATGCTCACTAGGGGACCTTAGGAGGCAGCTGCTGTTTATCCTTGCCTGTTGTGGGCATGAACACACAGCTATGGCAGGATTTGTTAGAGTAGACCCCCACTATTTCCCAATTCTGTATTCATTGTATTGTCTACTGCAGACAGGTTGCTACAACTAGACACCAAATGTCTGCATTTCTCCACTCCTTTGTTATTCCCCCCCAATATAGGTGCTTCCAAAAACCCTCCAGGGAGGAAGATGACATGGAGAAAAAGCAGGGCTTGATAGGCAAAGAGAAAAATATTGTAAAAATGAACTTTTTTTCAGAGTCTTTGTTAACTGAAACATGCCTGCATTTGTTGTAGCTCAGCCTGAGTTGGAACCAGAGCCAGATGTTGGGCCCATCCAAGACTTTGGTTCTCGGCCTGTAATTTACCTGAATTTACATTTACCTGAATTGGTTTCTACAGAGGATTCTGAAACCAGAGAGGAGCATTCCTCTCTGCAGTCAAGGTCAGTTCAAGGACCAGATGGCTATGTTACCCCAGAGGAGGCTGATGATATTAACAGAAGGGGGATGTTTACCCAAGAAAGGAGCAGGAGGGAGTCTCGGAGAAGAAGCCAGTGTCTGGTTCAGAAACATGCTAATGAGCAACTTTCCCATGAGACGGATGGCTCTCCCTAGTTTTCACTAGGAATGTTAGTCTTGAAATCTCTTCAAATACTCCTTACTTTCTCTGCTGAACAGAGGTGTCAACTTTGCAATTCAAGTGAGAAAGATCTCTCTTTGTGCTCTTGCATTCGTGAATTTCAAGCCAAGATCCTGCCTTGTGGATTTCAAGTATCTTCTGTCTTGTCAACTTTGTTTCCAGTTAGACCTTCCTGATTACTTGCCCTATGGATTATAGTTTCTTGGATTACCTTGAGTTTGGTTCTTGCTTCTTGTAGCTTCCTGCTGTTTCCTGCTTGGAAAGGGAACTCTGTGTGAACTGCCTTTGATACTTTTTGTGGGACTAAGCACAGTTCCAGTTTGGATTATATCTGAGATAGACTTTCTTGGACTTCTGTTTAAGGACAGATAAGTATATTGCTAGGTGGTTCGTCCACTCTATTGACTTTGAACTATATTTTCATCCACTTTATTGACTTTGAACTCTATTTGCTTGTGCTTACTTATATTCTACAATAAGTAGCTTGATTGCTTATAATCTGGGCTCCAGTGTGGTTTTCAAGGTGTTCATGCAGCCTTGGGGTGCGACAGCATTGCTGAAAGCCAGAGCTGGCCCTAGGTATTTTTCAAGTGTAGGCAAACACAATTTTGCCCCCCCCCCCAAACCAATCACTGAAAAATAAAAGCGTTGGATAAGCGAAAATGTTTGATAATAAGGAGGGATTAAGGAAAAGCCTATTAAACATCAAATTACATTAAGATTTTACAAATTAAGCACTAAAACATCATGTTTTACAACAAATCAACAGAAAAAGCAGTTCAATACCTTGCGGAGGCAGGCCACAGGAGACAGGAGTTGCCTCGATAGTGCCCCCAACAAGATGGCGCCAAAGGCAACTGCCTAGTTGGCCTGGTGGTTGAACCGCCTATGCTGAAAGCAAAACTATAAAGCCATTTGTTCAAAAGTTGATAATGTATGCAATAGACTGCCTGTTACTTTTGAGTAAAGATAGAGGATTGTAGAAGTTAAAACACAGAGGTTTTCTAGAGCATTACCAAACCTACCAGACAGGACTTGAATTATCATTAGAACTCGAATCATAATGCTGGATGTTTTGATAACATGAACTGACTGTTTGAAATGGTGTTAATACTGTATTTATAATGTTTTTAGAGGACAAATAACTTTTAATCTGCTATTTATTAATGTTTATACTATTTTAACTGTATGAAGTGATAACTATGTATTGTTGTTTATTGTTTATTGATTATATTGTTGTAAGCCGCACGAGTCCCCTTGGGGAGAGGGGACAGGGTACAAATATAGATTATTGTTATTGTTATTGTTGTTATTCTTGTCAGCCAGGAAAAAGGTTACAATTTTTAAATGAAGCAGTCATGTAAAACCTGTTGCTTGGGAGTGTAGACAGAGAAAATCTTTAGAGTGATTAGTGAAAATTATAGAAATGGATTGATCAATACAGTTTTATTGGGCAAGAAAGCATTCAAGGGGAAATAGAGTTATTAAAGAAGAAAAAAGAGATAATGAAAGACTAGATGAGATATTATGAGTTAAATGGATGGGAGACATGCAAATCCACACATCATTCGGTTTCACAGGCCACTAATAAAAGTTCAGATAACTAAACCTTGGACAGCAGTTCCATTGCAAAATTTAGAACAATCCTACATCAAGGTGACTGTATCAGGCAAAGAATGAAAAGTTACTTTTTAGACTTCAGTTTCCAGAATCCCACATCCAACATTTTTGGGAGCTGTATTTTGGAAAACACAAACTTTTCAAACCTTTGGTACTGAGAAAAGCTCATGGGCATTTTTTTCTTTCCCTGTGTTTATTTACTTTGAAATGAAGACACAAAACTTCAGTTCACTGGACGCATGGCCATAAAACTTCGACTGTGGTCTTTAAAAGAGAAGAAACAAACGTATCTCCCCTCTCTCAAAGCATCGCTGTGGGAAATATAAATCAGGTAGTAACATTCTGACTTTCACTGCAAATCTTTCTCATTGATCTCAGATCTCCACATAGAAGTCATTGTCCCTAAAGAAAAATAAATAAATCTTATTCATTTAATTGATTTTTCCCTTAGCAGAAAATATAGCTTGATGTACTGCTGTAATTTGGACTGATGTTTGTCCTATGAATATTTTTTCACTATAAAAGCCATTTTATTCATGCCTTACTTTTATGCATTCCCTAAGATATAAACAATTTTCATGCACTAAAACTAGTATTTACCAAAGTACTGGAAAAATGTCAGTCTGGAAGCATTTTTTAAAAGACCCTTAGTCTTTTAATCCTATGGGCCTAATCCACTCAGGTAGCAGACAAACAAGATTTGAGAATTGCTAGAATCAAACAAAGCCATTGACACACATGTTAATTTATGTGTTGTTATGGGTGGTGGTGGTGATGTTCCTGTGTGCTTTCAAGTCATTATTACTTCGCAGTGATATTAAAATGACACATGGGGGGATTGGGGAAGAGGTTGTGGGAGTTTTGACAACATGACTTGCCCAAGGTCACCCAGTGGGTTTTGATGACCGATTTTCAAGCTATGCTCTTCCAGAGTTGTAGTCTAACACTGTAACCAGCACATCATGGTAGTTCTGTATTGATATACTGAATAATAAATAATATATGCAAAGAAAGCTCATATCCCTTCACTGACATTTTTCATGGTCATGCATGTATTTGAGTCCCTCAAACACATTGGAGGTACTCCATAGGTTTTCAGCTTTTCTAGCTGGGTCATGTTTTATCCTTTCCCACAGTAAAATCAAAGGAACTATCATATATAAGTTGACTTCATGTATAAGTCAAGGACAGGCTTTTGGACCCAAATTATGCATTTTCATATGGTTCTTGAATAAATCAAAGGTCATTTTGCAGAGAGGGAAAAGCACCATATCAATGCAATTTCCTCAGCTAGAAATCCCAAAAACCCAGAAGCATCACCACAGCAGAAAGAGTAGAGGGGGTTGGTGTTTCTTTTTCTTTTACATTTTCCTAATATGGAATAAGCTTTTGTCTTTTGCCACTCTACTTAGAGAAGGGAGTGGTTCCTTAAAAGAATTCTTATATTGACCAAAGATTTTATGACTAAAATTTCTAGACTTATACACGAGTATATAGGGTATTAGGGCATTTTTATATCTATTGCTCATGTAATAGATATTGTCCTGAAGCTCACAATTATGGTCATAGATGTGTTCTTTCAAGAAATTTCCATTTTATTAGACATTATAGGGTTTTCTTGGCAAGATTTATTCAGAGGGGGTTTTCAATGCTTCCTTTGAGTTGGAAAGTGTGTGATTTGCATAAAATCACCCAGTGGGTTTCCATAGCTGAACAGGGATTTATATCTTGTTCTGCAGAGTCCAGGGGTGCATCTACACCATAGACATAATGCAGTTTGACATCACTTTGTCATGGCTCAATGTTATGGAACCATAGGAATTGTAGTTTTGCAAGATCTATAGCCTTCTTTGTCAAAGATTTCAGGATCTTCCTTAAACTACAAATCCAGTGTAGATATGGCCTATTTTGTTTTTCTTTTTTAAAAAATACAACTGTAATTTGCTTTGTTAATGAAGATGTAACATGACTTCTTTTAAAAAGCATGTTATATTTCCCCAATATTTTAGAACTTTTGCATGTCCACAGTTAGAATTAGTTCAAGTTGGTCTCTGAAAAGAAGTGATTGATCCAAACACCCACAAATCTTGAAGGAAGCACAAGAAGTATATGTGTTGAACAATCTTCACCAACTTACAGTTCTTATTCCTCCCACTCAATTATTTTTCCTACAAATTGAATGCGAAAAGAGAGAAACTATGGCAGTATATTCATTTTATAGCTACTATTGCCTCATATACATTTAAATTAGCAAATGAAACTCTACTTTATTCACTCCATTTACAACTATTTAAATGTCTATTTCTGACTGTAAGCAATTATTCTTTAGAAGTTGCCTGTTATCTCTTAAAAGGAATGTTTCAAAATACTTAATTCATTTCTTTCTACACTCAGAAGTCTTAATATCTGAAACTCTAGCTTCATGTGGCTCCTTTATATTAATTCCTAATATCTCAGGGTGTTACTCAATTATTTTATATCATATATATCTGAGTGAGTCATCTACCTAAACAACCATCTATAGTGCAAAATTATAACAGTTTGACACCACTTTAACTGAAATTTGTCCTTTGTAATGGCATCAGAACTCTCTGACAGAGAAGGGGCAAATATCTCACAAAACTGCAAACCTCATAAGTCCATAACATTGAACCACGGCAGTTAATGTGGTATGAAACTGCTATAAATTCTCCAGTCTGGATAAAGCAATAGTGTTTGCATGATGAGACCAATAGATGATAGCCAATTGGTCATTTCTGCTGACACCGCCAAAGGTCCAAAAGCACCCACAAAGTCTATAGGAAGGAGAGCAAGTATTTCCAGCAACTAAACTTTCAAATTAAGACATCTGTAGTTAAATAAATAAATGAAGGTTTATTATAAGAATGCTATTAAACATAAGAAAGCTAGTGTTTTAGTCTATTTCCAACTATTTCTTTCCATAAGGAGTTTCTCGTATATCATGGATTGCTGCCTGAGAGACCCCTATTCAAGGGTTGGAGACATACCACTAGGTACATTGGGATGACTGGCGCAGGCTGCAGGTGAAGTGGACTAAATAAGTCAATCTCCTGGTGTTTCCTTCTGAACTCCCTAATCATTTCCTCTTGGGGGGGAGGGAGTATGCATACAACCCACCCTGATCTAAGATCTTAAATTACCATTCTACCTCAGATATAGTAGAAGACACTATTCCAGCTCCAGTACCCAAAAAGATTTCATATTTCATTCTGGTTAATCTCTTTATGTGGACTGGCTGTCCTTCACCTAAAGCAACAAAATATCTTCATCCAGATCTACCTCAACTTTTGGGGGGAAATGCGATCAAAAAAGAAGGAAACTTGCCGAATGATTTGACTAGATTTTACTTTCTACGAATACACTTGCATATTAAGGATATTTTCTGTGTGATTTGTGTTATTATTTATTTAATTGATTGATTAACATGTTGAAGCTGAGATCACGTATGGCCATCCCCAACATAAGAGTTCAATCTGCAGAAATCTACTACAGCTCCTTTGTTGCCAGTCCTAGGACTCACAGTGTCACTGCTATACAACCCAAAAGTAATTCTATGGCTAGTGAAGAGTAGAGATTAAAGAAGCGCATGACTATGTTCCCATAGCTAAATCCAGAATGAGGGCATCTTCTACCAAAGTGTTCTGAAGGTCTGAGCAGATGATGTCATCAATTTCCATCTGGCTATGGAATTCTCCAGTTCCCTTCTGCTGGAATGGACATTTGGACAGAACAATGTGACACAGTAAATCCTGTAGATGAAGAGAATACCAACCACTGAAGTGTCCAAAAATAAACAAAAGCACACACACAAGCATAGTTTGAATTGCTTGTGTTTAATAGGATGCCAGCCACAATGAGTTACCAAAATGAACTTAAGAGATAACGGTTTTGGAAGAACAGATTTATGCAGCTCAATATGTTCATTCATGAATTAAGTTCCATGAAATCTGCAGAACATTCAAGGTGAATTTACTCAGCCCTGCAACTGCAATGATTAAGCTATTAGTGGTCAGAGTTGTAGAAATTCTAAGTACAAAGGAAAACAGATATCTTTAGTAGAAGAAAGCTTTAGAATTAATCAAATTTGAAAAATAGGATTAACATATACAAGGAAAATGCAAAGCAATTTTTGGTATGAAAAAAATCCAGTCTTAACATCGCAGAGCTGGATAATCCCTTAAGATGTTTTCTTTAAGCCTTGATTATTTTCCCCTATTTAGTTTCATGTTCTACAAGCACAATTTTGATGGTGCAAACAAGAAATAATTCAATTCTACTTCAGTTTAATAATTTCATGTAATAACGACTTTTTTCTAAAAAAGAAAGCAACTCATAAAATGATGCAGTAGAGAAGAAGATATGAAAGAATGTTTTGTTTTTAATTTCCTCTATTGTAAGTAGTCATTTATTCATTTCTTTGTCAAAATATTTTTATCCTGACTTGTATCAAAAGATAGACTCAAGTACAAATAAACTAATGTTAATATAATGTAAATCCTTATAAAATTTTGAATGACTTTAAATTATTAAAAACAATCTAGGAATGATCCAATAATCGTTTGCATGCCGTGAAATATATTTCCAAGTCAACATGCTGTTATTTTCTTTGTGTGTGTGTGTTTTTAAATTTCTTTGTTTAGAATGATGTTTGAGGGCAGTATGAGGTCAGACAGGTCTGCTGGGACCATCATGCTTCTGGCAGATGTCAGAGAGCAACGTGAGGGACTGAACAGAAATGTACAGATTCCAGAGGCACAGAGACCTTCACTATGTGTTCCCAAAGTAGAAAAGGCAGTTTTCTTCACAATAGCCAAACGGGTACAGCATCAGCCCCTTCACAGGGAGCCAAGTGACCTCTTCATGTTGATGGTTCATATTCTGCCCTGAAGGAAGTAAACTTCATATGTTGAATATAGATTTCAGCTACCTTGCAATGGCAAGACTTTGCATATTTTAGTTAATAATTGCATTGGTTAGCTATGGGTGCTATAATTTCACATAACGTTTACCCAAAAATGAACAAACCCTGGGATATGTTCCTACAACTCTGTTGATGTCAAATGATTTAGTGCTGCATGGAACAATAGGTCTTATGGTTCTGGGACATTCTTATGGTTTTGAGGAAATTACCAAGGAGCTTGGCAAGCATAATGTAAGTGGATTGGGCCAGCATGTAATCTCCTGAGGCTCATATTGCCATGTTCCTATATAGAATTGGGATAAAGAATTTTCATAACTGTTCATTGTCAGGTTGAAAAATGGATTTCCCAACTGTCAAGAAACTCCAAAAGTGAACAAGCAAAAATGCATAATGGTCTGCTGATACCCAACATCCCACAGTGAAAAAGAAAAATGTCTTCTCCACACACACATAAAAATCTTCACAAAAAGCCTGTGCAAGAAATTGAGATTTTTTGTTACATTTGAAAAATAATTCATGAATATTTCCACTGCAATACATGGAAAGATTTGAATATGGGAAGAGTATTACAAATAAATATTAATTTTTCTCACAGCAGGGAGAAATAAGTAGCATCTTTGCACATGAGGATCAAATAGTTAAGCATTTACATCCCTCCCCAAGAAAACACCTGAAAAATACCTCTGGAGACATTGTCATTTCCTAGAGGACCCTGCCATGTGCTTGGCCTGGTATATGTTCTTCAATATGGTGGTATGTGTGGTCTGAGAACTTGAACTAGTTGCCCTCTTCGCAAAATGTGATATTAAATCAGGCTTCCAATGGGTTCATTATTAGTGGGATGGTCAATCCAATTTAAGTTTTAGAGTGTTAAACAAAATTAATCCTTTTTGTAGCAAATAAAAAGTTGTGTGTGTGTGTGTGTGTGTGTGTGTGTGTGTGTAGATTAGTCCTAGAGCGAACAAGACAGCAATCAGAGAAATTAACAGTCTGATTGCCTTGCAGAATTTGGCCAACTTTTGGAATAGAACAGAAAGAAGGAATGAATGAAATAGAAAACTCAGGATTCAGGAGCTAAATCCATCATAAAAAGAAAGACTCTTCAGATAGATTGCAACACTAACATGAAGAACTTTACAACTTCCTCTTCCTTCACATATTCACTAAATATCCCTGTATGCCTGAATATAGACAAAGATATAATAAATATTATTTCTCTCTTTTTTTGCATCTGCAACTATACTTATCATTCCTGGGGATAGAGATATGTGCCTAGATTTCAGAGAAGTGCTCTTAGCTCTCAACAGTGCATAAGGAATTGAATTTCCCAGCATCATGAAAACATTGTTGGATGTTCAAGCATAGTGAGAGCTACTGATGCATATGTTGAGATCTCTGCTGGTATTTGTGCCCATTTAAAAATATATATATTGTACATTCAAATCCATATGAATTTATTTCTTGTAGGCCTTTCAAGACATAACTATCTATACACACAGAGGCAGTCCAACCACCAGGCGGGGGAAGCATTTGACTGTGGCACCATGGTCCCGGGGCGCCATGGAGGACCCGGGGGATGGTGCCAGCCTCCTGCCTCCTGCTTTCCGGGCCTTTTTTGGTGCCCCCCCGCAGTGCAGGGGCAGGGCCGCATGGGGGCGCACAGGGGAGGGGCTGTGTGGGGGCAGGGGCACGCGGGAGGCAGGGCCAGGCCGCGCGGTGGAAGGCCCAGCCAGGCTCAAGAGACAAGTCCTTGAGCAATAGGTAACACCCAGCGTTCCTGCTTAGCAAAGAGGAGAAGCAACACTTGTAAAAGGATTTCAGCATGGGCATCCCTATCAGTTGCTATGTGGGGTCCTCTGTCATGGTATTTGCAACAGCTGGAAGATTGAAAACATATTTTTCTCAGGCATACTGGCCCCGCCCCCTGGCCCCACCCCAATGCCACCTGGCCCCACCCCCACACCACCCAGACCCGGACCCGCCTGGCCCCGCCCCCCACGCCATGGTGGGGGGGCTCCAAAAATTACCTTTGCCTACTAGGGAAAATTCCCTAAGGATGGCTCTGTATACACACTATCAAATACAATAAGGTTTTCATAAGAAATATGTGATGCAAGCATTCTAGAAGTTTTTCAGATGAATACTTCAGGATGTTCTAAGAAATAATGTATGCAACTGAAACATTATGCTGAAATTGAATTCACGTTAATCCAGAGAGATGCTTCAAAACAGAGAAGTACTTTTGTTAGCACAGGGGGATCTGACTTTTTAAACATTAGCTTTGTTATCTTACTCTCGGTGTGTATACATGCCATAGAAAAAAAATAAAATCAATTAAAATCATACCATTAAAGAAAAAAGAAAGAAAAACAGAGAATCTGCCCATTTGGACATATTGACCAAACAATGTTTGAATGTGTGACCAACCCAATGGCAAGTAGCACAACATAACAGGTATGGAAAAGACAAGTAAGGATGGCTCATCTCTATTCTATCCAGAAAGGATTGATGTGTCTCTGCTACCTCCCATATCTCTCATTTCCATGTCTTTGACAAGAAATATGTGGTACATACAGTGACAAGAACAGGAATCTCTCTCTCAAAATACAGTGTTAATTCTTAAACAAAAATGTGATAGTTTGGCAGTTTAATTTCAACATACAGTATTTGATTGGATCCAGATGACCATGACCTGATTAGAGAGAACACACTTTCCTTTTTCCACTGTCTACCCTCTTTTCAATGAACGGATGTAGGCGCTTTGCAAATGTCAGTCCCAAATTAAGATGGTCCAATGAGGGGGCTAATCAATGTGGATGATTTTAACCATACCCTCCAGACATTTTATGAAAAGCTGAACAGGGCTAATATACTGTAAGTTGAACATCCTTTATTTAGAGTTTCAAACTACAGTAGAGTCTCACTTATCCAACATTCACTTATCCAATGTTCTGGATTATCCAATGCATTTTTGTAGTCAATGTTTTCAATATATTGTGATATTTTGGTGCTAAATTCGTAAATACAGTAATTACAACACAAAATTACTGCTTATTGAACTACTTTTTCTGTCAAATTTGTTGTATAACATGATGTTTTGGTGCTTAATTTGTAAAATCATAACCTAATTTGATGTTTAATAGGCTTTTCCTTAATCCCTCCTTATTATCCAACATATTCGCTTATCCAACGTTCTGCCAGCCTGTTTATGTTGGATAAGTGAGACTCTACTGTACTCCAAAATCCAAATTGGTGTCTGAGATAATGACCTCTTTGTTTTCTGATTGTTCACTGTACACAAATGTAGTTTCATTCATAAAATGCTAAATATAAATGAAATGCATTTTGTATAAAATTACCATCAGTATATATGTATTAAATATATATGAAATATACATGAACTTCATGTTTAAACTTGTGTCTCATCTCCAAGTCATGTACTCATAGAAAACTAGTGGTATTCTAAAATCCAAATATCCCTGAAATCCAAACCATTTCTGATAAGAGATACTCAACCTATATTTTTATTTTCTATAAATCATTGCCATCACCATCAGCTTGATTCTAGATTGGATTTCAAAACTATATATAGATAATAATTAAAGTCAAAGGTGGAAAATTCTGTCCTACAGGGTTCATGATCCCCCTTCAATATTTTTTGTGAGCCTTGGAACCCAACCTCCCAAGATATTTTTCTGAGCCCCCAAACCCTCCGATTTTAAAAAAATTGGGGTGAAAATTCTAAATCTACCAAAGAACATATGCTTTTGCCTCCTTAATTCCACTTCCTCCCCCCTGCCCCAGAAAAATAAAAATAGGAAAAAGTGAGCCAAAAATGATGTGATATCAGTTCCACTGGGTAGGCAATGGGGTAAAAATTGCCTCTTGTTTCCAACTGAATTGCCCATCTCTACTTTAAAGCTTAGGCTTCTACACGACAAAAGACTAGTACAAGTATTTAAAAATCAGAGTTGGTATCTGAATGGCTTTGATGAATATCATCCTATAAGCATAAATTATATACTGCTAAAGCTTATTTTGTTCTTTTGCTATGAATTATAAATTTCAAAATGTGCTTGACAGGCATCAACAGTTTAGCTATGCCTCAAGCTTTTACTGGCTTTAAATTTCCATTGGTGATGATTATTCTCAAAATAGATTTCAGGTTGAGCTTTACATAAAACAAAATGAAAAATTTTAATTACATTTAAAGAGCCCTATTTAACTGTTCTCTCATAATAACTTTTGCTATTTATGGTCTGCTCAGAACATCATTAGATGCTCTTGATTGGCACATTTCACTCATCATTCATGTGACACGGAACTATAAAGCCCATTTTCTTCTTAATTCTATCACCATTAATCATTCTCTTTCATGCTCCTATTTTTTTGACCACTTTTCAAGAAAATTCTAGGAAATTTATCCTTTCTGTCCATCCATCCATGGTGAAAGACAGAGTAAATCATTATCTTACTAGCACAGTACTAAATATCTTTGATAGCTATCAGCTTTTTCCCCTGAAGGCCTGGCAGATTTATTTGAAAGCTAAACTTACAAGTGACTGCACTATCCAACTAGCTCAGTCTGCTCAATTCTGACCCATTGTAGTTTACCAAGGTCTTTAGTACATGCACAATATCCATTTTTTTAAAAAAGGTACAAAAGATTTGGACTCAAACTTTATAAAGAAACATAATAATGATCATAAGCTCAAGCCCCATCCAAGTAGGAACTATACTTCAGCTTGAAGCCAGCTTGAGGTCAGGGTGTTCTGATAATGTTTCCTCCCCCATGTGAGCTCCAACTCACATCCTGCCAGAAATAGCATGATGAAAAGACTCACCTGACATCCCAATTTCAGCAAGAAGATCCACGGAATCCCTTTTGTGTCTAAACAAGGCACAAGAAAGAGTGAATGTGGAGGACGGAATGCTCATGTAAACAGCAGTGAGAAAGTAGTTGGATGTTAAGAAAGCAGCACCACCCAACTAGAAGGCAAACAAAGCCTCTCCCTGAAAGCTCATAGGAGCATCAAATCTATTGCCTTGCTTCGCTGAGCTGTAAAGCAAGTGCTGGTGAAGCTGTTTGCCAAGAGATAAGGGGGGAAATGCATAAACTCATGGGTTTTGATGGAAGCACTTAATCTAGATCAGAATGTGATTTCAGAGATCTAGTGGATGTGTGGACTCTCTTAGATCTTTCTCCTGGTTTGTGGAGTGCTCTTAAATCCACATTCTGCTCTGGATTAAATGATTGTGCAAAAGCTGCCTTAATTTCAAATTCTATGAAATTCTATGGATGTGAGGGCGATCTGGCTGCGACATCTGTCACCCCATTGATCGCCAGGGTTAATTCGGCTGATCTGGCTGGCTAGGCGGGTGTGCCCTTCCTCCCTCACCGCTCCATATGCGTCCCTCCCGAAGCTGCACGCTCAGTGGAAGAGGACGATGTCCCAGGTATAGAAGGAGTGTACCGAGGTCTCCAGTCTTCGGTCCCGGGTATACGATAGCTGCGCTCCCCTGCTAGAACCTCCAAACAATTCTAATATAGCCCAAAGGACACACCCATACATGAGAGTACAATTCTAGGCAGGTTGAGCATGATCAGTGACCATAGAATGTTAGGTTTTTCTAGAAGGCAGAACAAGATCCCAGTTTATTGAAGTATGGACTTCTCCCATTGAAAAGTTGTACAGGTATACACCATTTTACAAAATAAGTGTGTTCCTCAGAATTCCTTAATTGGTACTAGAGAGATAAATATGTTTCTACCCTACACCACAAGAAGAGGAGCAGTTCAGCATGTTTCCACACTTAACACCATGCATGTAATAACAATAACATTTTTTATTAAAACATGTTTCTATAAAATATGCATATTAAAATACAGAGAACAACATGGCTGTAAAATTCATAATTAAAAATTGACTGGGTATGCCTGCCAGAGGAGGTGAGTTTTCAGCTAATAAAACCTGTTGAATATCTTCTGGCAGATTATTTCACAATCTTTTGGCAGCTGATGAAAATATCCTCTGGGTGATGGTTGCCAATCAAATTCTGGCTGGCTGGACTGGATGGCCCCCAGAGGGAATAGAATGGCACTCTATGGGATGCCATTGAACTGGATAGTCCATGTGATCTCTTCCAACTCTATGATTCTATGAACCTTAGGGTATTATGGGGGATCTGATATCCTCAGTGGAAAAGCATGGGGGTATTTTAGTTTTATAAAGTTTTTTGATTTTGAGGGGGAATGGCGTTCTTTGAAAGCCACAATGTATTGGCGGCATATAATCCACCCTAATTTATCTGCCCCAGTTTTTTCAAAGCAAAACTTCAGTGTTTGCATTTTTATACCAATTCTGCTGCTGTTACTTTCATCTGAAGGCTGGATAATAAACATGTCTTCTCCCATGCCCATTTAGACTTGTTTCTAACTGCCACAATGTGGAGTACATGCAGGCAAGAAGCTCTGGAAAAAGATTAGCCATCTTATCACACAAAAGTTCTATTTCGCACATAGAGCTCCCCAAGATGGTAAATTCTCTAGAATTAAGGGTGGTGAGAGCATGCAAGTTGTTTGGCCATTTATAATGCATCTTCTTGATAAGAAGTGAATATACAGACATCCTGAATCAGCTTAATTTCTTATTAACATGATATGTTCTAGTGAGATCTGCTAGCAATCCCGACACATGGTATTTAATAGGAGCTGCACTTTGCATTACTATTATGATGTTTTAATACTGTCTGAAACTGATACCCTATTCCTATAGAATTTGTTTTGTCAATTTATATCCCTTTGTTTTGAGAATATATATCACACACACACAAAATTAAAATCAGTGTTTATTTTTTAATTTTTTTCTCCAAAGTTTAAATTATCATAAAAAGTTTCCCCAAATTAAAAACAGCTGATAATGTAAAATTTTGATTCATTATTCTTGTTCAATATTCTTCCAATGAAACATCTGCTTTTCATGCTTTGTTTACTTTAGGCAATAAATATTCTGGCAAGAAAATTGTTTTAATTTTAAATGTATAGTGCTCACCAGGTTTTTTTAAGTCAAGAAGTCATTCTGTTCCAACTTTTAAGAGAAATCATCTGGTTTCATCTTCCCCAATGCCCTAAATATGCAATAACTGCCCTTTATCCACAAAAATAAATGACTTTGCTCTCCATAAGGACTGAAAAGTTGTGAAAACATACACTAAATTTTACAAGACTGAAGACATCCCTTTAACATGAGACTTATATAATGCAGTTCTTTGCACGTCAGTTGAAAAAGAAGTCCCAACTTAGGAATATATTTCTAAGGGAAATCTACACTGATATTAAGGTAGGAGACCGAGTATGGCTATCTACTCGACACTTGCCTTCCCAGCGCCCTTGCCGGAAGCTAGACGCCCGTTTCATTGGCCCCTACCCTGTGGTGGCTCAACTTAACCCTGTGACTTTTAGACTCCAACTTCCGCGTTCCATGTGCATTCATCCGGTGTTCCATCATTCCCTTCTCCTTCCGGCGGATGGTACCCGTCTGGATGTAAGCGGCACACCTCCACCCCCTGCTTTGGTGGACGGTGAAGAAGAATTTGAAGTCCAGGACATTTTGGATTCCCGCCTGCACTGTCGCCGCCTACAATATCTGATTGATTGGGTGGGCTACGGTCCGGAAGAGCGTTCCTGGGAAGACGCTTCCACAGTTCATGCCCCTGACTTGGTGCGGCAGTTCCATCACGCCTACACTTCCAAGCCGCGTCCACGCAACTCAGGACGGAGAGATTTTTGGGAGGGGCTTGAGGAGGGGGATAGTGTAGTGTCTCAGAGACCCCCGAGTCATGACCCCGTCACTATTACGGAGCAGACTGAAGAAGAGATGGGGTTTCCGCCATTTCCGCTTGATTCCGTCCCTTTCCAGGTGTCTACTGTGGACAGTTCTAGCCCACAGTTCACAAGAAAGGGCCTTGGCTCTCCGCCCGGTTCTCCAGAGAATGTTAGTTTTGACCGCCGATTATCTTGGGAGGCTTCGCACGCGGAAAAACAGGTTTTGAGAAGGAGCGCTAGTTTAGCAGAGAGAGCCAGCGTTAATTTGGCTGGTTCTCTTGAGAGTTTTCAGGGAGGACTGCATCTGGCAAAGTTGTTGACTTTGGTCATTTTCCCTTGGGAAAGAGCTCAGACACCTGGCTGAAGAGGAGAGCAAAGTTCCATAAAAGTTCTGGGCACCGAATAGATCTTGCGGTGTTCAACGTGTCAGTTGAGGGATTCACATCGTCTCTAGTTCTGCAGCGCGTTACTCTCGAGTAGACCGGCTGCCTCTCGTCTTCCTGCCAAGCCTGGACAGCGATTCAGCTTTACCACGATTGACTTTGCCTTGCTTGCATCCTAGCCTCGGATTGAGCCCTGGAACTCTGGACAGATCTTGCCTTAATTCCCCACTCAAACAGCCCAAAGGTTTGAGTGTGTTTCGGTTAATGGATTTTAAACTTTGAACTCTAATACTGGACATCTGCTTCCATATTACTGGACTATATTTGACCTTTCCTGAAAGATCTACTGCTGGACTATATACTCTGCTTATTTTCTGTTGTCTCCTTTATTTCCTTAATAAAGATATTAGATTGTTTATTGGCCTTCGTGTTTGATTCCCAGTGCTCACGCTTCCTGAGGTGTCACAATTATACTGAATGGTATTAGGCTTGCCAGAGTCCTGCCCTTTTGATGATTGTGTAGAAGAAGGGTTAATCTACAGCGTATGGATCTTAAGTAATGGTGTGTCCAACTGACTACTCAATTCCCACCCCCCTGGAGACAGATGGACATGGTTTAATTACTGAACAACATGATTCCCAATCGTATGTAATGTCTTTTGCAAATTACAGCAAACCAAACATAAATGAATCCTCAAATATAAACTTTTACAATCCAGTTGTTTTTTAACCATTCTTTAAAGCTTTGATAAGAATTGTAGAATTTCATTTTAATTCAGATATTTTCTGTTGTCAGGCAGGGAAATATATATAAATGTGTTTGCAGCTCTAAATTGGCATTTTCCTTTAAAAATCACCTTCAACATATCATAAATGTCAGGATTCAGTGTAGTAGAGGAGCTTCCATTATGAACCTTCTAGATGGGGCATTAGACATGCAATGTAACAATACCTACAAAAATGCCCTGATTTTTTAAATTATACTCCTCCACAGATCAAAAAATATCAGAGCAGCTAACAAATATTATTAAAACAGATCAAACACTTTTAAAATGGTAAAACACTTTAAATAAACTAAAATGAAAATAATAAGTTTAACAACAGATTAAAAGACTTAAGCGCATGTAAAATTATGTACAACAGTAATTGAGAAGAATTAATGAGACCCAGAGGTTTTGACAAACAGGCAGGTTTTAACTTGATTCCTGAACTTAGTGAGTGTTGGTGGCCTCCAAGGGGAGGACACTCCACAGTTGAGGTGCCTTGGCTGAGGGCCCTTCCACACACACCATACAATGCAATTCTAAGGTGGCATGAGGGCAGAGTGTCCATAAAATACATACCCCCAATGCACGCTGTAGCACAAATCAAACCAGAAACAATGTTTTTAAAAAAATTTCACCAGATGGTTCAGAATAAGCCAGATAATGCACTGCAGCCAATCTGAGAATATATTATACAGGGCACAGGTCTGAGACTGAAAGAATGCAGAGCACTGGTCAGAACATTCCTGGTAATTAAGCACTTTAAAAAACACCAAAGCACAGCTAGCCAGAATTACTCCCCCAGGACTGCATCACTACATTATTCTTGTGGGAACTTTCCTTTTCTGCCCCTTTGTCTCACTTCCTGTGCCCTGCTGTGGTCCAGTGCTGATCCCAAGCAGCACATCTGAGTAAATTGGTTAGGGAAAAAAAGCTGCATTTTCCGACAGCTGTCTTGCCTCTGATAAAGTGAGTCCTGGGTTTGATTCAGATCCACATTTCAGAGGATACTTTGGCCACAATCCCAGCCAGCTGATTACTGGGGTGTCTGTGTAGGTGCTGCACAATAAAACCAATTCATTTTAATCCACTTATAGTGTATGTGAAGAACCATCCTGAGAAAGCCCTCTTCTACGTCCCTACTGACCTCACTTGAGGGACATTAAGGACCCATCTCAGCATATCTTAATCCTCGAGCAACCACATATGAGACGATGTGCTCCCTCAAGCTTCAGGGTGTCAAGCTTGTTAAAGCTTTTTCATCATAAGCACCTTGAATTCAGACAATGGACAAAAGAGGGAATACCTCTGACCATGGAAGCCTTGGATGTGCCTAGCCAAACTGCCTATCTTTCTTTGATAACATTAAAAGACCTGCTTGCTGCTTGATGTTTCAATGTAGTACTGGTTTTCCCACCAGCGTTTATGATCTTATTTTCAGAAAGCACCTCTGAACCATTTATTCCCTGAAAAAAAAAACATTTTCACTATACACCCTTGTATTTTTAAAAAACAAACAAACAAACAAACAAACATGTAATTGTTTTTGGGCCACTGGAGAAAGGATGCTCTCAAGAGCAATCTAATTGACTTTTGCAATTCCCAGCTGAATACTTCTTGCAGTACCATTATCTCATGTTCCTGAAAGGCTTCTATGAGTTCAGAATATGTAATGTTGCCTCTCTAGCATTAATGTAAAAAAAAAGTTTCTTAGGCCCTTTCATCTTGCTGTCAAAGTAGACTGGGGCAAGTAGCTTCATATTAATTTTCCTTACCTATTCTCCTTATGTATTATTCTTGGGTGTAATATGGGCCTCTACTCATTGAATACTAAAATTAGGATTTTCCAAGCCACTGTTTTTCCATTTTCTGTGTATGATTATGAATGTACGGCAGTATAGAAAGCAATTCATTTGAAATGAAGAAGAATTATATGGAGACTGTGGACTGCTAAAAAGACAGCTTAAATTGTTCCTAGATGTTACTTTGGCCATATCGTAAGAAGACACAATTTACTAGAAAAAACAAGAATGTTTGGAAAGACAGCAAGAAAAAGTAAGGTCACATTCCAGATGAGTAGGTACCATCATGGAAGCCATGGCCCTGAACCCACAAGACCTAACCTGGACTATTGATGACAAGGTGAACTGGAGATCTATAATTCATTGGGTCACCATATGTTGAAGTTGAATGGACAGCAGTTAACAACAACACAGCCTATGGATTTACTTTCTCTGGGCAGAAGCTCCTTAAGGAAAAATTCTGATAGATCCTAAACCCCTCTACCATAGACACTAAAATGGGTTTGCTGTCTCAAGTACTTATCATACTAGGCAGTTGTTTCAAATTGTCCCATTTGTAAACCATTGCATCCAACTCATTTAGATAGCTGAATGCTAACACTCTGTATCACCATTACTACATTTGCATTTTAATAGTGTTAACTTCCACTTGTTTTCTTTCCTACACTCTTCAATACTGATAATGCTATTTGCACTGCCCTGTTTGCTTCCTGCATCATAATAGGTTCCTCTTTTTTAAAAAATTAAAAAGTTAAGCTGTATTAATGCAATTTTGGCATGATGTCGCAGTGTTATTACATTGCTACCTTTAGAAAGCAATTCATAAAAAGTAGAAATAATTTCTAAAAGTAATACTGTGGTGTAACACCATGGTATTACAGGAAATTAGGGGAGTTATCTTTGGAAAACAACCCCTGTGCAGTAAAAGTATCTGTATAGTAACTTCCAAAGGTTAACAAGTCAACATCGCACCAATAGCAGCAAATAATTTGTATTTCTAAAAAAAAAATTAAAAAATCTAAAGAAGGGTTTCAAGAGTGTAGAGCATATAAAACACAACAGGAAATGCTGCTATTTTCGCAGGAAGTCTTGCCCTCACCTCCCAAGCGCCAAAGTCTTTCTTACCAGAGATTTAATTGGGAACTCCTGAGGGAGGGACAACCAAATCATATTCAAACCACAACCACTGACACTGCCTACTGTTTCAACATTCTTGTAGAGAAGCAGCATAACACATGCATTAAAGAAGGACATTAAGGGGTTATTTCCACTAAAAACAGCCAAACTCTTAACAATTCTACGGGACAACAATGAGGCTGGACCTACATGGCCATATAATCCATTATCCATGCAAATAATCCAGATTTTCTGCTTTGAAGTGGGCCCCCGTCCACACAGCTGAATGAAATCCCATATTTTTTCTGCTTTGAAATGTAATATATGGCAGTGTGGACTCAGATAACCCAGTTCAAAGCAGATATTGTGGGATTTTCTGCCTTGATATTCTGGGTTATGTGGATGTGTGGAAGGGCCCTATATTATATGAGTCTACACTGCCATAGAATCTAGTTCAAAGCAGATGATTTGGATTTATACGTCAGTGTAGATGGGGCCTGAGAGAACCATGTCATTATGCAATAAGGTTGAGGCATATTAGTTCACTATTATAAAAGTATGGCAATACTTTTATAATAAACACTTTTGTAATCCTAAAGTGCTTGTTATAAAAGTAGGATTGTTGAGATGGAACTGCATAGCCCAGACCTGTAGAACCTTTGAAATGCCAAAATTACTCCCAGGTGTTAATATATTTCAAGTACCTTTGAAATAATCCAAGTGTCTTTGTTGGCGTCACTCCACTTCTCCTTGCACCCTGCATTAGTTGCAGCTATCAATGACTCTTGACAGACACGCTCACACTGTACTCAAAGAGGAAAAACATGGGAAATACCAGTCAAGTCAACTATATCTGGACACAACTACAGAGAAAGTAAGATTAAATTCAAATTCTGATCGCAGCTAAAGGAGGACCATTGATTCGATGGCATTTACATAATCATTAATTCACTATTTACCATAGGGATCTGTTTCTAGAATGATTTAAAGTGCTGCTCTTGCCCTATATAGTCTATAGCAGGGCCATATTTTGGCCAGTAAAGCTCATCCCCAGTCTCATCAAAATGCTAAACCCCACCAAATAAAAAGGAGAACTGCACAGAAAAATCAGTACAACCAAAACTGTGCGGCTTGTTGAGATGAGAGAGAGGGCCTTCTCCATGGTGGCCCTCCGGTTGTGGAACTCGCTCCCCAGGGAGATTAGGCAAGCACCCACCCTCTTAGTCTTTAGAAAAAGCTTAAAAACCTGGCTTTTCCAGCAGGCTTTCGGAGAGTGAACACTCTCCTCATGCCAGGTTCTCGTCTAAGTGACCATTACATATTTGATGCACTTTATCTTATCCCAACAGTTAGAAACAATCTTAACGTTTACCTCATCCCAAGTCTCCTATCAACTTCCAATACTTTGGCTTCCCATTTCATTCTCTTGTTTACATTATACACTCCGCAGACTTTGGCCCAGTTCATTTTTACAATTTTTGCTTTGGTTTTTAGATTATGTCAAGTTGATATTACTGTTTTAATGTTTAATGTGTTTAACTGTATTTTTGTGATCTGTTTTTATTGTTTCGATGATTGTAATTTATCTGGGCTTGGCCCCATGTAAGCTGCCCCGAGTCCCCTAGGGGAGATGGAGGTGGGGTATAAAAATAAAATTATTATTATTATTATTGTTAACACAATCATCTACATCTAGTAACCCGATATCCTAATTTTCCTCCATTAGTCCCTTTCAAAATAGCAACAGCAAATGGTGAGAGATCACCTTTAATTCTGAGCATAACTACATAGGAAGTGGAGGCTTTAGGGTGTGCTATAGAGAAGACCTATGGCCAAGTCTGGGGAAAATCGAGTCCTGCCTGTCTCCACACTGCTACCTACTCTTATTCTACAGGCTTGCATCCAGGATGACCGGCTTCATTCTCCCACAGAGCCTATCCAGATTCTGAGGTCCTGGAGAAAGGGTATTTTCACAGCTTATCCACCAATGTCACAGGAATGCCTAGTAGATAAGCAAAAAAGGTCTTCACTGTGACTCCTTTTTAAGGCTCTAGAACATGTTTTTTAAGGAAGTTTATTGTTTTCTGCTCCTCCTGGCAGCAAACAAATCTTTTTCTATTCCAAAAGGCTCTCAGAAAACAAATGTTTTAAAAAAGAGCTTTCACAAAGAGCTTTTAATAGGATGCAGTATTGCTGGGTTTATTTCAGCTGTCATTTTATTTTTCTGTTAAATGCATGCAATACATTTTAAATTGTTTTAATGTTCTTGGTAGTTTAATTACTTTTTCTGATAATCTGCTGTTTATGTATATTGTATTTGTTTTCAGTTGTAAGCCACCTTGAATTCTCACCATGGGGGAAAGGAAAGCAGGATAAATGACTGGCTTGATCAGTCTACCTGGGAACCAGCAACTGGATTAGGCCATAATGAGTCTCTTGTTTCTGTATGTTTATGATTCAACTAATAATCAATTTACATTTCTACAAATTAGTGTATTGATCCTTATAACAACTGCTTGAGGAAACAAGTGCCTGGTGCAAAACCATTAGGGACCTTCATGACTGCATAGAAATTTGAAATGGAAATTCTTGTAGTCAAACAAATACATGTACTGAACACATTATATCATACTGGTCATTTGCTTATGATCCCAATAAACAGAGATGGCATGATGTCAGGAAATTCATTACCTGGGCAGAAAAGATACGTTTTTTTCTATTCTTCTCAAAATAGAGACAAGCCAAATGAATGTAATCAATCTATTGTGAAAACCTAGTACACAACATCTGAGGAGGCCTGCCATAGATGCAGGTGAAACATAAGGAAAGAATGCTTCTGGAACATGGCCATACAGCCCGGAAAACTCACAGCAACCCAGTGATTCCAGCCATGGTAGCCTTCAATAACACATTGTATGCCCTAAGTATCAAAATTCTACAAGGCACAGATAAGAAGTAATGAGTAAGGCAGTGGAACATCAAAACAGTCTGTATACACTGTATGTATATAGGACTTCTAGATTATATCCTATTTTCATATGCTTTCCTCCCTATTCTTTCCATTATAATATTAATTGTAAGGAAAACTTCCAGCTGCCATAAAACATTAAATGTGATGAGTATGGGGACAGTGATTAATTAGTAAGATCTTCAAAAATGTGACTCTCCTGAAATGCTGAATAATCTTATCTCTAAAACTAATCTGTTATTGTTGTATGCCTTAAAGACATTTCTGACTTACAGCAACCCTAAGGCAAATCTATCATGGTATTTTCTTGGCAAGATTTGTTCAGAGTGGGTTTGTCTTTGCCTTCCTCTGAGGCCAAGAAAATGTGACTTGCCAGAAGTCACCCAGTAGGTTTCCATGGCTAAGCAGGAATTTGAAATATTCATCTTATATATTTTTATAGCATGCTCATGCTAAGTCAAACATCTTGTGTATTATGCCATCAGATCTCCTGTCAACTTAGGCTGTGAATTTCAGAGGGTTTTCTTAGATAAGAAATACACTTTTGCCAGTCCCTTCCTCTAAAATATATTCTATAGCACCTGGTATTCATTGGCAGGGCTGCCATCCAAGTTCTAACCGAAGACGACCCTTCTTAGCTTCCAAGATTAGATGGGACCTGGAGACTTTAGGATAACATCTTACAATAATAAAATACTTTAAAGCACCAAAATTAAATATAAAGTAAGATATGCCCTCAAAGGGAAAGATCTGAAGATGTCTTTATTTCTTTCAAAGTGGTGTCAACTCCTTAATATTTTCAAGCACCTTATTTTATATAGGGACAATTCCCAGGCTGTGCTTTGAACAGTTACAGGTTTAATTTAATTACTACAGCACTGACCTTTTTTGTACTATTAACAAATAATCTTTTGTCTCTCCAGACTAGCCTGTTTATTACATTTTCTGCCCACAGCTTTAAGCACATTGATTTCCAATTACCAGTTTATAAAACTGCCAAGTCATCTTTGTCAAATGACTTTTTTCCAAGCAGTTAAAAAGCATTCAGGTCAACTGTGGTAACTGCATCATTAATTAAAAGTTGCAGGAAGAAAATAAGAATTCAAGAAAGTTAAACACTTCCAATAATGTAAAGCGTACAAACAAGGTCACCAAACAGATTTCCTATAAATTCAATTCATTCTCAGACATGCCAAACTACACTTTCTAACAATCTAATTAAGCCATGGCAATGATGTGAACCACCTCTTTTGAAATGTGCCAAATCTATGTGCAAAAATTAGGCAATTAAAGGATACTTAGAACATCTTGAGCTGAAGATCATTTAAAAATAGGAGCTACAGTACAGTGAGTTTACAAAAATAAAAAGCAAAGGCTGTTCAAACAAAAAGAAAGATGATTTGCTTGCTATGAATATCCATTTGAGAGAAAATCTATTTACAGACATCATTTTGAGAGGCACAGTGATGGCTAGCTTTAGCCTCTTGCTTCCAGACACTTTCCAAGGGATGCCGTAGAACTCATGAACCAGTTTCTGGGGGTTGTTTTAAGATAGATTTGATTAAAGCAAGCTGAAATTTTAGCCATGGAAGTCCTGTGGTTTATGAAATTATCAGTCTCATCTAATATCATTTCTATACTGTATATAGATAAGTTGGTTATCTGCCCATGCTAGGAGAGAGATAGGTATAAATTAAGAAAGGGAGGAAGATAGACAGGACCTTGGGTGACCTTGGACGAGATTGTGCCCTCCTTGAACGAAAAGGTGCAGAACTTGAGAAAGTACCTGAAAAACTAAAAGGGAGCCATGGAGAGGAACTTATTTTTATCACTTTAGTCTGGTTGACCACTGGCAACCCTGTCAAGAACATCCAGGCAGAGGGGTTATCTAGACAGGGCAGTTTAACCTCGTTTAAAGCAGTCTTGGATCCAACACACTCATCCCAAATCTGGGACCATTGTTCAGATGGGGAGTCCATATGCTCCACTGAAGCAGCCCACATCGCACCTCCTTTCTGCTACCACTACTTCCACTCCTGGCTGGCCAATGAGTGCACCTGAACTCCTGGCCATTAATTAGGCATTTTTGCTGACATGATAATGGGATGCTTATATGACCAGCATTTGTGGGGGGGGGGGGGGGGGGAGAGAATATTTGTTCCCAGTTAGAAGGGCTCCTAACATCCAAGCTAGAGGCCAAGCACACAGGCTTATATATTTGAATGATTTGGCCAAACATCCAGTCCAGCCAGCACAAAATTACATAAACGATATAGCATTAAACAACTTTTTATTTTTGCTGAGGAACAGGAACATATATAAAGGATCATTTTTTTCTGGTCTATGGAAGAAGAATCTTGCAAAAGGATATGGTTAATTTGATGCTTATTTCCAGATATGCAATCTAAACAGACATTATAAGACTCCAGTATGTAAACACAGGGAGACCGAAAATAAGACAGTGTCTTATATTAATTTTTGCTCCCAAAGATGTGCTAGGTCTTATTTTCAGGGGATGTCTTATTTTTCCATGAAGAAGAATTCACATTTATTGTTGAACAAAAAAATTGAACATTTATTATATACTGTACAGTAGTTGTCATCACAAACCAACATAACCAGACAAACTGTGAATCCTATCAAGAATTTCTTGTTACTACCATTATTTCCATGTACAGCTGGTATGTACATTTACCAATCTTGCATGCTCTGGTGTTCTGTTTGGCAGGCGCTGGGCATGCTTCCAAACAAAACTTTGCTAGGTCTTACTTTTGGAGGAGACCTTATATTTAGCAATTCAGAAAAACTTCTACTAGGTCTTATTTTTTGGGGATGTCTTATTTTCGGGGAAACAGGGTATGTCTACAGCAACACCAACCCTTTGGAATCAAGCATCTATTTTTCCCCCATAGCCTCTTAACTTCTTCAACCAAGTTAATCAACGTTGTTTTCAACCTTGCACCCTAACCCATTCCCAGAACTAAGGAAGTTAGTTTTTAAATACTAGTGAAAATAATTTAAAATGATCCGATATATGTTTTTATCATCAAAACATGGAGTGGCCATGAGAGCATAATGTACCATTAACATCAAATGGCTTACAAGAGACCACTATCAGTTTCTGTTAGAACTGACATGTTCTATTCATATATGACAAGAGTATTTCCATGGAAATAAAGCTATATTGTGCTAGTTGATAAAGAAAGTTTGCCAAATGTATATACACATGAATGGATTACAATAGGATAAATATACAAAAGGAAAGTTCCAGACCTAGGCAACATACAAATCCGAATCTTCCTATTTAACAACATTTGGAACATCTATGTTTTGTACAATGCCTAAACAAGATTGTCTATTTTAAGAAATAATGTTTTATTTGTGCTCAAACTAAGTAAGTAATTTTGGAAGCAATGGCTATAAGCTCTTCCAGAAATATACTTTATTGCTGCATCTGCATGACTTGTACCAACTTTAAAAAATACCTCTATGCTTTAAACAAAATAACTTATATACAGAAGATATATATATATATATATATCAGGACTGGTCAAATCTTTGACAGAATAGGGTAGGCACTTCTGATGAAAAATGCTGTGGAGTGGGCAGACAGTAAACCCTTTTCCATTTTTACAAGCCCACTAAAATAGGCTGCCATGAACACTAGCCTTCTGGAATTGGTGTGATGAAGTGTGCTATCAAAATAAGAGTCATCAGATAATCTGGCTGAATTCCATACACAGAATGGGGAAGACGAGAAGTTATCATAATCATCTGAAATATGAAAATGCCTTGGTTAGCTCTAATAATTGTTCAATTTTCCTCTTTTAGTGTAGCGTAACTATCGTAGAACTGGGCCACTACTTTAAGAATGACAGGGGCAGGTTACATTTGAAGGGGAGAAACAGCAAACATATCACAACTTACCGGTAAGGATGTAATAATAATAATAATAATAATAATAATAATAATAATAATAATAATAATAATAATAATAATAATAAACTTTATTTTTATATCCTGCTCCCATCTCCCCAGAGGGGACTCGGGGCAGCTCACATGGGGACAAGCCCAGTTTCAACATAGAATAAATACAGCATAATTAAACCAATGTAAAACAGGTAAAATAGTATAAACATACAAACCAGTATAAAACATCAATATCAAAACATTAGAACATTAGAGTCTGAACATAATATACAAACTGTAAGATAAAATTCAGCAGACTCTACAAGAGGGAATTAAGGATCTCATTACAGAGTTCAATCAATAAGAGTGGAGTGTGATAAAGTGCAGTAGTTGTGGCAACTAATAACTAACCGGAACTATTTATTCGAATGCACATCAAAATAACCATGTTTTAAGGTCCTTTCGAAAGATGGATAGTGAGGATGTAACTTTTTTTTCTCACCTACCTCTCCTTCCATTTTATTTAACATACATGAAGGAAACTTGGCTGATGGTGCTGGGTTCCCTACATGCATAAAACCATGCAGGCCTCATGAAGGAAACCCAGCAATGTCCAATTATGCTTCCATGGCTTCCTTCACCTTCTTCTCCTCACCCATCGGTTTTGTGGTGATTGCCCAACATTTAGTCCTCTGCTAACATATAAAGATGTATTTGAGCAGGAACAGTTTCATGGTACTGTTCAATGGCCTTGCAAAAGGCATAAAAAAAACCCTCTTCCTTTAACAACAAACCAGAAGTGTCCAGAAGTAAATTTCTCTTTTTGAAAATGGAGAATTTTAATGTTAAACACCGTGGGAGGGTGACTGCAACTCATTCAACATGTGAATTACCATACTTGGTGGCTCCCAAGGAATCCCTTTTGCCCATAAAAGAGACAGTCTAGGTGTGCTGAGAGCACATAAACCTCCTTAGGGACTACCTGTAGCCCCACAATCTCATTGTATCCATCGCTACATTAGAGAAAATGTACACGCAGATGCAATTCCTCATCTTGTTGTGTTATTTAAATTACGTTATGGGTTCCTGGTTTGTTTTTGGCCCCCTTGAAACAGCATCACCTTAGGGGGAAAGTCCACAATATGCTTTTTGAAAATATTGTCTACCATTGACAATCAAATAGCATTGCTATGGCAACTGCCTCAATTGTTTGTTGTGACGTTATAATCAGAAACCATTTCATATGATTTGATTGCTGACAGCAAGAAAAGGAACATTGTGTAGAGATGACTTTTCATTCTATATCAGATTCAGAAAACTAACATTAGATATACTGCCAATCACTTGGGAAGAATTCAGCCTCTGCTTTATATATAACATGGAATTCAGCAGATATCAATTTTCTTCTGCTCTCTATTAGAACACCTACTGGTTATTGTTAGGAATTCCATACGGCTACCTATCCTGATCTGATGCATGTGGGTGGGAGTTTCTGAGATACTCTTCAGTGCCAGTACAAAAATGGTTCTGATTCAGCTTCCTTTTTACCATATCCATCTAGTAGCTCTCATGAAACTACCTGAATGTACAGTTTTCCTATCTGTTTTTGCTACATTTCCATGTAAATCCTCTCACTGTAATTGTATGTTTTAAAAATACAAGTAAACGTTAGTAACTTAAAAGTATTAAATCCAGTTGCTAGTATCAGCTAGAGTAGACCCATTGAACCAACATGACTTAAAAGGTGTCCAGCAAATGATAAAGTGGTTCTTTTCTACTTGGCACTATTAATATGTTGTATAGCAGAATGTAATCCAGGTCATCACTTAGTTATACTTTCATTTTTCTTTTTAGCCATGCAGTCTCTCATATTAAATACATCATGTTTCCGAATATTATTGAAATCCAGGACCCCCAAAGGACCACAAAACCCATAGCCAAGGAAGGTGTCACAAAGGGCCCCAATGGCTGATATATAAAGATGACCTTTCCTCTAGTCCAGCTGACATCCTAAGACAATATTTTCCCAAGATACACAGTTGCACAAGCACTCACGGGGGGGGGGGGGGGGAGGTGGGAATGAGACACAGGGATAATCTCATTACTCCTCTGGCTGGTTGGTATAACCACCTGGTGACCATCATTCCTGAGCCAACAATAAACCTTTCCACCCAACAATGAATTAGCCCTGGCCAGCTGGAAAGGTCACTGTGTCACCCAATACCTTTGTCTCTCCCTGAGAACCCATCAAGGTGTTTTGGCACCCATTATTTCTCCAGGCTGGACCCATTGTAAGATTCCAGTTGACAGGATTAAAGCCATCAAAGACCATCAACCTCGAACCTTGGCCACATTCCTTTCACCACACACCACAGATGGTGGACACAGAAAACAGCCACAAGCTTTAAACGGAGCAATGGCAGCTTATTAAAATTTCCAATAGACAAGGAAACCAATCAGCTGCAGCAGTGGATGGTGCACCTCAACCAATCAGCATGCAGATCGTAATTTGCACCAATTAGCTCCCAGAGCGGCAAAGGTCCATTATCTGAATAGCTATCAAGTGTCTATAAATGTCTCTGTATTTATCCATTGCTTTATGTCTGATTTGAGAGTGCTTTCTCTCTAACATACACTTTTGGTGGAAGTAAATAAAACCTCTGATTCTTGCCTTCATCCTGCCATGTCTCATCTTGGATTGGAGCTCAGGCACACAGTTATGCAGAGCTGAAATCACATATCACAAACCAATACATGATCTAGCAACACACAGTTTGTGAGCTTGGTGTAGATTCCAGGCTATTTCTACAGACTAGAATCACTTAATTGGAAGGTAAGGCAGCACCATTTCAGCAGTGCTGCAGTTACATAAGTAAGATTCATTTCATGCTATAAAAATAGGTTCAGGGAGCAGTTACCTTGGGTGACTTTCAGCCCCAGATTCTGCACTAAAGTAGGGATCATGACTGCCTCCATACCTTTTTTTTTTTTGAGACTAAAAATCCACTTTTTAAAAAGTGTGATACTGAGAGAACTCTCTCCCACGTTCCACTTTGCTGATTCATTGTGGTAGACATTGCAGTCAACAGCACATTATAGGGCAGGAGTGGATGGGCAGACGACAATTGGCCCCTAATTCTAATAGAGTTGTCTATCCTTACCTTAGATGCTTAATGCTGCACGAAGTAAGGTTTTAGGGTACTTTTGTGACTGTTGCTCAATGGCTAATGGTAAGTTTAAACAGCGAGTCTGTTGTCCATAAAATTAAATTTCTTCTCGGTGTGGAATTTGAAGAGAATTACATCAAACATACTGTCCAACTTCAAAGGAAAAGTTGATGGCATAGCACAGCAATTTTACAAATATTGAGGAATGTGAGCTTTGTTTACAATTTCCTTTTTTCTTCTTCCCCTGAATGACCCTTACAATGCAACCTTGCTCAACAAGCTTTAAAGGGCTTATTCTCCAGGTAAATTGGGGTGACCAGGGAATGCTATATTTCACTTTTATCAAATGTTTGTATAGGATTGCTGCCTTTGTTTAAAAAAAAAGATGCACTGACTTCAAAATTATATATAGATTGTAAGATTGAGCCACTTGTTGATTTAGCAAACATCCATTGTATATTTTTAAAAGTCAGAATTCACATGAGAACTCTAGCCTTCTATGAAGAAAAGAACATACTAATCCCACAATACCTATTACCTATGGACATGTTCAAAGTTTTGGGATCTAAGCAATTCACAATTGAATTTTATATCTCCTTATGGGTATATTTCTTTATTCTGAAAATATATTACTCCAAACATAGAAAAGCACAGAAACTGTCTATGTACTGATGGAAATATATTACATATACTGTAATCTAAAGTTTCATGTTTAATGTTCGGTTGAAAAACCTTTTTTTTTCTTTTGAAGAATTATAGGTTATTTATCTCAATCTTAATTTATAATTATAGCATGCATTTTAATATGCTAGATATATAATTGCATACATATTACTTTTGGCTATGTGTAGACAAAACATATTGTAAGTTAGAATGGACTGATCAGTGTTTCAATCGATTTTAATTTTACATATGTGTGCTTATAAGTGCATATTTATGTCAATTGTGATTTGTTTTAAAATGCATTAAAATCCTGATTTAAACATGGATATTTCAGCAAACAAATGTATGTTCATGTTGTCCAAAAATACACTTGTAGGCATTCAAACTGAAATCAATCATTCCAACCCCTGCCACCCAGGTTTGAAAGAAATGAACCAGGGAAGTAGAGACCAGGACTCACAGCACATCATAAGGCCAATGCATTTGGAAGGCAGTAGCCATATCAGAAATTCTGCCTTAGCTTGTATGCATTCATTTTCCCTTTTGCAGTGATGAAGTATTCACTTTTAATTTTGATGAATGGCTAAAGAAGAGAGTACAAACAAATGAACAAGTCTTTAAAGTACAAAAAGTAAATTTGCATTTGACAGTGATCAAGTACTTCTGTCACTGTTGGTGAAGCAAGGCTTTTAATTCTTGCTGAGCCAATCTATGTATTTACTGTCCCTGATACAATTGGGATGAAATTCTGTGCAACAAAAGGTTGTTTGAAGGTATGTCTGCTGCAGTAGATCATCAAGTACTTCCAACTCCCATAGATGAGAAGTAGTGACAACAAAAACCCTCCCCCCTTCCTAAAAGAGGATGGGAGGATATATCTGTATGCAAAAGGATCTCTGTGTAAGATTCAATTCTGGTTATTGTTTCTCAGTTCTATATCTCTCAGTGCACAGAGCGTGTCAAGGTCAGACGCCAGCCAATGGATGAAAATACAGTTTATTGTATAAACAACTCAAAAAAGCTCTTAAAACAAACACAGGAGCTTGTGACACTTAAACTTCAGTGTGAAAAAGACACTTAAACTGAAAAAACTCCAAAAAACCAAACTGGAGTATAATCCGGATTATCAAGAGATATAATCTGGATTAAAACAAAATTGCTTAGATTCAGCTCAAAATTGCAGGATAACTTGGAGAAGGCAAATCGAACTACGGGCCAAATTCCCAAGGGTCCAAAATAAACAGAATCCCAACTAGGTTACAAAATAGAGTTTTAAGGCTCAAAACAAACAATGTCCCAAACCGGGCCAAACTTTGCCACCGGAGGCAGCGCAAACAAACCGGTGCCGGAAACAAAGTAACGAAGGGCAAAGAGTTACTGCAGGGTCAGAAGCCAAGCTAGTGGTCAGTAACGGAAAGTAATTGCAGAACCAGGAGTCAAACCGGAATTGGGAGCGAAGAGTAATTGCAGAGTCAGGAACGAAGCCAGCGGTCAGTAACGGAGCGTAACTGTAGAACCAGGAGCCAAACTGGAATTGGGAGCGGAGCGTTACTTCAGGGTCAGGAATGAAGCCAGCGGTCGATAACGGAGAGTAGTTACAGGGTTGAGAACGAAGCCAAGCCGGAATAGGGAGCGAAGGACCTCAGTGTGATGAGGTCCTTAGTTGCATGTTAGGGTTCTATTGTTCTGTTGTGCATAGCCTCAAGTCAGCCTCAGGTCATCTGCCAGAGCAACTGGTCTCAGGTGGAAGAGGCATCTCACAGGTCACAGGAAGTAGGTCAAAAGCTGGTTGAGGGAGGAGCTGCCATTAGCTCTCTCTGTAGATACAGCACCAGTTGCTGAAGCTCAGTGCACAGGAGGAGATGAACAGGTGAGACAAACAGGAGTGTTGCATGGATGTGGCGGAAGAGACAGTTCAAAATAAGTTTGTGCACCTTGGGACAAACATCTTCAGTAACAGAGAGTAATTTGGGTGAGTTTGGGTCTAAGACGTGCATAATTCTCAAGATGCAATTTGTCCTACAGATTACTTAATATTTAGTCGTTATTTACAAATAGAATAAAATGGACCAAATGAATTAATGACATTTCTAGTTGTATTAACAATTGGATTTATGCCTATGTGTATATGTTCCATCACATCATTTTACCTATGTATTTATATTACATTATTCTTTTTTATTCTCAGAATAACTCACGGATATAGATAGGAATGAGATATTGACCAGCCTTGGCCATCCAATACACTTCATGACCAAGTCAAGGTTTGGCCAAGGCTTCCCTGGGCATTGTCTTATGCGTACCCTTTCACCATTCTGACTTATTTCCTGTTTAGAAAACAAAGAGAAAAAATTGAAAGATTCAACATTTTACATGCAAAGTTAAAGCTAGCTATAAGCATTGAAACTTCATGCTTAAAGTCTCCACTGAAAAATTTAAAAACTTCAAAGATATTAATGTAATAAATACCTTGCAAATGTCATGTGGTTACCAAGACTTCCCATTCCCTCATTCCAAGATTTTTCCTGTTTTTTCTCTGAACCTATAAAGGTGATATGGTAGGTTTTAATTTTAAAATAAAAACTGAGCTCTCCATAAGTAGAAGTTATGTGAAACTGACAAGCAATGCTTTTCCCAGCCTTTATTCACAAATTTGATGAGTTGCAAAAGTATGTGTGTCTCCCCCCCCCCCCACTTTGCAAGAGAGTCTTGCTCAGCCAGTCTGTTACCCTTGATTTATGATGGTTAAACACATATATGCAGGCAGGCTATGGCATTTGGTTTACTGGATCAATATGCAATTATTACAGTATTAGTTACAGCTAAGCATGGATGCCCCTTTGGACCATATTCTTAGCCCTTGCTGATGCAATGACAAATACAAAGTCCTGCAGTAATTCATCTATTTATTTGTTATATCAAATGATTGAATGCTTTCTCCATAAGCACCTACAAAAGATGTTTCTCTCCTGCTGCAGTAGAAAAATGCTCATCTTTTCCTTCCTCTCATGTTCTCTTATTGCCCCCTATCATCAGTTAGTTCAAGCATGGTTTACATAATGTCTTTATGAGATGGCTGCTTAAAGTAAAGTTGACTTAGATAATCTAATTCTGCCAACAATGGTCCAAGATATTTTGTAGCATGGGATAGAGCAGCTGGAAAGGGTAGTCCCATCCCCATGTCAATAAAAAAAATCTATTTATCCTGGAACGGTGCAGAATTATAGCAGTTTAGCAATACTTTAATGCCATGGCTCCATCTTATAGAATCTCAGGATTTGTAGTTTTTTGTGACAAGAGAGCTATCTGACAAAGTGTAAATATCTCACAAAACTACAAATCCCAAGATCCCATAGCATAGAGTCATGGCAGCTAACGTGGTGTTAATGTGGCTCATTATCTTTAGGTAGGAATGGCCATGATCTCTCTTATCCCATGACATCCAATAACATGAACACAAGAAAGATTGCATCACCAGCTGGATAGTGTGTATGCAGCCCCCCTGCCTTTCCTACTTATCCCTCCCTTGATTTCTGTGTAGTATCTTTGCTTCCCACTATATTGCAATATATGTCATCTTCAATTCAGTCCTAAATCAATAAACATTCTATTATCCAGTTGTTTAGAACAGCTTATTAATTTCTAGGGTATTTTTTAGCATGCATTATACCAAAGATTTATTACATCTGTACAAAATAATAATGCTTCCTTGGCTGTGATTGTGTCAGGTTACCTTTCAAGTTTTCCATCAAAATCAGACTTGTACAGTAAGATATGATAATGTTCTTTTAGAAATGTTGCTCAAATGAATATTGGAAGTGATGAAAAATCTCATGACTTAAACCAGACTCATGTTGGCTCATGCGCTCCATACAAGGAGCCCCTGGTGGCGCTGTGGGTTAAACCCTTGTGCCAGAAGGACTGATGACTTGAAAGTTGGGTTGCTGAACTGAAGGTTGCTGGTTCAAATCCAACCCAGGGAAAGTGCAGATGAGTTCCCTCTATCAGCTCCAGCTCCATGCGGGGACAGGAGAGAAGCCCCCACAAGGATGGTACAAACATCAAAACATCCGGGCGTCCCCTGGGCAATGTCCTTGCAGACAGCCAATTCTCTCACACCAGAAGTGACTTGCAGTTTCTCAAGTTGCTCCTGACATGAAAAAAATGTGCTCCATAAAGCCAAGAATGTCAAAACCATTGGGCCAAATAGAGATGATGAGGAGGAGGGTTTCCCCCAAGCAGCAAAATCTAAGCCTCAGAAAGAGGAACAGCCTGCTACTAAGGATTATCATAAACAGGCCTTTCCAGGAATGTCATGAGACTTTATTAAACTCTCAGAGCAGGGAGATGCTTTAGATTATGGACTGTTGATTATGAGAAAGATGCCCTGTGTTACCTACACAGAAACTACTTCAAATCTACTTGTAATTGGATTGATAATAAAATAATAATAATAATAATTATTATTATTATTATTTATTTTTAATCCCACCACCATCTCCCCCGAAAAGACTCGGGGCGGCTAACATGGGGCCAAGCCCAAAACAGAAACAAAACATAAGTTAAAACAAGTATCAATAACTAAAAACAGTGTCAACACAACAATCAATAAAATAATTCAATTACAATTAAAACACAGAATACAGTATACTACCAGATGAGGGGCGGGGCCTCTTCCCAAGTGCTGGAGACAGGGCTGAGCACCTGAGGCGCCTGTTAGGACACACAGGGGGTGGAGCTAGAGGAGTGGGCGTGGCTTCTTCCCAAGAGCCCGAGACAGGGCTGAGAATCTATACCTCTCCTGAGGCACTTGTTGGGAAACAGAGGGTGGAGCTAGGGAAGAGGGCGGGACCTCCTTCCAAGAGCCCAAGACAGGGCTGAGCCTCCTGAGAGGCCTTTTGCAACTAAAGGACGGGGCTAGGGGTGGGGGAGGGGCCACTTCCCAAGAGCGCAAGACAGGGCTGAGCCTCTGTATACCTCCCCTGAGGCGCTTGTTAGAACACGGGGGTGGGGTATAGAGGTTCAGCCCCATCAGGCATTTGGGAAGAGGCCCCGCCTCCTGTGTCCTGGCAGGCACCGCAGGACAGGGATAGAAGCTCAACCCTGCCTCAGAGCTCGTAACTCCACCCATCCCAATCCTAGCCGCCCATTTGTGGCTCCGCCCACCTCCCCTTGCAGCCCTGCATCTTGATCTAGGGGAGAGACTCAGCCCCGCCCTCTTGAGCAGGAGCCAGGCCCACCCCTTTAAGCCACGCCTGCCTTTCCAGGGGGCGTGCTTAACCACGCCTGCCTTTCCAGGGGGCGTGCAACTTGCAAAAATTCAGTAAGGCCATTAAGGAAGGATGTCTTGCCTGGAACAGTTACACTAATTTCAGTGTTATATTAGACATCCTCCATTTATATACTGAGCAAGGAAGTAAAAAAAAAGGTCAATGGTCAAGCACAGGTGGGTTTAGGAGTGAGCACTCCTAAACATGCCTGTACCTGACCACTGACCTTTTTCATTTAATTTGGACCTCGGTTGTAGGCCAGCAGACTAACTTGTGACTGGATAAAGTGCTGTTGTTTGAGGGAATAAAAGCTGATGCAGTTGCAATCAGAAAAAAAGATTGGAAAAGAGATTCAAGAAAGAAAGAATACACAGAATTTCTAAGCTGTGACTGGTCAGTCAGGACAATGCCCCTAGGAAATGTTCTTAATAAATGAGGCAATTTCTTTAAGAAAATATTTCCTGTGGTTGTTACATTTTTGCTTTCTTTCCTGGCAGCTTAAAGGACTCACAAATACAGCAGATGCCATTTTCTCCCTCATTGCACCTCACTGCACTGATGCAACTGCTGAACCTGAGTCCTGCCACGAATAAAACTAACAACAACAGAGAGGTAGAACAATTCAGAGACATATATGTTTGAGGTCAGAAAATGGCAAGCAGAATAAAGATTCGAGAACGAGACTTTTATCGACTCTTGGGCTTTAAAAGGCCCTCCTCAAAGGAT
Organism: Anolis carolinensis; assembly: GCF_035594765.1. Lineage (NCBI taxonomy): Eukaryota > Metazoa > Chordata > Lepidosauria > Squamata > Anolidae > Anolis > Anolis carolinensis. The sequence continues at coordinate 263,234,020 of NC_085842.1, read as the reverse complement.
GACATGTGGCACGCTCTCAAATGGGAAGAGGTGACTGAGAATTTTGCATGGTTTTTTAAAATAAGTTAATGAAATTCATTCACAAATGGAAACATAAGAGACCAGAGAAAGGTCAAAAAAGTGAGCCTGATAGATCTCTGTATACAGGAAGAGAATGTGTTGACTGCCTACTTTATAAAAATCTGTCTTTGAATCTTTCTGTAGTCCATCATGTTTGTGATACTGATTTATCTTCCTCCCTCCCTCCCTCCCTCTCTATAATTTCTACATTTCAGGGAGATATAACATGTTGCAGTTTATGGGATAGCCATTTCTAGCTTTTATAGAGATCTGTTTAAATATATATTTGTGGTGTTTTTTGCAGTGTTTGTGTGTTTTAATTGATCTGTAACCCTCCTTGAGCCATGAGAAGAAGTGGATAAGAAATAAAATTATTATTATTGTTATTACTGAATTCCAGATTTTCAGAATTTCATTTGGTTTCTTTTTCATAAGGACATATAAACATCTATAAAAGTCTTCATAAACTGGACAAAAACCCCTTGATGTTTGAAAATCTGAATAGAGGAAAAAGTGAAATTGAGAGAATTGCCCATCCCTATCTAAGGGAGGGGCATTTGGCCAAAAGTGAGCAAAGATATTTTCCATGTGCCTCTTTCTTTACAGATCCTAGGATTTTAGCCATAATATCTGTTTATTTTGTTCAATCTCCAATTAAGCTTACATACAAACTTTTTGCTCCAAATGGTCTTCAGCAGTGACAGCTATTTTAATTTGTAGTAATACAGCAAGGAATTGGTAGACAAGTGTTGCAAAAGGCAGCGAGATTAAAAGCAGAATAAACTCTCCTATGCAGATGATAGCTAGATTGTATACTGTACAACATATGAAAGTACCATTCAAACATGAAATAAATGAGAACTGACAAATGCAATAAACATAGAAAATCAGTTCAAGAAATCAAAGTAGCTTTCCTTTAATTTTGACCTGACAATAATATTGCTATTACTATTTGCCATAGACAAAGAAAGTCCAAAGGTACTTGTTCTTAAAATACCATGGCAAACATATTCTCATGCAACTTGAATTTCATATGTGTCCTCATTTTGTGTTGTTAAGAAGCACACCAATAGGAAATATAGAGAACATCTCACTTTTAGAGCTGGGAATACCTTTTCATCTTTTACCTTTTTGACAAAACTAGACCCCAAGAGAGACCATATGTTGATAGTAACAGAGCAGGATCTAAAGCAGGGGTCCCCAAACTAAGGCCCGGGGGCCGGATGCGACCCTCCAAGGTCATTTAACTGGCCCCTGTCCTAAACTTTAGACTTAGGATTGACCTAAGACTGAAACGACTTGAAGGCACACAACAACAACAACAATTCTAATTTTGGACTATTTCATCATAGTCCGCCCCGCACCCCCAACAGTCTGAGGGACAGTGAACCGGCCCTCCGCTTTAAAAGTTTAAGGACCCCTGATCTAAAGTGACACTTAAATGGTTCTAAATTGCATGGGAGAGCCAACCTGAGGAGAGCAGAATAGGCTATCTCAGACATGGGCAAACATTGGCCAGGTGTTTGCCCATGTGTTTTGGACTTCAAGTCCCACAATTCCTAACAGCCGGTAAGCTGGTTGAGATTTCTGAGAGTTGAAGTTCAAAACACCTGGAGGGCTGATGTTTGCTCATGCCTGGTATCTCCTTCAAACCTTTATCTCCAGTGCATATAAGGTCAGCAGAACAATGGAGACATGATGGATGGGGAAGAGTCAGTAAGCATTATGTAGATATCTCTCTCTCTCTCTTCTGTATGACTACACTTGACTAAGTGACAGTAGTGAAAGCAAATGGCTCCTGATTTATGCATATGCTTCCTATTGGGCATAGTCCTGATATCCTATCAATGCAGATTTATAGGAATGTTGTACACAGATCTAGTTGGAACTAACTGCATAATGATATATACTTCAAGACAGATAATTGTTGATATGAAGAGCATGATTGACAGCTGAATTTGTCTCTCACCTTTCTTGTAAAAAGCACTCAAATGGCTAACAAGAAGGCAATATAACATAATAAACTAGCAATACATTATAAGATAAGAGCGCAGAAAACAAATGCATCAAGATGACTCAAGCAAGTGACCCAATCAAAATTCTTCAGGTTGACAGAGGAAATAGTCTCACACAGAGTGGTTGGTCAATTATGTTAATTTAGCTTTCTCCACTTACAAATCTTGATATTGTAAAGTATGTTGAGTTGTGGATATGTATGGTACTGGTCATGTAACAAAATCAGATAAAATTATGTTTATGCAATTCCTGTAAAGCTAAAAATAAATTATTCAAGAAGCATTTGCAAGAACAGAAATGATGACTATAAAACAAACTAAGTGGACATCGTTGCCATTTGTTTACTACAATTTCCAGCAGTCATTTCATGTTTTTATCAAGCCAAGGTAGGGTGTTAAAAGCAGAATATTCATCCTAGCTGAGCTGCAAATCAGTTCCTAGCTTGCTGACATTTATGACAGACAGAATGATTTTCAATTTTCTAATTATTTTTCTCCACTGGCTCTCTCCTCGGTGCTTGGTTTTCGAAGCTAAAGAACTGGCATACATCAGTCATGTTGACCATCTCTAGATATATTAAAGAAGCATGGGAGTGACCCTTCACATATGAAAAAAGGAAGAAAATTCAACCATTACAAGCTTATAAATTCCCTTGTTTATAACAAAAGCAAGAAGATTATAAGCCTATAAATGATATTGCTTATAAGAATGGTGTCTGTTAATCTAATAATGTTTAACTTGAAATCAGAAATATATGTAATAACTTTTCAACTATGACAAAATTTTAAATCAGTGAAATAAAAAATACCACATGCACAGTGAGCTTAAAAGTGCTGCTAATTGACATATTTATCCCCTTTTCTTACAGTTTTCAGAAAGTCATCTCATATATTTGTCTCTCATTCTAGTGACATTTTGCAATTCAACAACATCCAAAAGGGTTACATGATACCAGTTGCTGGGATACAGCAATGCTCCTAAGTATAGAAATTCCTGTAAGAGAAAATGTTCTTTATATTTCAAGTTTTGGTGACCTTTAAAAGCCCTAAATGGTATGAGGCCTTTTCCTAAAGCAGGGATGCATAACTTGTGATCTTCTGACATTGTTGACTACAAATCTCATCATCATTACTCATAATAGGTGTCTAGGACTGCATCATGGTTTGAGCCCTGCTGCCAAGTTTCATAGTCAAATATTAATAGATTTCCCACGGGGACAGAAAAGTAAGCTTTTTTTTCCGTGTCCGGAGCGACTTGAGAAATTGCAAGTCACTTCTGGTGTGAGAGAATTGGCCATCTTCAAGGACATTGCTTGGCTTGCCTGGTACAATAATATTGTTTTGGAACAGTACAGGTCACTTCTTATACTTCTATAGCTTTCTGTTAATGTAGTATGAAGTATTTCAAGAAGGGCTGTCTTTGGTGGTTTCTAATGGAAGGAACTAGGGGTGATAACATCAGGCTCAAAACACCATGGCACTGAACATGGGGAGGTGGGGGTGTGGAACCAGAGGATTTCAAAGAAATTCCCATTTTCTTAATTTTCTCTTTCAGGCAAATGGACTGGAGGTTTTACCCTCACTCTAAACCAGTGGTTCTCAACCTATGGGTTCCCAGATGTTTTGGACTTCAACTCCCAGAAATTCTAACAGCTGGTAAACTGGCTGGGATTTCTGAGAGTTGTAGGCCAAAACGTCTGGGGACCCACAGATTGAGAACCACTGCTCTAAACTGTCAGGACTTGCAGGAAATTCCTCAGGTATACTGCCCAGCAGAGAACCAGCCAGGAGAAACCTGAATTGCTCTCAGGGCTAAGATGTTTTGCACAAGGAAAGACTAGGAAGGAAGTCAAGGTCTGACACCTGCCTCTGTGGATCAGGCTCACTTCCTGTTGCACCTTTCCAGTTCCAACATAGTTTATAGAGGCATTAACTAAATAAAGTGGCCATAATTCAACATTATTCAATTTTATTTGTCTGGTCTCATTATTCCATAGTGGGTCAGCCATAGATATTTATTAGTATCAGGTCTTTTAACGTTTTATTCGCATTTGTTGCCAATGCTGGAATTTATTTACATGCCTTAGAGTGTCAGTTCCCTGGTGAACCTTTTCTTACAGGGCAGCACATAATCCTAATAAATAAATGTTCCTTTCCTTGTAAAATAATCTGATGTGTAAGCCTAAGCCAGCAGAGGCCCTCCAGAGTCTGAGGACACTGAACTGCTTGTCCACATATTGTTAACTAAACAGGGTGACCCATGTTGTTTCAGAAATGAGCAGCTTAAACTCTAGCAGTTTCAGGTATATTGATTTTATCTCTATTTGTTTTACGCATGCTGCCTGGCAGAAACGTGCTTACTAATTTTGTTTTTAAATAAATAAAGCCAACTATTGTTCTAAATGCAAATGTGTAGGTGCACAGTAATGGGGTCTAAAAAGCCAAGCAGATTTTTTTAAAGTGCAGACACAAATGTGTTTAGTTTAGAATAATTGTCCTTTGAAATAGCATTTGTTAACGTATTTCATTGAAACTGTCAATCTGTATGTTATTGTGTGTTGCCATTTGGAAAAAGAATCTGAGTAGAGCAAAGAGGGGGAAGGAAGTCTTATCTTTCAGTGTCAAGAACCATAATTTTAATTCACTTCTGCCCTTTGTGCTCCTTGTTTTGTCACTGACTGAAATTATAAATGATGCGTGTCACTTTGAGTTACTTTGTCTCCATCTTTCTTTAAGTGAAGAGCATGTGAATCCTAAAGCTCACTATTCTGAGCTCACTTTTGACAGCTGCAATTCTCTTTAGCACTTTTGTTTGACAGAATAAACACCTTGCCTACACAGAAAACATGTCAAGGTCCACTGAAAGCAGCTCAGTTCCAACTGACCTATGGCCAGAGCTTGGCTTTAGTTTTCATATGTAGAATCTTGCACGTTTTTCTAAGACGTTTAGGCTTAGTAAGCATGGATTCTTTGCGCAAAGATTTTTAAAAGGTCATATATACCTGCCAATCAATATGTGCGCAAACTGTATGCTTTCCCCAACTTTGTGAAGCATTTTGAAGTACAAAAAAGTGCATGGAAAAATATAGGTATTATAGAAGATTACATAGAAAAGTGTGCATATTAGGCAAAGTTGCAAAGAAAAGATATATATTAGGAAAATAGCACATGAAAATATATGGGAATGTTCATGCATTTCTTTTTTACATAAAAAAAGAAAATGACTGGAGCAGACTTGGACCAAGCTGACTAACACCAGAAATATATTTGATTTTGCGGTCCTATATCCCTGTATATCTACAACCTCTAACTTTCATAAATTAATGTGAATGTAGACTAAAATATAATGATAATGTCAAATGATGCTAACTAGCTAGTTGATAATGCATGTTCACTGGGCTTGCAAAGCTCAGGTATGGTGTAATTTAACATCCTTTCTTCCAAATGTTCTTCTCCAGCCATAAAATGTGAAGCTGGGTTCGCCATGTGTATATTTAGGATTCATTTTGCCTCTAAAACCAGTTCCTAAATATATGAGCAGGAATACTTCAGAATTAATTTGACTCTTGTTACTTGCTGGCCATGTTGATACATACAAATGACAGCTCTTCTGTAGATTTTCACACAGTAGTGAATCTTTAGTATTAACTCTTTCTTTTCAGTCAGATTCTTACTGTAATACCTTCACTTCATGTAGGGACAGATCTGTTACTTTGGGTTGGCAGATCCGCTCTCAGTTCATGACAACTCCTCCTGCTGGAATGGGGTTTACTTTCTGGATGGCTTCCAGACTGACCCAGAAAGAGAGACCATAAACCTGAAAGTGGATTTGATGCTTCAGCCCTTGCCCCAGGTTTTTTATATACTTTTATTACACATGCAGAAGAAATCATTGAGCAGCGAGCACATAGGTAGAAGAGCATATTCTCTTCCCTCCTCTGCATGATTGCTATTAAAATGATCCCCCTTTCTCAATATGATTAAGAGATTTAGGAATTTAGGAACTGTCAGAGAGGATTTTACCTCTGATCATGCTGAGAAGGAAATAAATAAGTCCCTTCACTCTGTATGTTGTATTCTTAATGAGGATCTCGACAGTGCTTGAAGTTAATGAATGCTTTCTTATTTTAAAAAAATAGAGGTGTATCTAGCAATGTAGACACAATGGCTCATGTTTTTGGCATGGTGTGTAAATGTGGCTTATGCGAATATAAAGAAAATGGATTCCCTTGAATCAGCGAAGCAAAAATCTACTATTACAATACTGAAGTAATCACAAACATATACTTGTTTCAACAACTTGTGAAAGGTACAACAAAGAATACTATACAATGAAACATAAGTGTGTTATATTCGCAATGCTGATTACTGTTTCTTTCTTGTAGAAGGAAATTTTCAACAAGGGTTACTTTAAACAGATTTCCTCTTTAAAGTTCACAATGGTGATTTCTTTTTCTTTCTCATAAAGGAAATTTCAATGAAGGTCTCTATAAACAAATTTTCTTCTAGGCTTCCTTGTGATCTTAAATGAATCTATTGCACTTTATCTATTTAAAATTTGTAACTCATAATGTGCACCTTGCTTATCCGCTATTGCAACCTCATTGTTTTTAATTCAATGTTTTAATACCATGTTGTGTTTTTTCGGTTGCTGTGTATATATTATTATTGGTTTTTATTATTGTTCTTTGATGTTTCATATTTTATTTTATCATTGTTTTGTATCTGATTTTGATGTGAGCCGCCCCGAGTCCCCTTCGGGGGATATGGAGGCGGGATATAAATAAACTTATTATTATTATTATTATTATTATTATTATTATTATTATTATTATTATAGAACTTCCACAACTGGTTTCAACCTTGACCAAGTCTTCTTCAGGTGGAAAGTTTCTAATATTCACAAATTCAAGTTATAATAAAACAGACCTAAAGGGAATTAACAGTAGTGGCTGAGAAGTAGGGCCCGGTCTGTGGCGCAGGCGGGAGAACAAGCCAGCTGCAATTAACTGCAATGAATCACTCTGACCAGGAGGTCATGAGTTCGAGGCCCGCTCGGAGCCTATGTTTGTTTGTCTTTGTTCTATGTTAAAAGGCATTGAATGTTTGCCTATATGTGTAATGTGATCCGCCCTGAGTCCCCTTTGGGGTGAGAAGGGCGGAATATAAATGCTGTAAATAAATAAATAAATAAATTCTAATAGTAGTTTCTTGATAGCAAACAGACCCCCATACCTTCAAAGTACAAATCATAAATTACAAGTATAAAGACAAAATTACTTGCACCAAGTTCTCCTGAGTGATGCTCTGCTCAGTTTGATTCCATGGTGAGCACGAAATTGTACGGCTGTCTCAACTATTTAATATAGTGAATTTAAAGAGACCAGGTGATGAAGTTGTGATGTTATCATTGTTGCTCAGAAATCACATTTAAAAGGCAACCTACACAAGTTTATAGAAAGAAATGGTAGTGTTGTAATCGTTTAAAACTCCTACCCAAAATTTTATAAAAACGATCATATGTGTTGATGTCATTTAGTCCTTTCGGATGTTACGTTTGAAGGGTGACAATCCAGAATGATTCGCAATGTAAAAGTATGGTGCAGAAGTCAATGTTTGTAGGGGGTGTGATAACTTCTAAGATTTCAACTTGAAGTGACTCTGCATTATGATTAAAATCTTCAAAGTGTTTGTAAAGAATGGAGTCAGTGGAATGGTTTCTAATCTTACTCTTGTGCTCTCTGACTTGCCTGCTCGTTTGGCTAACATACATAAGAGAACAGGGACATATGATGACATAGACCACTCCTTTAGTAGCACAGGTGGCAAAATGACATAACTTATGTTGAGCCTTGGTGTGTGGATTCTACAAGGCTTTTGCCTGTACAAACTATGGACATATAGAGCAGTGGTGGCATGCAGAGTTCCCCCACTAGACTAGGCTTGATGGTTGGTGGTTGATAATATATATCAGAGTGTACCAACATATCTTTAATATTTTGTGTCCTCTTATAAGAGGATTCTCACATCCAGGTATATCACTCACAAGATTCCAGTATTTTTGCACAGTTTTAGTTACGTGTTTGGATAAGTTGGTTATAGTAAGGGGCCATACCAATCTGTTGTCCCTGTGTTTGATTTTATCCTCCAATAAGGTGGTTCGAGGGACTTTACATAGATACTTTAACAATGGCTTTGTTTATATGGTGTCAGTCATGACAAGTGCTACAACTGCCTAGTTCAAATATAAGAAAACACATACATGGAACACTATCTTACACATGTGCTCTTTTGTTATGAATAGTGACATAATGCTGGCAATTCCAAATTTGGGTACCATTGCCCAGAACTTATAAAATGTTGAGATTGCCCAGTCATTTATCATAGTCAGCCTATCTGCATCAAAATTGCTGAAGATCTAAATCAAAATATTTCATTTTGTGCAGGCAAAGAAGCAGCCTGTTCTTTAAAAATAGAACATTAGTTTATTTGAAAGTGACAAAGCCTATAGTTTTCAAAATATGTTGCATCAGCCATACAAGTGTCATCTGAATAGGTTGTGATTAAAAATATCAATGTGCTATAAGATGGTAGAATGCTAAGCTAGTTCCTTGTAAATCGACAAACAGATTAGTAATAAATGAGATTCTCAGAGGGCAAACAGCCCATTTATAACTGACTCCCTAAATAATTCAGGACCTGCAAATTGAGTATTAAAAGTCCAGAAATTGGAGAAGAACAATATATTAAAAGCCAAGAGGCCAGTCCTGGTGTCCATTACTCAGATGATAACAAAGTGCCTTTTTGGGTCTCTGTTCGAAGAAATTTCTCCTTGTTATGGTGTCTGAATGTAAGTTCAAATTCATTATGATTAAATGATTATGGAAAACACCTTATTTCATAATCACTTCTTGCTAAGACTTTTCCCCAAATTCTGTACTAATGCAATAAGCATTTATCTTATTACAGCTGACTCCAAGACATAGTGACAATAAGAATTGCCCTTGTAATGAAATGACCCCCCTCCCGTCCCCGCCACATAAATGAAAGGTCATTCCAGTGACAAAATTTTTCAACACAGTGGTCTAGAAGATTAGCTTGTGAAGACAAATGAACCTTTATATGTCATATCTAAAATACGTTCCCTCATACAGAAAGAATAGATTGTTCATTTCCTTCCCTTGAATTACAAATGAGGAATATCTGGTTTTTCTTCCAAGAGGAGGTTATTTCTATGGAGTACTGGAAGGCTGGGACAAATAATACCAAACTGCTAAGTGCTGATACCAATAAAAGATTTGATTTCCCATGACCAATTAAAAAAGCTGACATTTGAAGAAACAGTAGCTCTTTGATGTACAAGACAATAAGAAATGTGGTCTGTCTAGTATATGACAATAGGGCAAGTTCACATATACATTTATTTTATGCACATGTATATCCAAAAAGTTATAGAAGTCTAGTGATAGATTAGTTTTTCCCAGCTCAAGTCATAATTGACTCAGCCTTTCTTACATGAAGATGGGCACTCGGCACAAAATCAGCATCTGTTCCTCAGTTTTATCTAAATTTGCAATGTTACACAAATGAAGATTTATAAGTTCTTAAACTCATGAAATATATGAAAAATGGCTCCTTTATTTCAATTATGTGGGAGAAATAGTGGTAAATTGCAGGAACATGCTTTGTGTCTAAAAATTTCATTCACTCATAACAATTTATATGCTAACACAGCATTAGCAGGCAATGGACTACAAGGCCAAAAGAATCACACAGTATAATACTGTGTTGCAAATTACATATATAGCTCTGAAATGACTTGTTGCCTAATTTAAAATACATTTCCTATTATACCTTTGCAGGAAGAGTATGTAGATATCACAAAACAGATTTCAAATGAATTCTTGTCAAGCATGTCTTTGGAGAGGGATCTCCAGATGCAAGAATCCAGCATATATAAAGGCCTTTTCTAACAACTTCCTAATTCTATCTTTTACTATCTCAGCCAATTCCAGAGGTTGGGTGTGCTCAACAGAGTTCATGTAGCCCCCCCCCCCCCCCCAAGTACTGTCTCCTCACAAACATGATCCTATATATGCTCCTGGATTCTGGCCAGTGAACACCCATGACACCAATGTGTCACCAGCCAGCATGGTGTATTATGTAACAGAAGAGGTGACATCCCTCTCCTTAAAAATACAACCTGAAATTTGATTCAGAAGAAACATAGAAAATGTAAAGATGTCGATGCCAAGATACATTTATTTTTTTCAGTTAATTTTTCTTAGGCTTGGTTACAGAAAGTACATTCAGCCCTCCATATCCACAGATTTAACCATCCATGACTTGAAAATATATTTTAAAAATCCAAACCTTGATTTTAGATAAGGGACACCATTTTACCATGCCACTGTGTATAATGGAACTTGATCATCCACAAATGTTGGTATCTACAAGGGAGCCCTGTGTCTGAAGGTAGTACGAGAGTTGACGCATGGGTGTTCTGAAAGGCAGTTCCATTCATACAGGACAGCAAGAAACAAAGAATAAGGTTTAGGGAAAGCAAGCTTTCATGTGGCTCAGGGTGTTAGAAGAAGGAGAGCAAAGTTCCTTCTTAATCTATAGAGAAATTACCCTCTTAATATTTTATGATCAGTTATTGTCAAAGCCAAGATATGATGTCATTTTTATGACAGTATTATGCTAAGTTCCTGATCGAGATGGGTATAGTAAGCCTTTTCTAATTGAATTCTGTCCAAGTCCTTCCCAAACAATCCAGCTGTGAATGAGATAGTGATCTCTTCAGAAATTTCATTCCACTGACTTTGTCTTTGCCAGCAACGTTGGTCCATGTAAACATCAACAGCAGGTGATCAAATGGCACATATCCAGGCTCAGTGACATTTCAGGTTGCCAGCTTTTTAATTGTCCTTTGTGGCTATGCATTTAATACAAGCCTTACAAACATGTGGTGCCATTTCTGGAAAGCTTAACTTACTATATCTTCCAAAGAAGAAGCGGAAAGCAGCAATCAACTGATTAAAAACTAAATGATTTAGAACCAAAGTATAGGGTTGGATTCTTGGTAACAAAATAGCCATCTTATGCACCTTCATGAAACACTTAAAAGTTCAGTTTATACATAAATAGATTTCACAAACGTTCTGGCACTTACGTTTGTGGAGATTTAATCAAAAGAACATTATTAAATTACATTTATCACACAATGTTTTGCCATGAGGTACAAAATACTTGTTCATGAAGACTCATTCCATCTGCAACAAGTAAATTAGCATTCAGTTAGTGTTGCAAATTTTAACATGCTACACACACCAGTAAGTCTCCTGTGACTTTATTCAAAGGAAGCCAAACCTGGTGCAAGCATGGAAATTCCTTTCTTGCCCATTAGGTTGCAAAGTACAATTAAACAAACTTAATAGAACACCAATCTTTTTCTCTCAATCTTTTTCCCCACCTCTCAGTCTCCCCACTACCTCCCAGCCCTTCTCCCTCTTCCTTCTGTTTAAGTATCATTCTTTAAATTGTCTAAGAACCCAGTAATCTGGAACAATGACACACTCATATGTTTAAAGCCACGTATGCACATATCCACATTCAAAGCTCAACTTAACAAGTAGAGCAATAGATGTTGCTAAAATGTCACGTCTATCTCTAGCAATATTCATTTTTGGCTCTAAATTACTGTAAAAAGTAAAGTAAATTAAAATATTAGACTGCTGACAATCAAAGGTATGAACCAGCCATTTGTGTTGATAGATGCAATTTTCCCAAATAAAAAGTGCATATGCTAATTTCACTGTAACACTTATAGTCATCCCTATAAACAGTAAATATTTCTGTAATGTATGGCCCTTGAAGTGAATCAAATAGCAATTAAAGGGTCTGCTTCCCAGAGTTAGAATGATTAGAGAAATTGTTTGTTTTGGCACTAAATAAAGCTTGAAGAGCCAAATTGGCTTCAGCACACATTTTATTAAGTTTGAGTTAACAGCTAATTTCCAAAATGCATCATTGAACTCTTGTTGTACAGTATTAACATCAAACTCTCCGTGAAGTGTTTGAAATCAGTATAATCCTATTGATTTCATCTAAACTTTAATCTCTTTTAATTCTTCTAAATTGTGCTGGCTCTGTACAAATGCAATATAATAATTAAGACACAAATATCTTTAGCCAACTTTTCCTGAAGCATGTGGCTGACCACATCATCACAACTTTTGTTGACCCCAATTTTCTAAGCACAGTCAAATGTTAAAGACAAGAAGTGCTGATGGAAAAGGAGGGGGAAGGGGAGGAATAGGAGGAAGATAAATAATTGCATCTTAGATATGGAAGGAGCTGCAAGCATCATTAGCCCAATCCCCGCCATGAAGATATAATCATAGTTCTCCTGAAAGATTCCCATCTAATGTTTGTTCAAAGACATCCAAAGTAGATCCTCCACCCTCTGGGCCAATCTACTCCACTGTTGTGTAGCTCTTACATTAAAGCAGTTCTTGGAATCTTCTTGTGATTTAAATCCATTGATTTATTTCTAGTCTCCAGAGCAGCAAAAATAAGCTTACTCCATTTTCTGCATAACATCCCTTCAAATATTTTAAGATGACTATCACAGTCAAGACAGCCAGTATGGTGTGGTAGTTTGAATATTGGACTATGACTTAAATCCCCACTGAGCTGTGGACACCAACTGGGTGAACTTGGAAAAGAAAAGGCAACCCTAATCTAAACAAATCTTGCCAAATCTGTGATAAATTTGTCTTAAGGTTGCCATAAGCCAAAATGACTTGAAGGCATACAACAAGAATTGTGTAACTTCTCAGCCTTTTCTTCAAGCTAAACACATCCAACTCCATGAATTGTTATGCAAAATGCTTCATTTCCAGACTTATGATCACATACTGTTGAACATGATCCAACTGGTCAATATCCTTCTAAAACTGTATACCCTGAGGAGGAGGAGGAGGAGGAGGAGGAGGAGGAGGAGGAGGAGGAGGAGGAGGAGGAGGAGGAGGAATAGAAACCAGACTGTGTCATTACTAGCTACTACTAAGAAGTCTCTTACTGAAATCTGACTGAGAATTCATTGGTACCAAATACCAGTTTTCTCTTTTACAGGGATGTTATTCTAAAGTCTTAACAGTATATCCAGCTGCACAGGAAAATTCCAATTTCCTAGAAAATTACTTAGATGTTTCTGCATGCCTGTAGAAAATTATTATGCTACTTTTGATTAATAATAATGAAAGAAGTGTAAATAAAAGAAAAAGCAGCACATTTGTATGTGTACGAATGCATGTGCACACTGTGTTAATGTACCTTGTAAAAAGGGTATGACTTTGTGAGTGATTTTCTGCCTAAAAGATTATTAGAAAAGGGGGATTTGATCTTGGTAACAAAATGAACAAGAGCATCTGAACCACTGAACACATGCAGGCTGGATTATGTGTGATTCATTAACTTTAAGTGAACATATGCAAGAAACTGAAGGCATGGGGATTCTTCATGGGACCTTAGAATGAGTCTTTGTTGTGGTTGTACAGCATAAGGAGAGATAGATTGTATGGTAGCAAATTTATAGGATAAGGCAATTCATCTCAATATTTTTTCCAATCAATTTGTCAAACTAAATATTGGCTTACATTTGCAGCCAAGCAAAGTAACTAGCATTTGCTTCCAACAATTTGTGTTAAACTGATGGCCCAATTCCAAGTTTAAAATGCAATCAGTGAAGAAGACCTATTGTTGCTTTGCTTTCCTGCAACGTCTCACAATGTAATTCCTATACTGTGCTGAAAACATAATACTGATTCTCCAGCAAAATTAATTATTTGTGCAAAACACATAAAATGGTGATTTATCTGAAATACGGGTTTAAAATTATGTCTTACTATATAGGATTGCCTCTTCTGTGAATGAACATGCAGAGCTGAGTGTCGAAAATGGGACTCAGAGGAGTCTGCACATTACAATCCTGAACACACTTGCTAGGAAAGATGCACATGGGAGTCACTTCTCGGTAAATATTCTTATATTAGTAAAGTTGAAATCTAAATTTACCTGAGAGTGAGCCTCATCTCCGTGAATTTTTTAAAAATATAAATCACCTTGGTATTACAATATTAACTTATGCCATTAGACCAGATACTTCAAATGTGCCTGGTAGATCTGCCAGGAGAGTAATATATATTAAAACACAAAGCTACAAATAACAACTTAATTTTTATTTATTTATTTATTAATTTGGGAAATTAAATGCTTCTCTTTCTAATGCATGACTAACATGAGTTTTTTTTAGTTTGCCAGCATACTGGTAACAGATTGGCACTTTTTCAATTCACTTTTCTATACAAACCTAATACAAGGATTGTACAATTAGTGCATGAACATTATTTTCTTTTTGACACACAAAATCGTACAATTCTATTTTCTTATTCCATGCTTGCTACTATATTATTTTCCCTTGCATCCCCTTTTTTAAAAAATAATAATAATAAACTCTTTGGATTTTTGTTCTTTTTAAAACAGAGAGAACAGTTTCAGCTTCTAAATTTAATAATTGGAAACAGGTGGCTTGCAGGTGGAACCACTCCATATTTTTCTATCACTAATGGATAAATATATTACATTAATTTCAAGCATTCAGGTGTGGAATATTTCCCAGCACTCTTTCTGTTCCTTTTGCTTATTTAAAACTCATAGATGAAGAATCCCCATCCAAAATGCCCCTTTGTTGTGCTTTTCTTTAACATTTATATTACCATTACTGCACAGACTAACTTCCTGCCTTTCAACTATTTGAGAATATGAAGCCATTTTTAGTAGAAGGTAATGGTTGAGATTCCTATCATTAAAAAAGCAATTTGAATTGTAAAAGGACAGGCTTTCGGTGAGCTGTACTCTTCCATGTCCAGATCAGTATTTGGAAAAACGTGACTTGCTTAAGCACTTTAAAACCTCCTCCTGACTAATGCGAATGCACCATGGTGGCAATAAATCTAAACTAGGCAGAAAGAAAAGGAAGAAAATGGGCTTATAAATTGAATATAGCAGTCTTGTAACTGGATGGATTTTTGTCTAAATGGTGGCTGAAAAAGGAAGACTAAACTTGAATTATCTTTTAAAATATTTTTTTGTTCGGTAAAGCAAAGATCATATGAGTAGTTTCATAATGGAAATGAAGATATGCCTGCTATGAAGTGTATATGCTTGATCCTATTTCATCCTCCTTGGAAGTACTGGGCATTTTAATTCTTAAAAGAAATTACAGCTGGTGTTTTCATTCTGGTTGTGCCTCTGTTAAATATGTGATCTGTTGCACAATATAACATGTGAGCTGACCTGCTGGATCAGTAAATGTTGGGGGAAGAAGGTTTAAAAATGCTTTAAAATGAGTAGGGAAATTTTTGTAGTGGGTTAAAGCCTTGTGACTTGAAGGTTAGGTTGCTGACCTGAAGGCTGCCAGGTTCGAATCCCACCCGGGGAAAGCACGGATTAGCTCCCTCTATCAGCTCCAGCTCCATGCGGGGACACGAGAGAAGCCTCCCACAAGGATGGTAAAACATCAAAATATCTGGCCGTCCCCTGGGCAACGTCCTTGCAGACGGCCAATTCTCTCACCCCAGAAGCGACTTGCAGTTTCTCAAGACGCTCCTGACATGGGAAAAAAAATTGTAATTGAAAATGCACTGTTAATTTTCAGTATCTCTGATGGGGGGGAGGGATCTTAAAGGGACAGTGTGCAAATAAGGTCCCCTCCCACAATATCTTGGAGGAAAGATCAGAAGAAACCACTACCTGAAGTGCATTAAAGATGGTAAATGGTAACATCTCCTATCCTCTATCTTTTTTTAAAAGGAACCTCAATAACTGTCCTAATGGCACACTAACATCAGAATGAAGAACATAGCGAATTTCAGAAGAAAATGTGTGTGATTACTACATGACTAAGACACAGGCTAAAATACTCTTTTACATAGAGAAGCAATATAGTCCAGCATGTGATTTGTCAAAAAAATTTGCAAAGATAAAGGCACATTCTGTAAAATACTGCAAATATCCATATGGATGGTTCATTCTAACTGCAATAGGCTGGTGACTGGAAAATCATACAAAACCATGTAACACTAAGTCTGAAGGAAATTTTGGCTAGCAGTACACTTCCAATATGAATTCAAGATAGGGATAATGACTTTTAAAGCCATAAATGTCTTCGGATCTGAATATATGAAGAAGAGATTCTTCTTCTGCCCAAGATTTAAGGTCTGTGGGAGAGGATTTCCTTTGTGTCCCATCAGTCAGGCCAATATGCTCTGAGAGGACACTGAAGGGAGACTTTCTGTGCTATGCCATCTCAATTAGGAATCCCTCCCTCCCCGTCCCTCTTCTTGGTGGCAATATTACTCTCATTTAGAGACAAGCCAAAATATAATTGTTTGCTAAATCCTTTGGACTCCAACTGATTTTACACTAACCTACAGATAAACATTTTAAAACTATTTTGAATTATCTTAACCAGGTTTAATCCATCTTCTTTCAATCTATTATTGTTTAAAATGTTTTTAACCTTTTAAACTCATTTTCAATATTTAAGTTAAATTCAGTCAAGTTGATTTTGTTATATGTTGCAGTGAGATCAGTAGCTAAATGTATTTGGATTTATTTATTTCTAGTGTGGCCTACAGCAATCATATACAACAAAGTTAGAAAACTCATATAATAGCTTCTCCCAGGACTAAGGCAAGAACAGAATATTACAAGTTCTTCCTTTTCAGCTTACTGGCGTGTTCTTCATTCTATTGAAATAATATCTTTGTCTTGATTTTAGAATTGCTCATACAAACTAGGCATATACTTCAACAAATTTCTTCCCAAAAGCAGCAATGAAAAATTTCAGCACTTTTCTTCTTCCTGTGAGAATTTCTTCAAACACCATGTAGATTGTTTTGAAGCCTATTTTCAATTCAGGACTTATGTGCAACATTTGTGTGCGGATTGTTTTGCACAGGAAAGAGTATTTTGTGCATGAAAAAACAAAAATAGTATTTTCTATGCAGAAATTGCTTACATCTGCACAGAAAATGCTGTTTTCTATACAAGTACAGTAGAGTCTCACTTATCCAAGCTAAACGGGCCGGCAGAAGCTTGGATAAGCGAATATCTTGGATAATAAGGAGGGATTAAAGAAAAGCCTATTAAACATCAAATTAGGTTATGATTTTACAAATTAAGCACCAAAATATCATGTTCTGCAACAAATTTGACAGAAAAAGTAGTTCAATACGCAGTAATGTTATGTTGTAATTACTGTATTTACAAATTTAGCACCAAAATATCACGATATATTGAAAACATTGACTACAAAAATGGCTTGGATTATCCAGAGGCTTGGATAAGCGAGGCTTGGATTAGTGAGACTCTACTGTAAGTCATGTGTAAATTTACCCAGAACAAATCTGCTATAACAATTTAATTACAAGCAAAAAACAACATTTCCATCATAGGACTATTTCTACCTTGGAGTGTTTACATACAAAGGGCAGGTTTTTGGAAATAACAATCATATGTGCATTTTGCATGTGAACATTCCCATCAGTTTGGGATTCTTCTCTTCAGGGTTTCTTGACTCCTTCAAAAATCACTTTGGATCATTTTCCCAATATTGTTTCCATCCCTAATATAAACAAACAATTATTTTCATATTTTGTTTCCACAGCAATTACTAAAACAGATGAGAAAAAAATCCAAACAACCTAAATTGAGCTTTTAATATTCCACTAATTGCAACTGGAATGAGATGGCCCTAGCTAAAGGAAATCAGGTGCTTTGAATCAAATGCCTGCTGTGAAATCCCCTGGAGTATAAACCTAAATTGAGATTCTTCTCTGCACTGCAAATCTGTCTGAGAAACAAATGTTGACAGGGAAGGAAATAAAAAAGATCAAAAGGAAGAAGGAAGACCAGGGGACATTCTGAATCAAGAAACAGCCACCTGCCCTAGTTGCATCCCGATTGGATGATCGTAGTATTTTCCATGTGGAGTTGGCTTTGAAGATTGTTTAGAAACTTCAGCTGATCCAAAGAGTTGCAGGGAGACTGTGCATGACTTGTTTGCTATAACAACTCCACTGGCTTCCAGTCTGTTTCTGGGCACAGTTCAAAGTGCTGGTTAACATCTTATGTATCTCAATCCAGGTTAATTGAAGGACTGTATTCTCTTATATGCAGCTGTGTGTGTTTTGCGATCTTCCTTTCCCACAACCCTAACAGATACATCCAGTTTTGTTTTTCTATTAGCCCAATACGTTAGCCCCATATTAAATGGTCTTCTTCAGCAGTGAAGAAACTATAAAAAAGAAAAAGGGGACAATAAATAAATACCAAAGCAGGATCAGGAATAGCAGAGGACTTTTTATGTGGTTGCTCTATGGATGTATCTAGACCAGTGGTTCTCAACCTGTGGGTCTCCAGGTGCTTTGGTCTACAACTCCTAGAAATCCCAGCCAGTTCACCAGTTGTTAGGATTTCTGGGAGTTGAAGGTCAAAACATCTGGGGACCCACAAGTTGAGAACCACTGATCTAGACCAAACTACAAATCCCAGGATTTCACAGCATTGAGCCATGGCAGTTTAAGTGCTGTCAAACTGTATTAACTTTACAGTGTAGATGCACCCCTAGACTGTAGAACATCATTTCTTAAAAAAAACTTAGATTGGCATCATCCTTGTTATTCTTCCAAAGGCAAATAAAAACCTTTCATTTCAGCAGACCTTTTGGACTGATTGCTTGGGATTAAATTGCTTTCTATCATGTGCTTCATGTTCTATATTTGTAGTTTTCTTTGTAATAGTCATGTTTTAAATTATTTAAATTAATTTATTAAGTTACTTTTAATTGCCTGCTTAATTGTATTTTTAGATTTTTTATTTGTTACCTATTTCTGTTTCAATTAATTATTGGAGAGGGAGGGAGAGAAGTATATTGACTATTATTTAAAGGTTTTATGACACAAAATGTCTATTTCTCAGCTTGAATTTCCATCCTCTGTAACCTCCTAAAATCTGGTACAGATGGGTTTCCAGTCATCCTTCACAGGTGCAAGTGTTTCACACTTAAACTTCTTGCTTGTAATTATTTCTAGCTTTTGAAGTTGCTTGCTTATTGCACAGTCAAAAACACTTTACCAAATAAGAAAGGTAAAAATAAATTTCAAAATTTGTCACTGCCAAAGAAGGGGAAAGGTAAGAGGCTCAAGGGCAGGAAGAGATAAATACAGGGAACAGGATTCACTCTTGCATGAAACACAGGTCTGACCAACTGATGAAAACAAATCCCTTGCTGTCTTCTTGCTTGATCTCACTACACATTGCTTCTTAGATAAAAATCTGAACAATTTCTATAGAAATGCTTTGTAGCTCTCAGTTGGTTCCCTCTGTGATACCCAAGCTGTTATGGCTATTTTATAACAGAAGCTTATGAAAAGCAGAAAATTGCATTATCAAAAAAAACTACAATTCTCTGTGAAACTGAAGTTTGGATCTATAGAATAATATGCAAAATTAGTACAATCTTGAATTGATTCCCTTGATGTTTCTGTTATTATACAGGGTGTTTGAAAAAGAACTCCCTAGTTTTAAGTATAAATACATTAAAACTAGGGAGTTCTTTTTCAAACACCCTGTATATCCACAAAGCATGAACGAATCCATGTAATTCTGCCCCAGATTTCTCTCCCAGAGCCATGGACTAACTTTGTCAAGTAGTTATTTTGAAGTAATGAGATCAAAAGATATCAAATGTTTGCCTATAACAACATAGAGTGTAATTCACTACCATTTAGGATTGCCAGGTAAAATATGGGTGAGGGCTACTATACCACTAATGGCTGAAAAGTTGAAATATATGGCTTAGATCCACCAAAACAAGGGATATTACCCGGGATACCTTGTTGTAACCTTGGTCACCATGTAGAACTCTTCTCTGACACAACCACAACTTCGGATGCCACGTATGGTCCTTCAAGATACCTATAAGTGACTTTTTAAATCATCGGACATATTCCGTCAATATATTGGACTATTGTGTTTATTTAGAGGAGACTGAGGTCTCCCATTTGAAATCTATATGAATATGGACATTTGTTCAGGATAGAGATGGGTTCTGCCTTTGTGTTGTGTATATAAGTAATGAACCTGTCATACGATAACACATTTGATGCTTCAAAAATAATACTGTAATATAATACTTCGTATATCTTAGATCCATATATCTTAGATCCATATTTGAAGGACTATAGCTTCTTCTATGAACCTGCTTCTTCTTTTTGGTCTCACCACTTTCTTGGGAAAGTTTGATGGAAATATGGATAGGGACTTGTGGCTGCTCCCATGTGTCTAGGAAGGCTATGAAGGGTACCACCTTGCTCATCTTCAGCTGACAAGTAAAATATTTCCTAACCCATCAGACTTTTAGAAATTTGTTGTGATGGATTTAATGGCTAGTTCCTTTCTTGATTTATTATACCCAGTCTATTAATACTTTTTAAATGACTCTAACATCATAGACTTTTGTTGGTGACACACATTTTAACTGATGTTTTTGTATGTTTAGTCTCTTTTGTTTTTAATAATTTGAAAGCTCCCTTGAGTCTTAGGCTGAATCCTAGGCTGTAGAATTCATAGGTTTGACAGCACTTTAACTGCCATGGCTCAATGCTATAGAATCATGGAAGTTGTAGTTTGGTAAGTCACCAGCATTCTTTGACAAAGAAGACTACAGATCACCTAGAACTACAACTCCCATGATTCCGTAGCATTAAGTTATCAGTTAAAGTGATATTAAGCTACTACAGTTGTTTCGTGTGCATTAGCTGATAGATGAATGGAAATAAACTTTCCCCTCTCCTCTGTCTTTTTCATGCTTGACTGATTTGAGCATTTTTCCCTCCAGTAATTGCTTTTGTTTACCTTCAAGTCTCTTCCGACTTATGGCGACCCTAAGAGTAACCTAACATGGGGCTTTCTGAGGCTAAAAGTGTGTGATTTGCCCAAGGTCACCTGCTGGGTTTCCATGGCCAAATCCTCTTCTCTGGAATCATAGTCCAATGTTCAAACCACTACACCACAATGGCTACTTTTTGTACTTGAGATAAACTGGAGAAAAGTGCAGGAACATACAGCAAGGAACAGCTGAATTTCCTTCAGACTGTATACCATAATCTTCCAGACATGTATAAGCCAGACATCTGAAAAAGAAACATGGCTTCCTCAGTGCAATAATCTTACCACCATTTAACTTCCTTTAACTTAATTAAGCCAATAATTCCAACTATTACTGTATGTCAGTGGTGGTGGACACATTTCTCTTATTATTAGAATAGTCAATAAAGGGCAAGTGTGTTTCACAGGTCTGGTAGATCTGGTTGTTTCTTGTCTCTTTAACGTGTGCTGTCCCTTTTTCTCCATGAAGCCTACCTTACCTATTATATTATATTATATTATCATCATAGAGAAATCCTTGCCTTCCTTTCAATGTCTGTTAATTTGCAATCTGTCTGCTAAGCTGAAAAAGTCAATGAAGTCCTTATGTTAATAATGTATCATTGTTCCCAAATACATATAACTTGGACAAATTAACTCAAGAGAGAAGTCAGTTTTCTATCAATAACTCCTTCTTAAGCATATTCCTTTCATTGTTTTCAGGAGTAGGGCAGTCTCTATATCACATGTTAAAAAAATCTCAAAAGAGCTTAGCTTTAAGCTGTTAATTAAGTAAGCAGCAATAGTAGTACCATTATAGTCTTTTAATTTTTTTTTTTAAAAATACTAATTTTTCACCCATATAGATATGCATGCCTAAAGGTAACCACAAATGAGTGTAAAGGTTATAGGACATTTCTGCTTATTATTTTTGGTGTGCATGAAAATAGCGCAACTACAAATTGCTTTTTATATATATATTTCCTTGTAGGCATAATTTGCTCGGGAATAACATAGGTGCTAAGGCAATTTGGGTAGCCTCACTTTAATGAGTCAAAGGGTTTTTTAAAGGCCAGTTCACAAAACTTAATTGCCACAATTGGGAATACATTATAGGCATTTAGCATACACAAAGGAAGAAACAAGGCAGAAAACAAATTAGTGGCTTCTTTAATAATAAAATGCAGAGGGATTTGTCTAGTCAAAGTTGATTGCTTCCTTCAGGCAGGGACCTTGGATCTTTCCCTGTTGTTACCATGCTTAGCACGTTTGTGCCATGTACAAATAACTAAGGAATTGATTAACAGATGCCCTGAAAACTGTAAAGTAATCACTTCTGTACCAAACATACCTTGGCAAAATGTCAATATTGTTCACAATTTTACATTTTGAATATTATTTATTTAGATCCTACTGTTCCGTCCCCCAGGACGATGGTTTGCCTTACTTATTGGTCGTTTGTTTGTTTTCCCTCCTTTGCATTTTGTTTCAGCCTCTGGCTGCAAAGCCCAGGAAAGGTGGCTTGAAGTCTGCAAGAGCTGGCTGCAGTTTTCTTTGCAATGATTGGTCAAAGAGTACAACATCTTAGGACCGCCCTTTTTACCAGGGTCTAGTCTCCATTTTAGAGTTTCATTCTGGCTATAGTCTTCCAACGTGCTGGAGCTGTGCAAGGCTAACTGGGACAAATCATCCTCAAAACCAGGCCAATCTAAGCCTATCCAAATTAGATAAGTATTGAATTATACTGATCTGGAATAGGAAATCTAGTTAGAGGAGCAGGGTTATTCCATCGCTTCTAGAACTAATCTTTGCTGTAAAGATAGGGAAGGAAAGAGTTTCTCCTTCTAATATAGACAGCGTGATTAGGGTATAGTGGTTTTATAATCACCTTTGCCTTCTGGAACCAGGGATAATTCTGCAACTAAAACCTATGGAAATTTGTTTCATTTTCTGCAACTTTAAGATCTGTGCCAGGTTTACAACCTTGTATGAATAAACATCCTTTTTTGAAGTTCTCCAGACTCAGTCGTTCAATATTTTAGGACAGCTTATAGGGATTTGCAGTTCGCCCGGATAAAGGACGGCACGTTTCAGCTTTATAGTTTTTTTTTTATTGTCTGGCGGACGGCACAGTTTTGAGGACGATCAGCGGTTTTCCGCTTGAGCTAGCCTGCACGGCCATAGAGACTTTGATTTTGTTGGTCTGTTGCAGTGAAGCTTGCTGCCATTCCTTCAGCCTCTGCAGTATCCTGCTCTTCAGCTGCGGCTGTTTCTGCAATTGCACGGCTGTGCAAAACCCAGCAATCTACCCCGAGCTCCTTCGGTGGCAGGTATCGAGCCGCGGAGCTCCAGCAGCAGTCTTTGGGCTCACACAGAGGTGGTGAGTCCAGAAGCACCAGGCCGGGACCCAGATAAGCCTGGCAACTCCAAAAGAAAGTTCTGGCTGAGTCTTCACAGTGGCTAGGATCTCGGCCGGGACAGTCGCCCGGCGGTGGTGACCTGCCTCATGGTCCGGTGGTGGTGACCTGCCTCATCATCCTGCGGTGGTGACCTGCCTCATTGACCTGCGGCGGTGACCTGTCTCATCATCCTGCGGTGGTGACCTGCCTCATTGACCTGCGGTGGTGACCTGTCTCATCGTCCTGCGGTGGTGACCTCCCTTCACAGCGGGGAGGAGGCGTCTCTTCTCTCCTCCTTTCCAAAGCCAGCCTCGGTGCTCCTTCGGCGGCAGGCCTCGAGCCGCGGAGCACAAGGTGCTTGAAAATTTGGCGAAGTCGCCATTTTGGCAGTTTACGTCACTCGGGCAAGGGAGGTATCAAGTGGCAAGTTGCTGTCAGTTGGCATTTTGCAGCTTGCCTACCAAAGTTTGGCGCCAAAGGTCACAATCTTTGTAAAGTATAGTTACTTAGTGATATATATTGCTATGGTTAAGTGCTGTGAATTGTATTATATATTGAATTTGCTTTTATTGTAAATTTACTTGCAGGTATATTGCATTTGCCTTTGTTGTAAATTTACTTGCTATTAAGAATACATAATGTCTATGCAATTTCAAGATGATGCAGATGGTATACCTCCTTCTGAGGCTGAAAGTAGGAATGAAAGGCCCCAAAGGATAAAGCACCCTTCAGCCAAGATGCTAGCCCATCTAATAGATGAAAAGGAGCTCCTCCATGTGAGGTTAGGTTCGGCATGGGAGCGAATTGTAACATTAATGGACAGAATTGAGAGCTTGGGTATTACAAGGGTGCCATCCATATTACAGACAGACCTTGAAGAGACCTTCGGTATTTGGAGGGGTTTGGTGTCTAAGATAGTCCAGGTCCTCGAGCGCATTAACGACAAGGATTCAGAGTTAGAAATAGTGAGTGTCTTAGCTGACACTAATGAGAAAGAAAATAAGGTGAGGGCAATTCTAGATGCCTTGGAATTTAGTTCTCCATCTGTTAATCTAAGGTCTGAGCCAAAAGGAAATCAGTCTTCCTTATGCAGCCATGAGACCAATCTTTTAAAATCGCCTGCTGTGGCACTTAGTCTTAAGTCCAACCGCTCTAGCCAGGTATCTAAACTAAGGGAGTGTGCATCATCTAAACATAGCCACTCTAGCAAGTCTTCTGCTGCTGGGAGTGCCATCTCTTCCCTAGCTGCCTTGCACATTAAGGAGGCTGCACGTCTAGAGCTAAAGAGCAAGGTAGCGGGGGCGGAGGCTGATGCTAAGGCAGCTGATCTCACCCTTCCCTTTAAAGAAGAAGAGCAACGACTGCAAATAGAACAGGCCCGTAGACAAAGCGAAATGCAAATAGAACAGGCCCGTAGACAAAGCGAAATGCAAATGGAACAGGCCCAAAGGCAAGGTGAAATAGAAATGCTTAGAATAAGGATGGATGCTACTGCCAAAAAGGTAAGGGCTGAGACTTTGGCCAAGGCCCTAATTGAGCCACTCACAGAAGAAAATGTAAGTCAGTTGCCGAAGCAGGACCCTTCTTCCAAGGTGCTTGTGCATCTTAATAGCTTAAACAGCCAGTTTTCGGATGAGGAACAGGAAGACTTCTCTCCTTACCCAGAGCAGGGCCCCAAAGTCACTTTTCGGATGAGGAACAGGAAGACTTCTCTCCTTACCCAGAGCAGGGCCCCAAAGTCAGTTTCCTGCAGAGCAGAGCGTCATAGCGGGGAGCTCACCCTTGCCCGAGCTACCTGTGCCTCCTGCTAAATCCCTAGGTCAGTCAATCAGGGCCTCAAGGCCAAGTGCTAGTTGGCCCTTACAGACAGCTGCACAGGGAGCCACCGATTCGTCAGTGGTCGATGTCATCCCTCCAAGAGGCCAAAGGTTGACGCAAGGTGCACGGTGGGAGTCCACTCCACAACAGCAAACTCCTCAATTGTTCCCTTCGACGCCAGAGTCCCAGCTTGTCTCCATCATCAGAAGCCCCAGAAGAGATCTTAAGGACAAGGGTGTCGAAAAGTTTTCGGACAAGCCTGAGGAATTTCTTCTCTGGAAGGCCACCTTCCAGAGAGCAATCAGAGACTTAAAGTTATTGCCTGAGGAAGAACTGACTCTTCTGGCTGCATGGTTGGGCCCAGCCTCATCCTCACAAGTTAAGAAGATCTACGCAGCCCACGTAGCCGATCCCGACAAAGCCCTGGAAAAGGCCTGGGCCAGGTTGCAGCAGAGGTATGGGGCCAGCACAGAGATTGAAGCATCTCTTATGGACAAGCTCCAAAGGTTCCCAGCTTTGAAACTCAAAGACTTCAAACTCTTGTGGGACCTCAGCGATCTCCTTACGGAATTAGAGTCGGCCAAGGAGAATCCAGAACTGCCCGGTTTGAAGTGCCTCGATCAGCACCTGTCCCAGAGGCAGATCTTGACCAAGCTGCCCTTCACTTTGCAAGAACGCTGGGGACAGGAGGTCTTCAACTACAAGGAGGCCCACTCCCAGGCATACCCTCCATTTTCTCATTTGGTCCAGTTCATCACCAGGGCGGCCAGAGAAAGGAATGATCCGCAGACGGGCCTCCCCACCTTATACCAAGGGACCCAGCCAGAGAAGGCACCTAAAGTGGAGAAAAAACCATCCAGAGAGGCCAAAAGACCGGTTAGTGTTAAGGCTGTTGAAACTCAGCACAGGGCCAACGAATCCAAGTCAGAGGTGAAGGAGGTGCTCTGCCCCATTCACCAAAAGCCTCACAGTTTGGCCAACTGCCGGGAATTTGGCAAGAAGCCTTATAAAGAAAGACAACAGATTGTACAGAAGCTGGGCATATGTTTTAGGTGCTGTGGAGCAACTCCTCACTTTGCATCCAACTGCAAAGAGGACGTCAAATGCGCAAGGTGTAACAGCCTTAAGCATTGCACCGCGATGCACAACTCTGACGCTGTCTCCCGCGCCAAAGGGGACACGTCTTCCAAAGAAGGGTCATCTACTGAAGCCACCAACATGCAGACCGCGTCACGGATGCAGGAGGATGCTCCATCGGTCGCCTGTACTGAACTATGCTCTGACGTGCACCAGTTCAGAGTCTGCCATCCCATCTGCCTAGCAGATGTATATCCAGCCAGAAGACCTTGGCTTAAAAAGAGACTTTACGTGGCTTTGGATTCACAAAGCGACGCCTCCCTGGCGACTCCAGAGTTTTTCCAACTGTTTGACATAAAAACCCAGACGGTCGACTACACCATGTCCACCTGTGTAGGGAAGAAGAAGTTGCAGGGTCGCATAGCATCCGGCTTTGTTGTCTCCTCTTGTGACCAGAAGAGACTGTTCGAGTTACCAGACCTCATTGAGTGTTCCTCTATTCCCCGGAACAAAAGGCAGATTGTCACCAGAGAAGTCGTGGAAGCCCATCCTCACTTGCGAAGGCTGAAGAACGCCTTACCTGCTTTCCGTCCAGATGTGGACATTGCCCTTCTGCTTGGTGCGGACTGTCCGAACTTGTTCTATGTGAACGACCAAGTTAAGGGACCTCCAGGGGCGCCCATTGCTCAGCTGCTACCACTAGGCTGGACAGTTACAGGCCCGGTGTGCATAAATAGGATGCACCCTCCATCGTCGGTGGGCACTCGTCATGCGCACGCGCTTCAAGGCAGTCGCCCCACACTAATGCATAGCTGTTTGAGTCATATCTCGGTCTATTGTCAGGGGATAACACCAGAGTATTCTTCCATCTTTGAAGTCTCCGAAAGGGATGAAACTACAGCGCTTTCCAAAGATGAACAGAGGTTTTTAGAGATCATGAACTCTCAAGTTTCCCGGAGTCCAGAGGGAAATTGGATAGCCCCTCTGCCTTTTAAAGCAGAAAAACCCACTTTGCCAAACAACAGGCATGTGACAGAAAAAAGACTCTGGTCACTGAAGAAGATAGGATGGGATCAAGAGCTGACCCCATCGGTGAAAGCAGCTTGGGCAAATTGGACTTCTCAAGCTGAAGGACTGGAAACCATCACAGTTCCCAGACAATTTGTTCCCTGCAAGGCGATGATAGAATCCACCACAGAACTTCACATCTTCTGTGATGCATCGGAACGAGCCATAGCAGCTGTGGGATACATGCGGCAAAGGGACAAGAATGACTGCCACGTTGGGTTCATCATGGCAAAAGCCAAAATAGCTCCTATGGGAACTTCAATACCCCGGCTGGAATTGTGTGCAGCAGTTCTTGCTGTCCAGCTCTGGCGCATCATCCAGCAAGAGATAGGAGACTTGTTTCAAGATGTCCATTTCCACACGGACAGTACAGTTGTGCTTGGTTACATCAACAACACAACCAAAAGATTCAAAGTGTACGTAGCAAATAGAATTAACAACATTCTATCCAGTTCTACGCCTAGCCAGTGGCACCACGTCGCCACCAGCAACAACCCAGCTGACATCGCTTCCAGAGGAGCTTCAACTCAACGAGTGTTAAGTTCAAGTTGGCTGACAGGCCCCAGATGCTTGACCGAAGTCAATTTTCCATCAGCCTTTTCTCCCACCGATAATACAGAATTGCCCGAGTCCGTTCCAGAGGTGAAAGTTTGCAAGATGACCACAGAAATCAAGATGGGCCAAAGATCTTGCCTGGAACCACACCGTTTTGAATGTTTTTCGGAGTGGCACAGTCTTCTTAGAGCAGTTGCTAGGCTTATACATCGTTTAGCTTGCAAAGATAGTGAGCCTTTACAGGTCCAGGATATGATAAAGGCTAAGAGCGTCATATTCAAGTCAGTACAGAGATCTGCTTTCAAGCAGGAAATAGCTAGGCTAGAGCAAGGGCTCAACATCCCTAATCAAAGTCTTCTAAATGAGTTAAACCCATTTCTAGACAAGGAGGGTATTTTGAGAGTTGGAGGAAGGTTAGCCAAAGCTAAACTCAAGGCGTGCATAAAAAACCCCATCATCATACCCCCTAATAGTCACACTGCATTGCTGCTCGTTCGGCATCACCATGAAAGGATCCATCATCAGGGTAGAACTCTAACTGAGGCAGCCCTTAGAAATGAAGGTCTGTGGGTAGTTAATGCCAAAAGGTTGGTCAACAGTTGTATTTTCAAATGTGTTAAATGCAGGCGCCTTAGGCGAAACTGTCAAAGTCAGTTAACGGCAGAACTACCTCAGGATAGGACTTTGACAGACCCATCCTTTTCCCATGTGGGAATCGATGTGTTTGGTCCTTGGGAGGTTGTCACTAGGAAAACCAGGGGTGGTGTTGTAAATAACAAGAGGTGGGCAGTTTTGTTTACTTGTTTAGTAATACGAGCTGTCCATATAGAAGTCATAGAAGGGATGGACACTTCATCATTTTTAAACGCATTAAAAAGGTTCATAGCCCTCAGAGGGCCAATTAAGTCAATTCGGTCGGACTGTGGCACCAATTTTGTAGGTGCGACCAAAGAACTCAATTGTGTGTCTAGGTTTGGGAGAGACCCAAAGGTTCAGAACTTTACGAATACTGAACAAATTATGTGGACTTTCAATGTTCCTCACGCCTCCCACATGGGTGGTGTTTGGGAGAGGATGATTGGTATTAGTCGCAAAATCCTTAATGCCATGCTTTTGAGTCATAGGTCATTGACGCATGATGTTTTGGTGACACTTATGGCGGAAGTTACCGCAATTATCAACAACCGGCCGCTGGTTCCCCTTACCAGTGACCCTGAGAACTTACAACCACTGACTCCTGCACTTATTTTGACACAAAAGGTGCCAGGATGGAAGGACATCATGTTGCCAGTTCCGGACGGAACTCACCGTGCCCTGTGGAAACAGGTGCAGTCCTTGGCCAACCACTTTTGGAAAAGGTGGAAAGCTGAGTACTTAAGCCAGCTTCAAGCTAGAAGAATCTGGCAAAGCCCACAGGACAACATTGAGGTTAACAACGTTGTGTTGTTAAAGGACAAAGACTTGCCCCGCCATGCATGGCCCATGGGCATTGTATTAAAGACCTTTCCTTGCCCGGATGGTAAGGTCAGGAAAGTTCAATTAAAGACTTGCAACAGAGACAAAGTGTCCATTTTGGACAGACCAATTAGTGACCTCGTGTTGCTTATTGGAGATGTTTAAAGTTCTAGTGTTTGTATTGTCATATGTGCAAAGGTGTTTGTATGTTTTTGAGTGGTAAATTCCCACATCCTGGGAATTTAAGCGGGGAGTGTTCCGTCCCCCAGGACGATGGTTTGCCTTACTTATTGGTCGTTTGTTTGTTTTCCCTCCTTTGCATTTTGTTTCAGCCTCTGGCTGCAAAGCCCAGGAAAGGTGGCTTGAAGTCTGCAAGAGCTGGCTGCAGTTTTCTTTGCAATGATTGGTCAAAGAGTACAACATCTTAGGACCGCCCTTTTTACCAGGGTCTAGTCTCCATTTTAGAGTTTCATTCTGGCTATAGTCTTCCAACGTGCTGGAGCTGTGCAAGGCTAACTGGGACAAATCATCCTCAAAACCAGGCCAATCTAAGCCTATCCAAATTAGATAAGTATTGAATTATACTGATCTGGAATAGGAAATCTAGTTAGAGGAGCAGGGTTATTCCATCGCTTCTAGAACTAATCTTTGCTGTAAAGATAGGGAAGGAAAGAGTTTCTCCTTCTAATATAGACAGCGTGATTAGGGTATAGTGGTTTTATAATCACCTTTGCCTTCTGGAACCAGGGATAATTCTGCAACTAAAACCTATGGAAATTTGTTTCATTTTCTGCAACTTTAAGATCTGTGCCAGGTTTACAACCTTGTATGAATAAACATCCTTTTTTGAAGTTCTCCAGACTCAGTCGTTCAATATTTTAGGACAGCTTATAGGGATTTGCAGTTCGCCCGGATAAAGGACGGCACGTTTCAGCTTTATAGTTTTTTTTTTATTGTCTGGCGGACGGCACACCTACTGTTCTCCTGATACAGGAACTTTGACATTTTGACCACATTCCTGTTAAACATAGCCTTGTTCCAGTGTTTTCCATGCATAGAGACACTGGAATTCTTCACACAACCCTTTTGGGCCATGTCGTTGCACCAGCAATTGCTGGCGAAAAGGAAGGTGTATGGGGTGGCTTGTGGTGCCCTGCGAGCTCTCCCTCCTTCCCTCATCACACAGAGGGGCATGAGAGGGTGCTTTGGCACCCTTTCCCTCCCCCCATCACATGACAGAAGGGATGGCAATGCGTAGCAACGCGTGTTGTCCTGCTGCCCTTTCTGCCATCACATGCCGAAATGGGCCAAAAAGTACAGTTATCTCCATCAGAGCTACCTAAACTACACGTTCCTCCCCGTCATTTTGGAGAAAGTGCCTTTTGGTGCTTTCACTCCACTTTGGGAGGAAAGTGGGTGGGGCCTGTCGTGCAAGCCCCATCCTTGCTGCTAATAAAATCAGCAAAAGGGAGGCTTTTCAACCCCATGTGAAGAGGTCCTATGAATGTCATGGAGCAATGAAGTCAAACTATAGGGAAAGAAGTTCCGCTTGAATATTAGGAAAAACTTCCTGGCAGTAAGAGCTATTCAATAGTGGAATACACTGCTGCTTCAGCAGTTGGGTGGGATTTTTTGATGTATTAAAAGAGGGACTGGATGACCGTCTGTTGGGGTTACTCTTGATTGTGTGTTCCTGCATGGCAAGGGTTTGGTCTGGATGACCCTTGTAGTCTCTTCCAACTCTAGTATGCTCTGAGAGATTGCTATTGTTGGATATTAAGGCAGTTATTTATTTTTTAAACAACGTAGTAAATGACTTGCTTGTAGTGTGGCAGAAAAAAAGGGAGACTGTTGCCCCATCTCTCGTATCCTATATGTTACTGTACATGACTTCTGCATCTTTCCAGAATGGTGCAGATGTCCCCCCTGCAAACAGCTATCCATGTAATTGTAAATTAATGGAGATTAGAAATACAGCAAAACATTTTTTTTCCCTCAAAGACAGAGCAAATACTAAATAACATCAAAGAATGTTCATATTTCCCTTTCATATTTCTAAAGGTGCTATGGATGACAATTGTGTAATGAGAATTAAAACGGATGACAATTGTATAATGTTCAATTTCCATCCTTTGTCTTTTGGCAGAAAATAGTAACTGCACTCCAGGCACAATGATCAACATTTGGCTGTTTTATGCAGAACCAGAAAGTGGGCATTGAAATGAAGCATTTAATAGAATCAGTCCATGCTAGTGCAGAATAACAAGGTGATTTTTAGCTTATTCCAGCTGCTGTTCAGTTCAATGACAAACTTTTGTTGAAGCTGAACAAATACTTCTTTTGAATACAAGCATATAATTTCCCCTCTCACATACTTGTAAAATATCAATGACCATCACTGTTTCACTATTTATAATTAAGGGATTTCTTTAGCAAAGAATTCTCAAATTTTCAAGCTGTTTATTTTTGAAACATTACGATCACCTATCCATTTCCCACTAATAAATATATAAAAACAATATGGGTTATGATGTGGAAAGGTGTACTCATGAGCCAGCAACCTAAGAGCTGACAAATGCATTCAAATCAATATCTGTAATTCAGCTCCAGTCCCATCTCCATCACCTACTTCTTCATGACCCCAATTCATCTTTTTGGTTTGCAGAACATAATGCTTTCATTTATTTAAGCAGTTGCAGTTGCCAAAAATCTACTGGCTATGCTTTAGACACTATAACAAATCATTGTTTTCAGATCTCTAAATCTCACTTTTTTGGATGACAGTTCTCAGAATTCTCACCCAACATGGCAATGCTAACTGGATTTTCCTCCAGCACCAAAGTTCAAAAGCATCTATCTTCCTTCACTCAGCCTTCCTTATGGTCCCGCTCTCGCAACCATAGGTTACTATGGGAAATACCATTGCCTTAACTATGTGGGCCTTCGTTGACAGTGTGATGTCTTTGCTTTTCACTATTTTATTGAGGTTGGCCATTGCTCTCCTCCCAAGAAGTAGTAGTTCGCTAGTACAATGTTTTGATAGTACAATTCTTTTGGAATAGTATTATTAACAACAATAATCTTTTATGTCCTGATGGAAGTTGGAGTTAGAGAGATTATCGGTTCTGCTGGCTTGGAAAAGCTTCCATTGAAGCCAAATAGGTATTATTATTATTATTATTATTATTATTATTATTATTATTAGTCAGCAACAGCCAAATGATGATTATTAATTGAAACTAAGAAGGCAGAGAGATTGCAAAGAATGGGATTGGCAGAGGAAGGAAGGCAGGTAGAACTTGATGTTGTTTGCTGCCACAATTCTTATGGAATAGTATTATTATTAACAACAATAATCTTTTATGTCCTGATGGAGGTTGGGGTTAGAGAGAGATGATGGATTTTGTTGGCTTGGGAAAGCTTCCACAGTATCCCAACAGTTTATTATTATTATTATATTACTAGGCAACAGCAGCCAAATGATAATTATTACTGTATTAATAATTGAAATTAAGAAGGCCGAGAGCAAATAGAGAAATAGAGAACAGAGAGAAGTTTGCAAAGGAATGAAATTATAGGTATTATAAGCACACCTATTCAAGAGATGCTCTTTCTTTTCTCCCAAGTCCCCAATGCATGCACCCATCCACCTGCACTTTCCAACTCCCAATCCCACTAGATAAAAAGAATAAAAAATAAAGAAAAATAAAGGGGAAAAAAATAAAAATTCAATGTTAGAAGTCAAGCCAAGCAAAAAGCTAGAGCAGAACTGCAAGAGAGCGGCAAGGCAAGGCAATTGGACTGAAGCACCTCTCTATAGAGCCATGACACAACTGAGCAATGGAGGCACTCACCCCATTAAATAGAAAGAGCTTGCATAAGACATGTCATGGAGTTCTTCTACTCTGATTGGCCTAACAGGCATGGCTCACAAAGAAACCCCATGCAAGCATGTGGAAGGCTCTCTGCGTGTCATGTGATCTCAAATAGAAGAGAAGGTAGTTGTGACGTGGGCCGTTTCAGTTGAAAAGACATGGCGACTGAATCCTTGCCATTATGGCTGCCCAGATAAGCCGAAGAAGCCAAAGGCAAACAGGCAAACCAAATCAGTGCACAAGTCTACTATCTAGCATTTCTTTCCTCTTCACAATTCATACAAAAATAGCCTCCTCTTGAACTCTGTGTAACTTCTTTGGCACTTTCAGTCATTTTGCTATTCAACTTGATTTCCTTTCTGCAGGAGTCTCATTCTCCAACTACTTCTTTCCCAATTCATTCATGAAGTTACTCCATAGCTCTCAGTGAAATACTAAGGATAAAATTATATTTTCCCTATATGTATAAAAATGGAAACTGTGAAGGAACATATTCTAGATTACACTAAACTAGCATATAATCACTTCTATAGATACAAACTTCAATCCCATGGGGAATTTCTGAAATGGCAGTTTTGTGCTTGTAAATTCCTATAACAGAGCAAACATCACAGACAAGACCTTCTAGACACCTGAGAGCTACAAAATATTTCTGTAGAAACAATTCAGATCTTTCACTGAGAAGCAATGAGTAGTGAGATCAACAAAAAGACAGCAAGGAATTTAGATTCATGAGTTGGTCAGCCCTGTATTCTACACATGAATGAACCCTGTTGTGTCCATATTCATCTCTTGCTGCCCTTAAGCCTCTGTCCTATTTCCTTCTTTCACAGTGACAAAATGTGAAATGTACTCAATGACTTTCATTTCCCTGCATATATTATTTGACAAAGTGTTCTTGATGGTGTAATAAACAAATAGACTCAATAGCAAGATATCAAGAAGTGTAATTTGTTTTTTTAAAAAATAGCACATTTAGAAAATGACTGGAAAACTATCTATACCAGTAATTAAGGTATTCACAAAATCAAAACCATTTAACCATCCATAAAAGACAGGTCATAATCTGCTAAATTATAAAATATGACCCACCCCCCCCCCCCATATTCATGGGAAAAACTTTTCTGGACTTTGGATATATGAAACCACTGATAATAGCAAATTTTACTATTTTCAGTAGTAGGAATGACAAAGGTATTGAGAATAGGGCACAGCTTGTAAAAAAGACCCAACAGTATGAGCAAAAATATGAATAAGTTAAAAGTAGAAAAAGGTTTTCCCCTGACATCAAGACTAGTCGTGTCCGACTCTGGAGGTTGGTGCTCATCTCCATTTCTAAGCCAAAGAGCCAGTGTTGTCCATAGACGTCTCCAAGGTCATGTGGCCGGCATGACTGCATGGAGTGCCATTACCTTCCTGCCATTACCTATTGATCTACTCACATTTGCATGTTTTCAAACTGCTAGGTTGGCAGAAGCTGGGCTAATAGCGGGACCTCACCCCACTCTCTGAATTCAAACTGCCAACCTTTCAGTCAGCAAGTTCAGCAGTTTAATCTGCTGCACCACCGAGTGCTCCATGAATAAGTTAAACCACATATATTGATTCCACAGCTATGGGTGGAGGGGTTCCTACTGCCTCAATTAAACCCCATACAGTAAATTCTTAAATGTTTCTCAGAAGAGAAAAGTTTAACTTGTTAAAGAAAAAGCAAGAAAGAGGAAACAATCCTAGTTTCTATGAAGAGGAGGAGTTCCAAAGCCTGGAAGCACCACTGAGAAGGCCCTTTCCCTTGTTCCCATCAAATTTGATGGAAAAATTGTGGGATAGAAAAGGCATCTCCAGAAAATCTTAGAGACTGAGGCCCCTCCTACACTGCCATATAAAATCCAGATTATTTTATTTGAACTGGATTATATGGCAGTGTTGACTCATATAACCCAGTTCAAAGCAGATAATATGGATTATCTACTTTGATAATCTGGATTATATAGGCTCATTTGAGAGGAGCCTTCAAATATGCATGGCTTAGACCTAACAAAGCTCTCTATTTAAACTGGGGAGAGGAGAAAGAGATTTGCTTGACTAAGTGATGCCAAACCAGAGGTTATTGGGCTATGGGTGATAAAAAACAGCAGATCACACAAGATAAATCAGGAATTCACGGAGGACATATAGGTGGAATATGACAGTAACCTCTGTCTTACTATGGTTGATCAAATGAAAGGAAAGGGTTTCTTTCTGCACCTTTAAAAATTGGAAAGAAGACAATTGTTTCTCACGCAACCAGCAACACCTGTTAAAATCCCCTCCTCTACACAGCTCTCTCCATTTTCCACAACCCTACCCACCCCATTTTTGTAAGTGTGGTTCCTCATTTATCTCTTTCCAACATGGAATGCAAGCATCATGCTTGAAATACCAATCAGTATTCTACTGAAGCAGTGTAACAAATACAGTCACAAGTCTCTAGTTGTTTTAAATACTTATATACCTATTGTCCTGAATACCTCCAAACTGGGAAGGAAGTGGCAGTTTTGCTGCAAGAATACATTATAAGTAGTGTTGAAGCTTGACACAATTATCTGAATTTTTACAGAATTCTGTTCACTTTCTCTGGCAGAGAGGACTTGTTCTATTGAAAATGCGCTAACATCACCTTTTGAAATGCATTATCCTTGGGATCCAATTGTTAAGCCAGGACTGTGAAGCTCACTTGAAAGAACAGTGGCCCCTTCAGAGAAGCTCCTAATCTGTACAACATAGATCTTGGAAAATCACTATGAGAGAGAGAGAGAGATGAGAGAGAGAGAGAAGGAGAGAGAGATTAATTTCCCTCTTAAGTTTTATACCAAAGTTTAAGTCAAAGTCAAATACAGTCACAAGGGTTTTCAACAGCCAACTTTGTGTCAAAGAAATGTTTAATAAAGGGGGGAGCAGATGTGTGAATGCTTCTAACACAGCATAAAGAAATAGGAAGCATAAAAAGGAGTTGCTACAGAACAAAATCAGAGAGATAAATCTGTCAAAAATGTAGTTTTTTTCTTGGGCTCCTAACCTCCTTGAAAAGCTAAGGGCAAACACTGCCCTTCCCTCTGCAGTTTTAGAACTTTTGACAATGTGGTTCTATCTGCTAGGCAAGCTAAAAGAGAAGAATTTGGGAGGTGTTGGGTGTGTAGTTTCATCCAA
This sequence comes from Anolis carolinensis, assembly GCF_035594765.1. Classification (NCBI taxonomy): domain Eukaryota; kingdom Metazoa; phylum Chordata; class Lepidosauria; order Squamata; family Anolidae; genus Anolis; species Anolis carolinensis. Next base: position 263,197,510 of record NC_085842.1, on the reverse strand, counting down.
ATATCTACTTCACAGCTGATTTAATGTTAGAGTTCCTTTACTTCAGAGTACTTCTTCAAGCAAGATATATCGAGATGTTCTGTTCCAATACAGCAATAAAATATTTTCTGTTCACTATAAAGCCAGGTGTGGCTGGTGGATCCTTTGTAGCAGGAACAGCATATCCACTCCTGATTTTTTACAGCCACTCCTCCCACACCTGCTCCAAGCTGTGTGGGAGGTCCTTGGGTGCTTAACTTCTGAAAGGAGGGAGTCCATACAAGATGGGTCCTATACAATTTGAAGCCACTGTGGTAAAAGTGATAGCAAAATCAAGAGTGGGCATGGCAAGCTCATAATGGCAACTCTCATATACAACTATAAGGAAGACCAGAATACAATTAAGTATATTATATAGCTCAGTATTTTATGCTGATTAATTTACATTCTCAGTCAGGTAAATTCCTTGAAACTGCATGCTGGGTGCCACTATCTTCCAAGTTGTTCCCATGTACCTAGTCCCATCCTTTAACTCCAGAAGCCATCAAGAAGAAGCTGCTAGTACATGGCTTAAAAGCAAGAAGAATCTTGTTGCCCTCAATCAGATGGAGTGTCTGCTGTTCCACTGAGCCAAATATCAAGGCATACATGGTTTTAGATAGATATTTATTTCAGAAAAAGGAATAGGGTTTACTGCCACACTGCAGCCCCAGGCTATAAGTAATGCAAGCTGTTTGTTGAAGATAATATGTAAGCAATAGCAAATCAAAGTTCAAAGTCACTAAAACAAGGTTATAGTCCACAAGATACGAGGCAAACTTGAAGCAAGGGCCCATAGAAATCCAAACACAAGAATAAATTTCAATCAAGGTAGTCAAAATTAGTCCAAGGAACAGGGTCATGAACTGGAACAAAGAACAGGATTATGAACTGGAACAAGGCTCAAAGTACAAGGCCTACAGGAACAAGGCATGAAAACCCACAGGAACAAGGCATGATAGTCCACATGAAACAAGAGTCCATGCAGCAGGATCAAACCTCTTGATGAACAAAGTTACCACCTCTGAGTTCACCCTCAGAAGCGATTCCTCTTAAAGCTAGAATCAAGGCCCCTTCCTGTGGGAAGTTTTTTCAAAACCCTTTTCTCATTAGTAACCATTTGCTCCTTCTCAAAACCTCCCTTTCTTTTCTCTGTTGACATATTGCTTTCTTTCTGTCAACCTCATTACTCTGGAGGTTGGTGCAGATGGGTATTCCAGTCTTTCTGTCAACCTCCAGAGTAATGAGGTTGACAGAAAGACTGGAATACCCATCTGCACCAAGGAATAACTCAACCTTGACTCTCTCAAGAAATGTGGTTCAAGCTGCTTGCTTGAAACCATTGTATGCCTGCTCCCAGAATCCTCAGGAACAGCAGGCACATCTAACTCTGGCCTTACAGAATCATCTACCTCTGGTTGCATGGGAATACTAGGCCCCAACCAAGATTCATCTGACAGGTCAGGTGCAGGTACAATCACAGGTTGAACAAGCCCAACCCCAGGCTCATCTGACAGCTCAGATGCAGGCTGGACTACAACACATGGCATAAAACAACCGTGGTATTGGAGGAGGAGAAGGGCACAGTTTCTGATAAGAATTGGAAATGTCCTTTAGCCTAAGAGGATGAATTTAACTCTGAAGAATTTGTCAAGGTCCCTCACTTGGTCAGGATATTTATTTATTTATTTATTTAATACATTTATATCCCGACCTTCTCACCCCGAAGGGGACTCAGAGCAGCTTACAAATTAAATTTAGGTTAGGTCATAAACATCAGTATACTCTAATTTAAAGAATGTACAGTCAGTAACAAAACATTAGGAGAAGTACAGTAACACCTCCCCCCCCACACACACACACACTCCTGCCCATAACTGCAAAGTCCATATCCACAATTTCATTTATTCACACCTGGTTAAAATGATCTCTCTAAGCATTTGCAATCTTCCCTCAGAAGTTACCTTACAGTCAGGTTGGAGAACCTAGCATGTGCTTAAAGAGGATGCTTCTCTAGAAATCTCTACATCCTCAGTGCAACTCCATACAATGGTAGCACTGTAAATCATTTATTTTAATGTAGTTCCAAGTTATCTATAGTTTATGGTAACCATTGTCTGTCTGAGATTTGTATCCTCTGCGGATATGTGGATCTTACTGTAGTTCAGCTTTTCAGAAGGGTGGGCACCAGTTTCACTGCACAATAAAAAGGAGGGAAGGAGGCATAACCATAGGGAACTCTAGAAGGACATATAAAGAAAGATGGCCTCCGGTTTATAAAGTTATTACATGTGAAACATAAAGTGGGGAAGTAAAATAGGTATCACAGCTGGGCCTATTTTTAGTTCTGCTTTTGTATATTAGAATATTAAATCAAATCTTGGCACACTTGTCTTTGCCTAGTTTATTATCATGCATTTTTATTTTTATTTATTTCCCAGATTGATATTTTGTCTAATGTCCAAAATATTATTGCAATATATTTTTATTTTGAAATGCAATGATGATATCCTCCTTGGAAGTTTTTTTTTCATATAGTGTTGTTTGTCTTTGTACATTGTTGAAAAACATCATTTTCTTCTTGCAGAAAGAGGATGGAATAATAACATTTTAATCAATCTGGAAACTAGTTTTTCCTTTCCTTTCCTAATTCAGAAGCTTTTGCTTACCATGATATTCTGATCAAACCACATATATCGATTTCTATATCCACAAACAGGTCATTTATTGTTCATTCCAGGTATATAGAACTGCACATGGATTCTTATAAATGAAGCAATTCCAAAAAACTAATTTCTGTTCAATATAGTATATGGTTTTGTGATAATGATGTATACTTCATTGAATATTGCTACTAAAAGAATTCATTCAGAATTCATCATTACCATCATGTAAATAACTGCTTCAAACAAGACTAAATTGCTTTTCTGGTTGTTTCATATTATACAGCATCTCTTTTATCTTAATATGGGGACTTTAACTTGTAAGTCAAATCTGCATTGCAATGGTCCCCATTGCACAATGACATGTGCATCCTGTTGGTAATTTTCATGATTTTCCCATTCCTAACTATCAATAGGTAAAACTTATCAGTAGTTCCCAATCCTGCAATGTTCCTGCCACCAATCTTGGTGAGATACTGTAAATCCCTTCCAATTCTGTGCCGTCATGCCAGCAGTAAAGTGACATCAAGTGGTGGGATTTTCTTCTCCTCTCCTCTCCAATATGTTTTTTATTTTCTATTTCTTTTTCTTTTTGACTTTTGAAAAAATGCTGGAACTGCACAATTGCACTAAACATTAAAATTAAAAAACTTGAAGTATCACTACAATTAATGAAGATTATGATTGCTTTCAATAGAATCCATGTGATGCACTGATTCACTTCCTGGGTTTTAGGCCTTCACTGAATGAATGTCTCTAAGATGTGGATAAATTCTCTCTTTGTACTAAAAAATGCATTTTCCTCCTTTGGTATTACATACCCCAAACCTAGAGATTTATTATTCCAGAGTTGTCTGCATATAAGCAAAGAAAATGCTTAAATGTCAAGAGGCCATTACAAATATGTATTTCGGAGAGCAGTATTTTACTTTTAGTAAATACAGAACGTGACATTTTTTAAAAAGCCTTGTATTTAATCACGTGCTGCTCAGTTGGACTTTCTTCTAGTATCTCCATGACTGCAAAGTGCAGCTAAAAGCCTGACAGCATTGTGATTGGTTTCCCTCTTGCATAACAATAAATAATGTAGATGAGCTAGGAACAGCAGATACAATGCAAGGCTAGCATTATGAGAAGGGGGTATTCTTGGGCTCCACTGTGACAAACGGAATGTGTTACCATGTACCCATGCATATTGCATGTAAGGAAAAGCTGCTTGAAGTAGTCTAAATTCTGGGACACTTTAACTCTACACAAGGAAAAGTGAGCACAACTCATTGCTAATGATATATAGCTAGTTATTGCTAGTCTTCCCCTAACAAACTTGTTTTCCACATACATAGACCTTTTAAAACAGTGGTACCTAGTACCTTAGTTGTGAGTCAGCTGGTAAATCTTCTCCAGGTTTCAATCGGAATTTCAAATGATACATTAAAGCTACATAGAATCATAGAATAATGATTCTACCGAGCCAATTAGAGCATTATGGGTAGCTCTTTTGATTCCAGATTAAAATATAAAGTAGATTCACTATCTCACTTACATCCTGAAGCCCTATTTTCTCAAGAAAACTGCATCACATGATTTCTATTGGCATCTTCTGTTGTTTGGTCTTGCTTCTCATATTTAAATGCATGAAGGGAGATGTTAAGGATTCAGCACATTTAAAACAATATACATCTGGACTGTTTCATATGATATTGTATAATTTGGGTTCCTGGTGAAGAATGAAGAGCCAATGCACACAAATCATATTCAAAAAATTGCACTATACCAAAGTCAGGAACAGAGACAAGGAATATGTTTCTCCTCACATCCATATGAATGAATGTGGTTTCAGAAGAGAAAATATGTCCTCTGTCCCATTATGATATCAAACTCAGTGATAATTCTGATTTAAAAGCTAAATCCAGTGTTTCTATACATCCTAACATTTGGATTTGGTCAGTGAGCACTAGAAAGTTTCATAGTTGTCATAGAAGCCATGAAAGCCTGCTTACAATAGCTTTGGCATGAATACTGAAGTCATCAACATTATCCATGAATTCCCTAGAGCCTAGACCTTAATCATGAGAGCGCTTGAACCAGTTCAAGCAGTTGCAATGTTAAGTAGGTGGGTTTACATTGTGCCAACAACAGCCCCAGACTGTGACTGTCTATAGTATATTTGGAACTATAGGCTCTCGTCACAGGCAAGTTCACAAAGGAGAAATTTCCTGATGGGGAAAATGGTATCCCAATGATTCTCATACCCTGGCCTTTTTGTCTCTGTGATGCTGTGTCATGAAACTGGCTGGGCAGTTTTCTCAGATGAAGGCCACCCATCATATGCTACATATGTACATGTATGTCTTGTGTGCATAGATGATACTGATATGATTACAGACAGGATAGGATAGGACAGGACAGGATGACCTGAACATTTTGGGAATGCATCCTAAAGGCAAATAACATGGTTTCTCATCTTCTAATGCAAGCAACTTTGTTATATGGACGTTAGCCTTTTGAGTCAGCTTGTAAAAACAATGTACAGTTACTAGAGCTAAATGCAAAACAAATGAGCTGCCAATTCTACCACTGCATTAAAATAAATAAATGTAACAGTATATCAACATTTAAACTGAGAAAATGCATGACATTTGTAAGGATATATTTGTTTAAAATTATAGAGATTATGATTTCTGTTCAACAAGGAATTGTATGTAGGTTTTTTTCTTCTTCTTTCAGTCACTAATAAAATAAAAAAAGCATCCGCTCTGTTCAAAAGCACAATTATTGCAAAGTAGTTCAGTACTAGGACACCATCTTGTGGATAGCACAGCTAATTGGAACTTGTAATACGTTACGGGTCAATCGTAGAATAGTGATAATGCAGAACATAATCTAATTGCCAAATGGATATATCTAGTAACAACCTTTGCTGGCATTCTTCTCTCAGAAGGCTATCAGCTGTGCCCTGCCCCCTTTCATAAGGGATCCTCTTTAAACTTATCTGCTTTTGCTCCCTGTAAGGAAATGTTCCTTGTAAAGGCAATATTACAGACATCACTACAGGACTCTTTCTTCATTCAGAAAAAGATATTTCCCTACAACTGGTTCATAGATATGCCATAGGCTAGTAGAGTACAGCACCAGCAGTGTTCATGACAAAACAACAACAAAAAAATAACTCTACCAAAAACACACACACGAGAAAGAAAAAATAATCTTAGTATAAAGCTGACGTTGAATTGAGATTTAAAAACGATAAGGAAAGGAGCAGTCTTGAAATGTTCAGAAAGGAAAATCCAAGAGTGAGGAGCAGACACTGAAAAAGGACAAAGTCAAGCCAAGTAAGAAGAAACCCTTGGTTGAGTGAAAAGCCTAGATTCCTCAAAATGAGTTTCTGAGCAACCTAATGTTTAATGTGTTGTTGAAGGCTTTCATGGCCGGAATCACAGGGTTGTTGTGTGTTTTCCGGGCTGTATGGCCATGTTCCAAAAGCATTCTCTCCTGACGTTTCACCTACATCTATGGCAGGCATCCTCACAACCTCTGAGGGCCGGGCTGTGGCGCAGGTTGGTGAGCTGCCAGTTGCCAGCTGCAACAAATCACTCTGACCAAGAGGTCATGAGTTCGAGGCCAGCTCGGAGCCTGCGTTTGTCTCTGTCTCTGTTCTATGTTAAGGCATTGAATGTTTGCCTTATATGTGTGCAATGTGATCCGCCCTGAGTCCCCTTCGGGGTGAGAAGGATGGAATATAAATACTGTAAATAAATAAAATAAATAAATAAGAACAAAGACTGGAATAAAACTCAAGATACAAGGCTACATGAACTTGGCATGAACATCCACAGGAACATGAAACAGGATTCTATGAGTCCATGAACAGGAACCACGCTCAATGAGCAAAGTTACAACCTTTGAAAATCTCTCTAAGAAGTAGATCCTCTTAAAGCTGAAATCAAGGCCTCTTTATATGGGAAGTTTGTTCAAAACCTTTTCTCATTAATAGCCTTTTGCTGCATCTCAAAACCTCCCTTTCTTGTCTCTGTTGATATATAGCTTTCTTTCTGTCAACCTCATTAGTTTTAAAGGTAAAAGGTAAAGGTTTTCCCCGATGTTAAGTCCAGTCGTGACCGACTCTGAGGGTTGGTGCTCATCTCCATTTCTAGGCCGAAGAGCCGGCGTTGTCCATAGACATCTCCAAGGTCTTGTGGCCTGCATGACTGCATGGAGCGCCGTTACCCTCCCACCGGAGCAGTACCTATTGATCTATTCACATTTTCATGTTTTTGAACTGCTAGGTTGGCAGGAGTTGGGGCTAACAACGGGCGCTCCTTCCGCTCCCGGGATTTGAACCTGGGCCCTTTTGGTTTTATCACAACTGAAATGCCCATCTGGCAAAAGAATGTTTGACCTTGACTCTGCCAAGGAATGCGGTTCAAGCTGCCTGCTTGAAACCATTGTGTGCCTGTTCCCAGAATCCTCAGAGGCAGCAACCTCCTCTAACTCTGGCTGTCCAGAACCAACAGACCCATCTGGCTTCATGGGAATTCTAGGCTCCAACCCAGAGTCTTCTGACAAGTCATAGGCTGAACAGGCCCAACCCAAGGCTCACAAGGCTCACCTGACAGCTCAGGTGCAGGCTAAGCTACAACTTTCTGGAGAAGGAGAAGCCTGCTGGCTTCATTTGCTGGCCAAGCCTCCCTTCAATGTTATGAAGTGTTAGTGGCCAGTGCAAGGAGGGCACCCCTCCAGGGCCCTGGAGGCCCTGGGCTGGCTCGGTTGCTGACCCCAGTCTTCCTGGAGGGCAAGGCAGGCAGGCAGGCAGATAGATGTCCCTCTCATTTCTGGCCCAGGGCCCCCTAAGACTCCACATCTGTGTATGTGTCATCAAGTGGCTTGTCAACATTTGGTGAGCCCTTGCATTTCCTCAGGTTTTTAAGGGTAGTAATACTCAGATGTGATTGGTCCATCCTCTGAAATCTAGCCCTCAGTATCTGGTATTTATTGGTAATCCCCACCCCCACTAATCAGGGCTGGCCCTCCTTAGCTTCCAAGATCCAACAGTATCTAGTGCCTTTAGGGTATTTAGACAACATAGTGTGCTTAAAGAGCCAGTGTGAACTTGTGGTTTGGGTGATGGACTATTATTCTGCAGAACCTAAGGTGAATTTTCATGAGGCATTCAGAATGGGAGTAGATTATAATGAATTAATCCATCGATCAGTTGTAACTTCACATCCCCACATGGACATGACAAAAGTCTACAATGCTAAAGCCAATGTCCAAAACTGGGAGAGGGAGTATGAGAATGGAACATGATATAATCTCCTCTGTGATTTCTGTGAAGTCCCTTTTGAGCCTTAATACCCACAACAACAACAACAAACACTTTGGAGAAGATGATATTTCTTACAATGGAAGCAGGAAGTGAAAGACATAAAAGAGAACCTACACAATTATGTGCTTTTGGCACAGCTGTAGTCAACCTTCCTTGGGAGACAGCCAAAGTGATTGTCAGAAGTAGGGTGATAGGCTTATCAGCAGACATAAATAGAAAAGATTAGCCAATTAAGACAAAAGATAAAAGCAACAAGCACAAGGCTTCAAGAGCTTATTAATTCACCATAGAGAATGCATTTGGAGAAAAGAAGTATTGAATATATTGCTATTCCTACTAGACAGAAATAAAATAAAATAAACTAGACAATAAATTGTTATGAACATCTAAAACTCAAAATGGCACTAGCCCATGATCTATTGACATAAATAGAAGATATCACAGTCTTGTTATGAAACAAAAAGAGAAGGGATTGTCCATGTTGGTTCTTCATAAATACAGTAGAGTCTCACTTATCCAAGCTTCTGGATAATCCAAGCCATTTTTGTAGTAAATATTTTCAATATATCATGATATTTTGGTGCTAAATTCGTAAATACAGTAATTACAACATAACATTACTGCGTACTGAACTACTTTTTCTGTCAAATTTGTTGTATAACATGATGTTTTGGCGCTTAATTTGTAAAATCATAACCTAATTTGATGTTTAATAGGCTATTCCTTAATCCCTCCTTATTATCCAAGATATTCGCTTATCCAAGCTTCTGCTGGCCCGTTTAGCTTGGATAAGTGAGACTCTACTGGAAACAGAGATTATCTTCTTTCTTTTCTTTTCTTTAAAATGAAGCTTGGACTTTCCAGGAAAAAAAATTAGCACCTCCTGGTCTACTCTTCAATAATAGAAATGTGTTCCACATTGAAAATGATATTTAACCTACATTACCAGAAAACTAGTACCAAGAACATTGTAATGGTTAGATTGTCTAAAGTTATGAATTCTAAACCAACTGAGAAACACAATAAATTGTGAGTCCTGAAATTGATAGAATGTTCTTCAAATGTTCCTCTGGGGATTACAATTTTTAGGAAGCCAGCATGGCTACTTTGAATCCAAAAAGCTCTAACCTTTTCAAGCTCTTATATGCTATCAGAATCACAATCTACAGTGTGAATCTTTATAATATGTGTACAAAATAGTGCATTATTAAACTCCCTTGCCAACTTTCTTTGTTGTCCAGCTTTTTCACCCATACATGGAAAATCAGTCTTACGTACTTTACACATAAAAAAGATCTGTTCCAATGCCCCCACAATACCACAGAACAAACTCACTCCCAGAATCATTGCCACTCCAGCCAATTCAACTATCAATTACAAATGTTTGTTTTTATATTTTAATAATATTACATTCCACTTTATACTCATGGATTCTAAGTTGGTATGCAATCTATTTTAAAACCATAAACAATAACATTAACCTTAGAAGACTAAAAGTACATTAAATCATTCATCACCAAGACCACTTAAACCACTTTAAACCCACTTACAGCCATTTAAAATATAGCAAACCCTCCATTTTGTGGAAGTTAAAGCACAGGATCCTTGCAGAAATTTTAAAACTTCAATAAAACAAATAGCATTTTATTTTACCTCAGAGAACACCTCCCTAGAAATTTCTGGATTCTCCAGGGCGACTCTCTGCTCAACTTCTGATGTCTTGGCAATGAACAATTTAATGTACTTTTAGACTTTTAAAATTAATGTTATTTTTCATGGGTTTAAAATAGATTTGATTATTCACAAGTTTGACCTAGAGATTTCTAGAGAACAAAATCATCAAATCGGCAAAAGTCAGTCCCACAAATAGGAAAGGCCAACTGTAATGTAAACCATAGCTCATGTGAAAACTGGATGAATTCAGTTAGTCCTTCAAAACTTTAATAAAAAGCCATGTTTTGGAATAACACTGACACTGGTGCCAGTTGGAACCTTCGAGGGAGGATATTCGCTTACAGGAAGAGAAGTCCCTCTTCCATGTCATTGTCCCAAAGAGTTCTCTCCCGCATATACACAACTTATAATGGGTTGGGTTTGGAGAAGTGCCCCACCAAAAGAACCCATTGTTCAGGAATATGAGTATAGGAAAGCTTCTCCACCAAGTATCAAATTCCTTAGCCATTTTGAGCTTTAAATTTTATCCTCAGCACTAGAAGTCTATAACATTCAGTCCAATTCCATTAAAACTGCTGTTACATTGTTTCTGTATAGCGTCCCAGCCAATCATTTAGCTGCTGGATTTTATCCTAGCTGCAGTTTTTGTGTCATCTCCAGAGCATTAGTCAATCAGGTAGTTACCATTTTATGGACATCCTGTGGCTTAGGGCAAGTCTACACTAGCTGCTAAATAATGGCAGATGCTGTGGACTGACCACCTTAGGGGCTAGACACACCCACTGAACTCGCTACAGTACTGCATTGACAGCTACATGGCCAAGATCACATCAGACCCAATAGACTTTCACTTCACTCTCCATGTTGCCTCTGAAGCCATTGCTGCTCCTAGCTGGCTATGAAGCTCCATATGTATACTTGGCTGTCATGGACACCCCTCTTTCTTCCTGGTCACACGGGCATTTCTGTTGGTGTCAGAACTGGTTGCCCACAATGGTTAGGTACTTGCATGAAGCTCCGTGGCCACCTGAGAGCAGTGGTAGCAGCAATACATGCATTATCCATCTTCTTTTCTTGCACAGTGGAGCACAGGGAAAAGATGATGGCACTGATATCTCCTTTAGACAGAGGATCAGTCTGAATCAGAGCTGGAATATTCCCAGACTTTGCCCAGTGCAAGCAAAATTGATTTAGCTCATTGTAAGCTGCCGAATGTTGTGGAAAATGCCGGAAGTAAATCCTAGATTAGTCTGAGTTTTCTTACCTGTGTAGACTAAATTATTCCTGTCCAGGAAAGTCTGTAGCTGGAGGACCAGCTGTTGTGTAGCCATTTTACTTTGTACCTGCCTGAGAAATAGATGCCAGCTGGTTAGAAGAACTGTTGTGTTTACATGTAAAACTGTATATACTGTAGATGAGTCAATTTAAGAAATCATCGCTCATTTCCCACAGGACTCATTAGAAATATAGGAGAGGAGATGAGTAGCTATTTTACCCATAAGATAGGAGCAAGAAGCAATTATTCATTCATGGGATAGGAGCAACTATTTTCACACATATGTTCAGGAAGGACTTTTCCTTTTTTGTGCTTCCACCATACCAGTCACAGCATTACATGTCATTTAGATGCTCAGTGAAGGAATGTAATGGAACATTAATTTCTAATAAGCATAATTTATGAGAACATTTATCCTGCGAAAGTGAAAGTGTTTTTACGCAGATGTCTGTTTCTTCTTTTTTACTCTGACATTGTCTTTAGCTGGTATCCTGCACAAATACCTGTCTAAATGAAGATCTATATCAGGGAAATATTTCTTGAAGGGAAAATAATTCATAATATTAATGTGTATCTTGTTCTTTTTTTTTCTAGACCTGTGCAAGTTAGCCTGTGCAAAAATCTCTCCCTAGAATATGTGCTGACATCTTTGCTGGTTGTCTCATTTGATTTTCTGCAACTGACATTATTTGTAATCACACATAGGCTGGCATCTTCTTAGTGGAATACACAGACATAAATCAGCCTTATACATGGATATGACTTTTTATTTTAATCAATGTGGAGTTGGTGTTCCATTCCTCCCTCTGCGAATGACCAAAGACACTCTCTGGATTTGCCATAGAACTCCTGCAGCTCCTTCCATGGTCATTCTGTGTTTCCTGGAAAAGGTGAAAGAGTTGGAGGGAGGCATCAGAGAAGGGTCTGGCTAGAACCCTGCAACCAGGGTCATGTCATCCACTCAAGCCTGCTGAGATCCCCCAATGGGGGATTTATTTTATTTTATTGCTTTATTTTTAATATTATGTTATACATTAAACTGAAGGAAGACTAAGTTTAACTCTGTTAACCTCTTGAGCAATCTCAAACTTTTCCAGGAATTCCCCGCTGCCCTGGGTGGAAGGCATGGCCAGGACAATAATCTGTTGGACAAAAATCTTTCCTGATCACCCAGCAGGAGGCCATTCACCAGAAAATTCCCCTTTGGGGAATCCAGACAGCAGCTGGACAAAGACTCAGGAAAAGACTTTTGATGATACCTTCAACTCCAATAAACATTTTCTGGACCTTTTCTTTGTCTTCCCAGCATGGGAAAATGTCTGGGGACACAGCATCCATTGTCCCGGATGCTGGGTCCCCATGATATGTCCCGGTCCATATCATGGACCCGTTATCTGCATAACGTGATCAATTCACCTATCAGGATTCTTATTGTTTCCTTCATTCCATTGCCACACAGCCAGGAGTTGACACAGCCTACTGGAGAGCTTCCCATCCCAGGAACCTCTTCCACTGGCCGATTGGAGGTCCCAGGGCTTCCCTGCCTAGGTGGAAGGAGATCACCCAGCCGCATCATTGCCTCTTCCACCAGTCAGTGGAAGTTGCTAAAGTCAACCTCTCAACCAATCAGAGGCCTGGGAAGTGCTGGCCGACTTTCTAGCCCTGGCCAATCAGGGGAATGGGAGGGAATTTCAAACTATAGTAATGTTAATGCATGAAAACTCTTATGTATAAATATACCTGTTTTTTCTTTGTGACTTGTAAGTTTTGAGCACTCACTGCTATAAAAGTGTCCCGTGCAGATTAAATCAAGCTTCTGTCATTTGCCTTCATACTGGTGAGATCCTGATTTCTGTCTCAGAGCATTCATAGTTAGTGGATCTTGCCAGGCTTCCTTTGGTATCTGGGGGTCCTTGGAAAACTTAAAATTCTTGGCATCAAGATAATCAAGAAATGCTTTTTCTCAGTTATATCATTGTCAGAAGCCAATCTGATGAGGAAGGAGAGAACTTTGTGCATGGTTTTCTTCATGGCTGGTGAGCAGCCAGCTGCCAGCTGCAACAAATCACTCTGACCAAGAGGTTATGAGTTCGAGGCCAGCTCGGAGCCTGCGTTTGTCTCTGTCTCTGTTCTATGTTAAGGCATTGAATGTTTGCCTTATATGTGTGCAATATAATCCGCCCTGAGTTCCCTTCGGGGTGAGAAGGGCAGAATATAAATACTGCAAATAAATAAATAAACCTTTGCGGAAAATAGATTTTTATGTAGGTGTGCCAAACATGTGGCTTAAAGTTTTTAAAAAACAAAATGAAACAGATCAGAATGCTGTAAGCTATTGGCCTCTGGATCAAAATACATTTTTCTCCTGTCCAGCTCATTGTGACCTCTACACCCATAATAGAGCATAAGGCACAAGTACAAAGTATAGTACAAGGCAGTATTGAAACTTGTGTGATATTCTACCTTCATCATTTAGTAAAGAAAAATTCCATTAACTTTAATAGCAACTTAAAGAGTTACAGTTATATCACAGAAACTTAAATTATTTCTTATTTAGACACAACTGTAAGATAGTTTAGTCAAACCTTTGTTATTTGAAAATGAAACTAGTTATAAGAAACCACTTATTTATTAACTAGTTCCCACATACTCTCTGTATATATCCTTTTGTTATGAAAATAATAGTTTTGTTTTAAGAAAGCTTGATCAGGCCTGGCTTTATTATATCTTTTGCTTTTTATAAATGAACTAGCTATGCCCGGCCACGCGTTGTTGTGGCGAAGTATGGTGTTATGGGAAATAAAGTATTGAGGAATTGGTGGCAGTTAAGGTAAAGGGTAAAGGTTTTCTCCTGACATTAAGTCCAGTTGTGTCCGACTGCACACTGAAGTGGATTATATGGCAGTGTGGAGTCAAGATAATCCCGTTCAAAGCAAATAATATAAGATTATAAATGGGTTATATAGCTGTGTGGAAGGGCCTTGAGTCTACACTGGCATATAATACAGTTCAAATCTGATAATCTGTATTTTATAGGCAGTGTGGAAGAGGCCTAAGTGAGGCCTAACTCTGCCTGTCCCCTGGGTTGCGTGAGTTGCTAGGAGACCAAGTGGGCAGAGTTTAGCCTTTTAACTGGCAGCAATTGGATAAAAAGAATTATTCCTCTCCCTCTAATTAGGATTTTATTTTTATTTTATTTTTGTTGTATGAACGTAGAGGCATGGATGAGGGTTTGTGCTGCCAAGTTTAGTGTTTCTGGGATGTGTAGTTTTGTTGTTTTGTCCTAGGCCGAAATTTCATTACCCTTTTATATATATAGATTCCTTGCCTTCAGATATTTTTGTCACTTTTCCATTTCTGAACAATAGCTGCTGTATGTACCTCTCCCCAGCTCTTTGAACTCATAGGAATCTTGAGGTTCACGTGTCTCAGTTTATGGCAAACCTCCCTGTCAATCTTCAGAACTATCACAAAACAAAAACATCTGTATCTCAGTGCCCTACAGTGAAATACAGTGCATGTGCTCTGGGCATATGAAGGCCACTGCACATCGTTTCTAGGCATAAATATTATTGCAATTTTATTTCAGAAAGCTTTGGACTCCACTTTATAATATATTTTTTCTATAATGCATAGTACATCCTTTTAGAGAAGGTCATTCATCATTACATTACATTATATACTAATTTCTTGCATAACCCGGTAGCATAATTCTTAACCATGCATGCAGCTCACACATTATAAACAACAGATATTAAAGTCATTTGGAAAATGACTCTCATTACTGGGATGTCCAAAGCAAGGATAAATTTATTTCCAAATTTCCTCTTGTGGAGTAACACTGAACATATTAACAAGGCAGAAGAAAGTCTTTATGAAAATCAAATTATTTCCAAGCAACATTTTATTTAGTTGAATAATACCACTGCTTCCTAAGCTACATCATGTGGGCTCATTTGGGTTTTAAAAATTGGATTGTTGTTCTTGTTTTGTGCCTTGAGATTGACTCTGACTTAAAGCTATCATATGGTTTTCCTGACTAGATATATTCAGAGACGGTTTTACACTGCCTGCCTATCACACTGAGAGAGAGTAACATCCCTGAAGTCATCTAGTGGTTTCCGTGGCTGAGCAGGGATTTGAAAGCTGGCATCTTGGAGTGCTAGCCCAACACCCAAAGCACTACAAATGAGTGCCCTGTGACATCCTGGCTTTTTAAAAAAAACATGTTTTCTCCCTTGTGATCATGTTATGGCTTTAAAAATGTTAGTGGTAATTGCAATTTTATGTACAGTTATCTGGAACTAAGCCTCACTGAATTACATTGGCATGCTTCTGTCTCCATGTATTTAATAATGCATTTACTACACAAAGACAGTATCTCAGTCTGATAGGAAGGCACAGAAAATACATTTTTAATTTTAAAAAAATCAATGTAAATTGGAAGTGATGTCTGGTCACTTATTTTGAAAATAGGGAGAACTATCAAAGTGGCAAAAAAGCTTTGAGCAAAATCTCCAAGCCAATTAAAATGCAAGTTTTAACTTTTTATTAAAAGGGCAAAGGAATGCTATCATCAAAATTGCTAGCATCAAATGGGACCTCTACCAAAGAAAAGGAAACTGTTATGCAGATTCTAACTGAATACTTTCTTCATTCTCCATGGAAAATTTAGGATGAATCCATGTGATGAATCCAAGACAAGTGAATGGTTACCTTGACCTCCTCATTTGGCAAGCATGGCATCACCATTTTGTTTTTACATAAAGAGTATATATGCAGATAACCACATATTTGAATACCTAGTTGTCTGAGATTCTCTATTTGCTGATTTCTGTGTGTTGTATTTTGTCAAACCTAAAGTTAATTTAAACCCAAATATCTTGGATTAGATTGCACTTCTAAACCTATTTACATAAGAGAAAGTTTACATTTCTTTATATATTTATTTTTTTAAAATATACTGTCATTCCTTCATATTTGCCAGATCTAGGGGGGCAGGACATTCATGAAAATGGTAAAACCCTGAAGAATTTGTGGACTATTTGCTCCCAGCTCCACTACTGCCCTTCCCAGTTCTAAACAGAATAACACTACTGTCTATTTTCAGCTGTGTCCAGTTATATCAAACGAAGGACCTCATCACACTTACCAAAACAAGAGTCCCAGGATGCTTCAAGCCTTCTTCAGGGATGGAGCCTCATGCCAGCCATCAAACGACATCATGCTTCGGCAGAGGCTCCACTCCCAACCAGGGTGGAAGACTTCCAATGGAGCCAGAATGCTTCTGCCGTGTTTGGGTGATGTTTGCCGTGTGAAGGGGGAAGTCTTGTTGTGCCGAAAGTGTGCGGGCCGACAGAGTCACCCCTCATGTCTGCCGTTTCACCATACTTACTTGAAAAATGGCCCGGGGGAGGGGCTCCCCATGTGATCAGGCTTTTAGTCAAAGGTCGAGTGAATGGTCACTGGGAGGAAATCAAAACTGGTAGGGTGGCTGAACCAGGCCACATGCAAATTTCCTTTCTTGCTCACTTTGGCAGGAGGGGAGAAAGAAGATGGAATAGGGGGGCATGGGTGTCGAGGGTGGACAGAAGGAGCTGGATAAGGGCAAAGGTAATAGAAGTGACTGCCATCAACATTGGAGAGCTGCCTTCACCCCCTCCCATTGCCTCAATGGGTCTGGTTTCATAAGGCCTTATACAGTACTGACTAAGCCCAGGTCCACCAAAGGCAGTGCCATAAAAGCAGCTGCTCCAACCCTTTTCCACTGCCATTGCCCTCATCTTGTTTCCATCAGCACTCCTCTCCAGCCTTCTTTTATGGCTTAGGAACGTGAGTTTCTGTTTGAAAGGCAAATGTAATATAACTGAATCAGTCTACTTTAAATAGAAGACTTTTACAAGCAAATTTGTGTAAACATAAGAATTGTATTTTAGCTACATTTATTTCTTCCTGCAACTATGACTTTGGGAATATTTGACCAAAGCCATAGATTCTTCATGTAATATGATAGATGTAAGCTGTCACCATGATGATTAAACTTACAGAATGAATTGGCTTTAAATCTTTCAACTGTAAATAAGAAGTTGGCATGTTGAAGGGGGGCCTGATTTAGGAAGGTTTCTTTTTAAGGAGGGTTTCTTTTAAAATAGGATGGGTGAAACCTGATGTTGCATGAGAACATTATACATTGACTTGTACAGCTGAATTTATAGATTATCAGGTCACAAAAGCATAATACAGCCTTTAATTAAAAACAAAATTACATACAAGACCATTTTACAATTCTCTAAAACTGAGTTTAAATTTTTAGCTGAAAACTGAAACAAAACATTTCATTGAAATTCCTTGTTTATGCAGACAGATGGAAGGATCTAATGAACCAACTTTTACATGTGGACCAGAAGATCCCACCATACCACCCCAGATCCAGCTCCGGAGGGCTGGGAACCCTCTACTTTTTTTACTTTGGAGGAAAAGTAAAACAGTCCTGAAAATTTCACCAGTAGAATGATGGATTTCTGGAGAAAAAGAATTCCAAAATGAATAACCTCAACATAAAATAATAGTTGGACTCTTCCTTTTCAGTCTTGCACATGTTTACCTGGTGGTAGATTCTGCTTTAAATTAATTCATTTTCTCCCCAGCAGATGACACATGCTCCAAGTACGCATTGCTCAAAACATGCAATTGTTAAAAAGGAACCAACATTACATATATAATCCAATGTGGTTTCAACTCTCTTCCTCCTTGAAGAATATGATGTGCATTCCATTTTATTTGTTTAAATTCATGTTCTTCCTGCTTTGAAGGCAGATACAATTTTTGTTTCCTCACACTGCACTATCTTTGAATGTCTATTTCTTCAGTGTGCTTTTAGCCAAGTTTTTTTGACATATATTATTATATTGATGCTTTCACCCACACTATGAAAATATGAATAAATATTGAAGCAGAGTTTAATTTAAAATTCACTCACTAGACCACAGAAAAAGGTTTCAAATATACTCATACTACTTATTTTATTGAATAACAATACACACAAGCATCATATTAAAGTATAATGCAAGAAAAACAATATTTGTCCAGAAACAACTGCATATGATAATTAACTGGTGAAAAGAAACAATTTCAAGGTTTAATAAAAAATGTATGAGTTAAAGTCATTTTCATGGCAGAATTTAAAATACAAAGAAACTCAACCTCCCTTCCTAGTCCCATTTGGGTCTTTACTACACGCATTCGAATGCCAAAAGGTATTCTCATTATTTTGCCAATTTGGAATGCATGTGCATTATGCCTTCAAGTCGCATGTCAACTTATGGTGACTCTATGCATTTCAAAGGGTTTTCTTAGGCAAGGTGGTTTTCCCACTTCCTTCATCTGAAATTATAATCATCTCTAATTATCAAATAAAAACTGCAATACATCTTTTTACCACCTGATTCTGTGAATTAATTTTACAAGTTACTTTCTCATTATTTTTCAAGGAGAATGGCTATTGCAATAGCCAGTGCAAGAGTTTGCCATTATTTAATCAGTAGTTAATTTGCCACTAATTCTCATACCAACAAGATTGCACTCTTTCTGTAATGCAATCTGTCTCACACATAACATATAACCACCTTTATATTCCCTTCTTCTTCTGCCCTCTAACATGCACATCCATTTAAATTTAATAACTGTTAAGTTATGTCGCAGGTGTCCAGGTTATGCAATCAAAGAGCAGCAAAAATAAAGACAAAATCTTGCCTGAACCAATCTGTGAATTGGCTAAACCAAGTTTACTTTACTCAAACTGCACAAAATTCCTTTCAATTAGCAGGAACACTGTGACTTTGCCCTCCTGACATATTGTCTCCATATATTATCCTTCTAACAAGCAGCCACATTGTATAAAAATTACACTCAAATCCTGGGTTCAGCATGTCTGGTTCATACTGGATATATCATATGACCATGTACCAGTAACTGGAGTTTTATCACTCTTTCAGGGAAACATAAAAAGATATGCAATACAAGTTGCCCTTGCATTTCAATGCCTTGCTTTCTGGTGCCTCACTCTTTTGACAGATTTTTTTCAATATGTGCAACAACACTTTTGACCCATGGTCCAGTCTTTCAACTTTCAACTATGCCCCATCTACACTGCCATATAATGTAGTTTGAATCTGCATTGTATAGCCAGTGTAGACTCGTATAATACAATTCAATGCAGTCAAACTGCATTATAAGAATCTATACGGACTATACTGTACAGTTTCAAACTGTATTATATGATATAATAGATGGGTCCTCAGCCCACTTGGTGCTATACAACTTAAAATGCAGTCTCTTTTGTTTTCTGCACAAAAATGCCATTTGTGAAACTTTGAATAAGCTTCATAGACTATATAGTCTGGAGATCTTTTTCACAGCAGGAATAAAATTGCTAAAGTTACTCATGGCTTCCTTCAAGAATGAAATCAAAAAATATTCTTGCAACAAGGTGGATTAATTGGGGGGGGATCCAAGATGTGCCCTACAGTCCTTTTGCTTTTCAGCTTCATATTCACATTCACATGAGGAATTGGCATTTGTTTCCTAGGAACTCAGCAATGGTCATGGGGAATTGGCAGTAATAGCAAACTGCTTCTTTATTAGTATATATTCTGGAAACTGAAAAGAGGCAGGACAAACTAGTGTGGTATAATGGTTAGTGTGTTGAGATGAAATTGGGAACAACTGATACGAATGGGAGATTAGGCAAGCCTTATTGGTGCCAGCCAACCACAGCTCAGGGAATGCTGTAAGGCTTGGCATAGGGAAAGAAATGTGATAAAACTAGGGCTTGTCTCTGACATAAGTCAGATAAGGGGAAAGATGTCATAGAGATAACAAAAAGCTATAATAGGGCTAAGACAGTTAACCAGGGAGAAAAACTGAAAAGCATTTTGGGGTGCCATAAATTATTAGATACTTCGGGAGTTAATGTGTTAACTTACTGTGTCTTAACCAATGACTACTTGTTTAATTTAATTTTCTTACAACTGAGTTTAGCTCTTCTAACTAAGTTTGGAAGGAGGTCTGCTTATGCTTACCACAGTGAAGCCACAGAACAACACATCCACTGGTCCACATTGGGGACACCTTGAGCTCAAGTATACAATCCAAGAAGGGAATAAGACAAGGAAAGAGGCAAGGTGAGTTACAGAAAAGTTGTAACTGTAAGGCAAACTGGAGATGTGATCCTTCACACCTGGGTTCAAATTCCCACTCATGTAAACCCTTGGGATGATCTGGGGGCAGGAGCTCTCTCATAGGTTTGAAACTCTCTCTAGTTTTCTTTTAGCTCAAAGTTTACAGAATTGTGGTAAGCAAAAATACATAGAGAAAATGAGATATATGTGTGGTATCTTTGGATAGAAATATAACAAACAACAGTTTATTGGGGCTAGGATTACTCAAATTTGTGCAACTTCTACTTTCATTTTTTAGTGTAGGAATTAATTGTTTTTTTAAAAAATAGCATAACTGGTCGATATTGTTCTCAGAAGAAGCCAAATCAGCAAAATCATCAGGCTGAAGAATTAATGTAAAGACAAAACTGAGGTGTGAGAATCTCCAAACTTTTTGTCCTTGGGTGATAGATTCAACATTTAATCCTCCAGGATCATGAATATGTCAGCAAATGAAAAAGTGTTCTGTTTATGATAAGGTACATTATCATATGTTTTGCATTACATGAAAAATTCATCACCATGTTTATAGTTTGGGTGAAAGAGGTACCTTGTATACATTTTACTTCTTTCAATCAAAATTGTAAACATAGCAGTGAAGTATTTATGTAATGCAAATAAGAACTGTAAAGGAAACCTCAGAGAATGTTTTCTAGAAATGACGATAAAATCTAGATGTATAATTATACTGACTGCCTCCTTTTCTAAGATATGGCATGAAAAAGAATAAATAACAATGAAATTTGGGGGCTTTAATTATTATGAAGACAAGAAACTTTTTCAACAATAAGAGCTTTAATTTTTTACTTGACTTGTGTCCTGCTTTTATCCCAGAACTGACATCCAAAAAAAATATATGGAAGTTTTACAGGTGTAGTTAAACATTACAGATACACAGATTTTTTTAAAAGGACAAAATTTCAGAACATCATTGAACAATTGAAAACCATTCAGAATTAGAAAGCAATTTTGAAATGCATGAATAAAAATTATTGCACCACAATTCTGTACACATAAGGTCTTCTCCCAGACTCCTCAGAGGGGTTAAAATTGGCACCATTCTTGTTATACGTTATTAGGCAGCTAAATATCTTTTTGTTTCAACTGTTTAAATGAATTAAATGGTTTGTTTAAATTTTATTGATAGTTAGCCATACTTTTAATTTTTGTACAGGTATCTGTTTTAAAAGGGGTGGGGGGAAGGGGGAGACACGGTCAGAGATGCCCATGATTTTAATTAATACTTATAGAACATTGGTAGATTCTTAAACTTGAATTCATCCTGGCTGATTATCTTGGAGTTGTGTGAATCTGATGAGGAATATGACCCCAAGGTTCCAAACAGAAATTGACTGCAAGCTCCAGAATCTCCCAGTCAGCCTGGCACTGGTTAGTTTCCATCCTATTTGGAGGAATCCAGAAGCTATCGTTCAAAATGTAACTTTTCCATATCAGTTTCCAAACCCGCTATTGCCAGCAGCATTATGAATGGAAAAAGCCTTAAGTCTCACTGAAACAGTACATATTGGCCCAAATCTCCATGCTGTGACAGAAATGAGACAGCTTTGTCCAATTTCTACCTTCCAGTTGAAGCTTCCCAAGTATCGAGTTAGGAAATGTTTGTTATGGCACATGCTAAAATATATGTAATTGTAAATGTTGTGTGGTGGTTTGAGTGTGGTACTAGAACTCTGAGGAAATCCTCTCAGACATAGAAACCTAGTGGTGACATTGGGCTAGTCACACTCTCTCAGCCTCAGATGATAGTACAGTAGAGTCTCACTTATCCAAGCTAAACGGGCCGGCAGAAGCTTGGATAAGCGAATAACTTGGATAATAAGGAGGGATTAAGGAAAAGCCTATTAAGCATCAAATTAGGTTATGATTTTACAAATTAAGCACCAAAACTTCATGTTATACAACAAATTTGACAGAAAAAGTAGTTCAATACGCAGTAATGTTATGTTGTAATTATTGTATTTACGAATTTAGCACCAAAATATCACGATATATTGAAAACATTGACTACAAAAATGGCTTGGATTATCCAGAGGCTTGGATAAGTGAGACTCTACTGTAATAGGAAACCTCACCAAAATAAATCTTGCCAAGAAAACTCTGGCATAAGTTTACCTTAGCATGGTCTTAAGTTGGAAATCATGTGAAAGCACATAACATTTTAATTGTTTTCTTGCTTAATTGTATTAGAGTTCACCTATTCCAGGATCAGCTTTCCCTCTGTGAGCATAGGAGTGAAGAAGAATATTTTTAGGAGAACAAACAAGAATTGCACTTTTCAGATAATTAATCAAACAGTTTACAGAAAAAAAAAGACAAAGCCTACAACCGGGAGCTTAATTGTGCATGAAGACACATTTTTGTTCATTTGACATGTACGATTACAGTGCTACATTTCCTGCATGCAAATATGTTTTTGTTGACAGAATTTGGGAGTTGGCTGCAGAAGCAATTCCGCCTACAGGCTGGTTGTTTCTTTCACACTACTTTGACACATTCAGATATATAGCAGACATGCCACTCAAAATTTGAATCACTCAAATTATGACAGCAAATGGTGAAAATGATCGTTAATATGAATTTCCATCCATTATCTGTCATATTTTATTTGACAAAAAACAAAAGGTCACATTTATAATATTTGGTATAGAGATTCTCCTGTGTCAATTAACACATTTTAATAATTGATCCATACAAATAACACTTGCAACAAAATATTCCAGTGTGGGATACTCCTGTTTAAATATTCACCCAGCCACCTGTCATGCCCACTCGACAACATGCAATTCTATTTCCCCTCCATGTCATCGATTTTTCACACAGACCTCAATATTTTGGGCTTTGAATTTTTCCTCTATTAAAGATGCTCTTCTTCCACAAATGTTTTGTTTTGTTATTCTATTTTTGTACTCTTCCCCCAAGACTGCTAATTTTTTGGGGGGGGGAGGATCTTACATCACACGTATGTTGAATATAAATAAGAATATAAAGAACTGGTCGTGGCAAAAATTGTATTTTCATCTATCCCTACTGTGATATCTCCAACTGATATGGAAAGGATACAACAAAAATGCAATTAGTAGTGCAGATTATGTCAGGATTATGGTGTGATGTATTATGATCTATACTACCAAAAAAATGCATGGGAAACTATGACTAGAGATTGTGATCCTGATCCTTCAGAAATCTGGATGGACAAAAAGAATGACCAAGGAATGGAAGATCCTGAAAACTGAAATATTAAAGGCATAATAAAACACTGTTTGTCTGATCCAGCTATGGTGTTGCAAGGTTTTCCAGCACCATTCAGCTCAATCAACTGCCAGTACTAAAACATCTCTGAAGCCCCATCTACACTGTCATATGGTGTGGTGTAGGTCTTGCATTAGCTTCCCTATTCAGAGCTCCATCATGTCTCCACTGACCATGATCCAGGGGACGGAGAACCTCCTGCATTTTTCATTTGGGGGGGGGAGGAAGAGGGGGAGGCAGGGAAGAGAAGGAGGCACTGGCGTTAGCACAGCTGGCCTGTAAGGCCTGTCCCCCACTAATGAGATGGGTTTTTGCACAAATGTTTGACCAAGGTGCCGTGCTCAACTGGCATTTTTAATGCCAGTTCATCCCACATTTTGTGCAAGTGGGAAGGGTATTGAGAGGTAGTCAGTCAACCTCTGTTTAGAAAGCTTCAACTAAGAACAACCAACAAATCTGACAAGGACCTAATCTCATTTGGTGAGAAAGCGGGTGAAAGCAGGGGGAACCGTGGTCTTCTCATAGAATTCAGTGCCTTTCCGTGTTGTTGGAAAATGGAGAATTTAGTCTACTTCATCACACGTTATAGACTCCAATCATTTCAACAGCAATCGCCCACTTCATCCACCGATATTGCTTTCTTTTCCTTTATTTTTTTAATTAAGGGTAACTACTATGCAGTAATAGTAATGTGAAATCTCACGATTTCAGGCAATACTCAATTGTGTTTGTGCGTATGTAAGCATGCATCTGTGTACATTATATAGTACAGCCCCCAATCTATGAAACCAGTACCCACAATTTCAATTATCTACATTCAACAAATATATGTCCTCTCTAGGCATTTCCTAGGTGCAGCATGTAACTATGGTATTTTTAGCATATTCACATTAATGTTCACATCACACTAGAGCATGAATCCACTTTAAATCTGGTTTATGCCTTCTGCAGAATTCTGGGGTTTGTAGTTTGGTGAGGCCTAGGACCTGTCTGGCTGAGCTGTTTAAAGCCCCTTCCCTAAAGTGGATTTAAAGTGGATCCAGGATCTAGTGTGAAGAGGTCCTAAGTCTAAAATCATATTCCTTTAGGATACGGGGTTCATACTGTACTGTATTTTATTGGCCCTGCTGTAGAATGCTTTGGAATGACTGGTGAAAACTCTCTGTGACAGCTTCTTGTCCTGCTTCTTCCCTTGCTCATGCTTCCTCAAACATCACTCGAGACCTTCCCTAGGCTTCAGAGCTTGGACAATTAAATCCCAGGGACTGGCCTTGCAGCGCTATATTTAAGCCAAATGAAACTTAATTGTACAATTTTCTATTTCCCAATAGCACAAACAAACTATAGCAACTGGTGTGGAAACAGCATTATCCCAAATTTTATGCAAACTGGCATCCTTTTAAAGACTCAGCATTAATTCAGTCCAAAAGGCATTTCCAGTATAAAACTTCTGTTAGAAACTACTGTTGATTACAAAGTGACAGTACATAGGTCCCTCCATGGCCATCCGTATAAATATCTATGCCAAAATGGCGCACATTCAGTTCTGACCTGCATAAATAACATGTCTGGTTTGGATTACAAAGTCAGAAAAAAAGACCCAAATAAATATAACTGAAAGCTATGCATGCTAAATTATTCTGTATTGTTGTGTGATTCAAAACCCACAAATCAGCCAGTTCTCCAGGCAACATAGCTGTTGAAGTTTTAATATGGAAAGTTTTGTTGATGCCCATTATTTAGAGGTGCCCTGACAACTGCTTATCGCTTGCATGCCAAAGAGCACCACAACAGAGATGCCCAGTATGACATGGGTAGTAAGTAATTAAGCAGATCCTTCGTTATGATGAGCCAGAACTCTTCACACATATGACATTTAAATTAGATGTAGTGATGAAGTGATCCCTGAAGGTCTGGACTGTTTTAATGTACTGTGTTGAATTGTGACAGAGGCAAGACTTATGAAAATTGATTACACATTTTCTTAACAAACTAGTGAGACAATGTGTAATTATACACTCCTTCAAACTGTGACAGTATATTAATACCATTGCTAGGCCCACAAAAAAGCACAAAAATCTCTGTTCAACTTGTGAGAATTGCAGATTTCTTTATTTGGCAATGATTTTAAAAGCAGGCAAGAGGGGGATAGAGTGACACTTGTTCTCTTCAGACAGTATAAAAGCAAGGCTCTCAAAACAGGCTCATGGAACCATTCTCATGATCAGGAATCATAATTTAAAAAACCCTAAAACTTAAAAAAAGTATTTCTATCTGCAGTAGGATCCTGATCTTAAACAGCTCAGCAACTAGACCACTCACAAAAAGGTAGGTGGGGTGTTGTGGCTTTCACCAGCCATAACAATAGGGGAGGAAATGAGAAAGAACTGCCATCTAGTGTCTCCAGACTGCCTGATCCCAGGGAACACAGGATGGCAGTCAACACAACCCCAGCTGTTTTGACAATCCCTAACTCAAAAGAGACCCCAGATCCTGGTATAGGATTCAGGTTTTCCCCAGAGTTAGCTTAACTTGCGGGAAAGCCACATTAAGGATTGTGGTGGCAAGCGACTCACAGATCATTTTGTCTTTTCAACAGGGAGAGCCCCAATCTAGCTTCTCATGGCTGAGGTTGGCTGGAAAGCAAGTGGTAGCCCCAGAAAGAAGGAAAAAAAGTGGTCTTGATCTGAATTTGGGCAGGGGAAATGTGTGCAAATCAATGCAGTGTATTATTAGAAGGTGCAGCATGGCAAGGGGGGACTCTGGGGCAGCTTCAAGGCAGAGTACTGCAATTTAGGGAATTTGATAGGGTAGATTAGGATAGATTAGATGACTCTTGTTGATGTCTCTGTTGTCCCTTCCTATGGTTTTTTTTTTTTGCGGGGGGGGGGGGGGGTTGCCTATTTGTTTTATTCTTAATTCAAGGTATGATTAGTACAAATTTACCAGGCTCACTGTTTATGCCCAAACAGTTTGGGACGTTTGTCTTTCACTCATTTTCTTTAAAACTATGTCACTATGTTCTGAAGAAACTGAAGAAAATGACCAGGAAAACTTGCCAGAGTATCTGACTTAAAAATATGGTTGAGTAAATACAATAAGAAGTTGATATTGTTTTATGTCCATTTGAGAATCAAGGAAATTGGTAAAAGATAGAAGTGATTCTTCCCCCCATCTTTATCCTGGTAATAATTTGATAAATCTCTAGCAGAGCAGTATTTTACATGTTTACTCAGATTTACCACCTAATGAATTTCAGTACAGTCTAGGTAAATGGGTAAAACAAGAATGTAACCAAAGGGGTTCGTTAAGGAAGAAAGGTTATTCCACAGCTAGGGACTTCATCACACAGGTCCATGGATTTGCCACATATTGTGGCACATCCATGAGGTCCTGGCAGAGGGTGTGGAGGATCTGTCGCTCCACGTCCCACATTGCGTGACTTACCTGGGACCCCATCACATAGGGGGAAGCGGCAGCACCTGGCTTCCCCCATTGTCCTGAAGGCAACACAGGAAGACTCCTGTGTTGCCATGGCACCAACATACATCTCTTGCTCTCCCTATTCCCAGCAGAGCCTAGCCGGAAGTACACGTGTGTCGGTGTAATGGGCTCTGTTGGGAAAGAGGAGAGAAAGCCTATGATAGGAGCCCATCTGATGAAATTGTAAGAATGCCTCTTCCCCTCAAAAATGCATCCTCTATGTGCATAGGATAGTGGAAATGCCAATAGTTAGATGTTGCCCCCCTCCCCACACACACACCTTTTGCTGATTTACTTTTTCACACTTAAATAACATCTGAACAGGACTACCTTCCATAGAATACGCCTCAATTTAATGCATTTGCTGCTTGATTTTACATGAATTGGTCAAGTGACTGAATTAATTATTGCCTTTGTCTCTGAAACAAGATGTATGCAGCACGACATTTTAGTAGGAAGCCAACATTTTGTCATTTTGTCATGTCATGTTACACATTAGGCTGTAGAAACCCCTATGGGGATGTTAGACACAAGTTGGCAAATTTCCAGAAGAAACATAACAAGGCTTGAATGAATAATGGTACCCAAAAAAATCCTGTTAAGCAAGCACTCTTTAGCACCATTCCTTCTAGGTTTATTCCCCGTTTCCCTCTCTAGCAAAGCTGCACCCACACATGCTGCACAGCACAAATGTTAGATTACTTAAATTGCACTTTGAAGATAAGATACCTTTGCTTATTTCACACAGAAATCTCAGAATTCCCTTTGCCCAAAATTATAGTGCATAACAAGATGAGCAATGAATAGGTCTGTCCATTTTGCTTCCCAGTTCCCAATTCAATTACTTCAAAAGATCACAATTTCCTTCTGATCAAATTATTTTTTAAAAATTGTAGATTTTGTTATGTTCTTACCAATAATTAAGAGAATTAATAATTTTTCATCCATTCTGCACTGGTCAAATTCAACACGTACAACAATTCCAATACGGAAACAATCATGCTTAAACTTGCATGCTACATAGTTTTTGAAGGAGGAGATTCCAAATCACTGGCTCCACAAGCATAACTCAATACAGTGAGATTGGAACAGAAGTTTTAAGAACTGAGCATTGTGCCGCAATATCTCCATTTTGCTTTTTCCCATGTTCCAATTTGCTCATGTTCTTTCCATTGAATTGATGTGTGAATTTGGATAAATTCTTAGTAAAAACTGAATCATTTCCATAAATCATCTTAAACAAATAAAATCTACCACATTTACTATGGTGTTAGTTACTAATATAATGAAATCTCACCCATATACTTATAATAGTTATAGTTATAATAGCTTATAATAGTGCCCTTTATTACATTAACTATATAATGTCATAGAGGTCCACTTCTAAAACATAGAATATAACTTTGAAGTACAGATGCATCTTGTAAACAGCATGACTTTTAAATAAATAAAAGAACCTGCAAAACCTGACATGAATGAATGCCCCTAAATCACACTCTAATGTTTCAACTTCTGACCTGTACATGACTATTTTCATAACGTTTAAAGCCTTCTAATTATAGGACAAATATTTACACCCTCAGGCATTATGCTGCTTAGTAATATGTCTTCTAAACTGATTACATTTTAGAAAGCTGTTGAAGTGCATTAACAAATTAACATCATTTATTAATATCATAAGTCTGTTATACTAGCAGAACACTGAATAATGTATAAACATCATACATGAGTCTCAGGTAGCAACATCTCATTTGAGAGAGATATAATACATTTGTTTTAAAAGAACTGATAAATCAGGTTGTTTTTGATGTTTCCCTCATGCCTTAAAATATATGAGATAAAAGCAAGATTTTAGAAATGAGGTGAGGTGGTGACAAAAGACTACAAAGTCGCAGAATCCAATTCAGCAAAGTCAAATGCAAGGAAGAAGATCTGCATTCTCCACCTATATGTGTGTTCATATTAGGAAAATTTGTTGCTGTGCTCCTTCAAATTCATCCAAACTTATGCCTATTCTAATATGAAGTTTTACTGCCAAGATTTATTCAGAATAGATCATTGCCTTCATCTAAGGCTGAGACAGTGCGACATGCCCAAGATCAACTAATGGGTTTCTACAGGAATGGGTTTCTACAGGTTACTGGGGACCTAGTGTCCCAGAGTCCTAGTCCAACACTCAAACCATGATACCACAATGGCTATTAACACTACTAGATATGTGGCAGCAATTCCTGAAAATGATGTTGGATAACTAACAGCGGATAGCAAACTATGCGGTGACACAGAAAATGGGGTAACAGGAATATACTTTTCGAAGCATAGAAAGAAATATTGCTGACTTATTTTTACAATAATAGTAATTTTTTGTTTTATATGGCTTTCTAGTTCTCAGCATTACTGTTCAAGATGTTAGCAAACTGAGAAATATAGGAGGGGGGGCGGGAATCCTTGAGAATCCCATCTCTATGTGAGTCACTATATTTATCTATGGGAGGAATGGATAAGGGGGCCTCGAAGCAATATTCAAATATTTAAATCATGAGGGTGATTGTGAGTAAGGCTTACCCTTTCTTTGCTGTCTCCCTCAGTCCTGACTCACTCCACCATGAAAGGGCAACTGGAAATTACTGGATGAAGAGCATGATGGGGTAACTGAAACAAAAGAATGAATGGGTATTTGAAAGTCACTGAATAACAGTGGCATTTTATTTGCCCCTACACCTCGCTAGTGGGACATACTGTTTCATTTCAGGAAGTAATGCAATGACATTTCTAATTTCAGTATCTAAAAATCATCTGCTTTTTCCTCCCACACGAAAACATTTAGATGTTATGGGGGGGGAGAAACAAGCAAAATGCCACATTTTGGAGCAGTTTCACTGACTTCAAATTACTTTCCTACCTAAAGAAAATGAGGGCATTGTAGCTTTGCGAGTATCCTAGAAGAGGGGATAAAAATGAGTTTGGGGCCGCAATTGATCTGGCTCTTCCTCACCCCATGCTATATTTTAGCTAAGACTACACCATGACAACCAATTTGTGTTGCCTAGTGACTGGGTGAAGAGCTTTAGAGAAGATTTCAGAGAAAACCTTCTCAATCTTGCCCATCATATGTTAGAATCAGACGCAGGTGGTCCCAACTGTAAACTGGGCATACCACTGTACACAACCTCAGTGTTCTGACAAGTATTATATCCGCACTTACAAGAATACCCAAAGGTCAAATCAAGCTTTCTTCAACCTTCCTGCCATTCTATATTCAAGGCTGTTGCTAATTTCTTACCTCAGCAACTCATTAACTCCTTCTGTTGTAACTAAAAAGATGGTTGGGTCTCAACCTCAATCATTAGGCTAAGGTCTTATCTTGGGATAACTCACTCATGCCAAGATAGTGATGTCCAGGACCCTAGCCAGAAAAAAAAATCAGGAGGGGGGGGTTGAATTTCTTGTTTCTTGGCAGGGGGTTGGACTGGATGGCCCATGAGGTCTCTTCGAACTCTCCTATTCTATGTTTCTATGAAACTTTTTTTAGTGAATCATGAAGAGTAGTTTCTTAACACAAAATTATTTAGAAATCAGGCTCCATTGATAACCTTGGCTACAGCCCTGGCGATATCCCTCACTTTACTTGAACTTCTACACTGCTTAAATAGCCCTCAAGGCCAGGGATCCTCAAACTTTTAAAGCAAAGCGCCAGTTCACAGTCCCTCAGATTATTGGGGGACTGGACCATAGTTTGAAAAAAAAAAAACACAAACCAATTCCTATGCACACTGCAAAAAAAATAATAACGAAAGAACAAGACAATATTTAAAATGAAGAACAATTTTAACCAACATAAACTTACACTATTTCAATGGGAAGTGTAGGCCTGCTTTTGGCTGGTGAAATAGTCAAGTTAATTAGGATTGTTGTTGTTTTTCTTGCATGCCTTCAAATGTCCAGACTTAAGGAAACCCTAATGACCTCATTGTAAAAGCCACCGAAATTGGAACACATTCTGATGATTCTGGCAGTGCACATCACGGGGCATGGGGAACCCATCGCTCTATGTCCTGCATCCCCTGACTCACCCAGCTAAGCATCTCATGGCAGGGGTGGGGGGAGCATTGATCGTGTTGCCACTGCATCAGCAAGCTCCACTTCGCTGCCCTTTTAAGCATGGAGCCCCACCGGAGGTAGTTGTGTGCTGGTGGGCTCCATGCTTAAAGGGGTGATGAAGTGGAGCATGCCCCTGATTCTTCCGTGATCTGATGAGGTCATTGGTCTAGGGCAGAGCCTGGGTAAATGACCTTGGAGGACCACATCTGGTCTGTGGGTCTTAGTTTGGGCACCCCTACTCTAGGCCTTCAAAGACATTGTGGCAGTTTCCACACCCCCTTTCTTCTTCACATATAGATAGAATCAGCTGGAGCTCAAATTAACAGAGTTATCAAAGAAATAGGAACAATTGATGGAATACGTAATGTCTGTCCCGTTTTTAGCCCTCCCTAGGAAGCTTCCTGTACTAGTGCCTTCTCAGGAACCATAATGCTTTGAAGAAGAAGAAGAAACAATAGTGCCTGTGTCAATTCTAAATGTACGTTGCATGCTTTTATAGCTGGCTAATTGGCAAGCAACTTCTGTAAGCAAAAATGCGAAAACTAAATTTAGAAAGAAACTTGGCAATAACCAATGCACACGGCATAACGTTCTCTCCATTTGGGTTTTTCCCCTCATTTGGATGGAACAATTTGATAACAGAAGAGGTTGAAACAGCCCCCTTGTCATTGTGAAGCCTCTAATTTTTGGTGGACAGCCCACTGAAATAGTCAATTCCCAAAGAGTAATACAATCTCATGATTCCTGTATGCACTGGATTAAAGAGGTTCAATTTCTAATTGCAACATTACTAAAGAGTGACATGTGTGGACTGTATATTTCCCCCTTGACAAATGTCCCACTCTATATTTCAAAGAAGGTGTGTCTGAATAGTTGACTGCTGACTAATGAAAATCATTTGGCTGTGTATGAAGAAGAACCTTCTTTGCTGTGATTCTTCCTATATGGAAAGGTATCCCCACTGAAACTGAGGAGGCTTTCAGTGTTGGGTGTTTCTTCTGTGAAATGAAGAGCCAAGAATTCTCCTAATCATATCCTTAACCATTGCATTTATATATACTAGGGGTGAGCAATTTGCCAAGTTTCAGTATGTTTCACCAATTCATTAAGGGTTTTTTTTGGAAATTTTTACCATGACATTTCTAAAAAAACAACAAGAGGGAGTTCTGGGAATTGAAGTCCCAAGGATATGCCATGAGAAGGGAGGAGAATAGATGGACACAGTCAACCAGGCCTCTGGCTGGCTGAGAAAGAAAGTGAGAAACACACAGAGAAAAAAACTTCAACTACCATCATGCCCCATCATGCTCAGGGCTCCTTCAATGCTTGCACCGTATAAAGTGCTACTGGGAAAGCGAGTTCCCATTTGCCTCAAGCAGGCATGGGGGAGGGACTACGCGAAGGGATGGGGGGCCTGTTGGGGAAGAAACCAAAGAAAGCCACAACTTTCCTGATTGGCAAGACTGCCCTGCCCACATGCCACTCAGCCCCATCAGTCCCCAAGGATTTTGTGATGTAATGGAATCCAAAGAGGGAATATTGAGCACCAACATGACAATTTTATTTATGGACACATTATTGTTCAAATGTTATACAAATCTTTACACCAATGCACCTAACTGCAATATGAAATATCCCTTCTCTAGTGCATAGAATCTCAGGATTGCTTCATCTGAGGTGTAATTTGTTGACAGAATGGAAGAGCAAATCAATAACATTGCTCAGGAGATTATAGTGACTGAAAATTTCTAAGAAGAAAATACAAAAAGGATGAGCAGTTTTCATTTTGACACTCAGTCATTATTTTGGACATCCTACAGGGGATGTCACAGTATTGTCATGCAATGACTCTCTTATTGTTAAATGAAACAGAGGCTTGTTTCTTTCCCTGTCACTAATGGTAAAAAAATTTTAATAACATGTAATCTTATGAAATGGCTGTTCTGGTTTATCAAATGTGACAACTATCCTCTTGTGTCCAATATAATACTTTTCTGAATTATAACACATGCCTATAATGAACCCCCCCCCCCCAATATTATAGTTGTTTTAAATCTATTTTTGTGTGGCAGATTTGAAAAGCACAATAAAGGTATTTTACAAATTCAATATTTTTTATCAATTTAGTTGTAATACAGTTTTGATTATGTGTTCCAGTGCAATTTCTTTTAGTGCTTTTGAATGCATTTTGTGTTATATAAGAGAGAATTTAAGTGTTTTGAAAATCTATTAGAAGACAGTAACCCTGTTCTTTCTGCTTACTCTTTACACTCCAATTGAATTTTACTCAGTTGCATATTACAAAATAAAAATTTCATCGCAAGTTGTGAAAAAAGCTATTGGGCTGGAGCATATCTTATGTCATTTTGGATTTAGAATATTAAATGCTTGTAACCCCATTTGCCTGATAGCAGAGGTCCAACCTGCAATGCAGCTGTGTTCATCCCTGTAGCACCCCAGGCACACTCAAAACATTTACCTGCCATTGGCTGTTATACCTGCATATTTAGGATATTCTGCTGGTGTTATTTCTTATGTTTGCTGCATATCTTAAGCTTCATCTTTGTGCTGGGATTTCTACAACGTTCTGCTGTCCTCAACTGGCAGAATTTCAGTAGAGTACTGTCTTACTACTTTTAACTATTTCAATTTTCTTTCAATTATCTTTATCTGTTTCAGTTTTCAAAAAGAGTGAATTAAATCTACACTCATTAAATTTATAGTTCATGGAACAATAGGAGATATAGAAAACACCCTATGAAGACCTTTGTATGCCTTCAAGTCTTTCATGTTGCTTATTGTTATAAACATCACATTTTCTTTGTATATTTTGAAATGAATATTCATTCACATCTCTAGAATCCAAAAATTATCATATTATGGAAATGTAAAAGCTTATTCTATTCCACAAAGACAGATTTCTCTTTGTCAGCATGGTTTGATTTTTTTATATGTTACAAAAATATAAACACTCAGCTGTTACATTTTGTTACAATTTTTCTCTGTTTAATTTCTACTTACCCTTTCAATTATTTTAAGTTTAGCTCATTGTCGACAACCTTTAAATAAGTATAAAAATAAATGGAAATGTGTTGATTTGTGAACATACACTTTTATCATCAGTTAACATTTTTAAATACATACTCCTCCAGACTCTCTGAATTTTGTTTAATATATTTATAGAATATTTTCCTTCCCAAAGCTGTCTGCCAAATTCAAAATTTGAAGGACCACAATTTCTGCTGCCCTTAGGCCACCACTTGTTTTGTCACTTTTGAGACCTGCCTTTTATTCATTTTTTTAAAAATACAGGTTGTGTCTACCTTCCTCAGAATGTTGAAGACTAACAGTTTTCCAGATTTGGAGTTTTTAATTATTATTTTGAAAAACCTCTATTTTCATTTGCATAATGAGTGAAGAACAGGGAAAGAGGAGTAATCAAAGTCTAGTGCCCGCTGCGTTTTTTGCCCAAGGATTCTGACAGTAGAAAAGAAGAGAGGGAAAGAGAGGGAGAACCCTACTTACATAAAGTCCCTGCAAAACAAACAAACAAACAAAAAAAACAAGACCAAAAAAAAATGCTTCTAAATGCTTCACCAGCTGTTACCAAACTTTCTGTCCTTTCAGCAAATTAACTTGAAATGGAAGGATCCAACACCTCATAAAGCTTTTTCTTCCTTTCTGATCTGGATATACAGTGACATCTTCTTTAATTTCTTCTCACTGGAGAGTAGTCATGTGTGCAAAATTTGTTTCTCCCATTTCATTTGTTTTTTGTTTGTTTGTTTCGTTCCTTCAGATGCACGGAATGGGAAGGCCCCTCGTGGTACAAAAATTCTACACAAAAGCAGACAGGAATGGGTACTGGCTCCAAGCCTGCTTTTTGGCATCACAGTTATAGAGGAGAGAAGAGGGATTGACGTGGGAAATCTACCTTGTGCCACTGCTGAGGTCTTTTCATCAAAGCTAGGGGTGGACCCATGGTGGGATCCTTAGTGCAGGGCTGGGATGTGCAGCATTCACTGGCGGCTTGCTGGCTTGCGCTCCATCACGTTTGCCGTTGGCCTTGCTTTGTGACTATGCAGGCACAGAAAGGCACTGGCAGGCATGGGCGCTTTCTGGGCCTGCATGCCACACACCCACACTCCTTAGAAAGAGAGAGTGTGTGCGGCTTGCAAACCCAAAGAGCCTGCGCCTGCCAGGGCCTACAGCCGAGCACAGAGTAAAAGAAGCTTGGTTGCAGGCCCTGGCAGACATGGGTGCTTTGGGCCTGCACACCACACCTGCATTCTCCTTGGAAAGCGAGTGCGTGTGTGGCATGCAGACCCAGAAAGCACCCAGGCCTGCCAGTGCCTTTCTGAGCCTGCATGGTTACGGAGCAAGTTCACCGGCAAATGTGATGGGTCTTCATCCCCAGCCAAGGAGCCCTTCAACTCCCCAGATGAAGGTAAGGCAAACCCCAATAAAAAGCCTCCTTAAAGCATTCACCGGGAAGGGGAGTCTGGGTGGGAAGCCTCCCCATTAATAGATGGAAGAAAATTTATATTTCAGCAGTAAAAAGCAAAAACAAATATTTGCTCTCCCAATTTCAGGAGGCTCCGTAAAAATGGATTGAGGCCCACCACTGAAAGCTGGGACAAGAAACAGATCCAGGTAGCCATTTTTATTTCGTTTTCTGTAATTTCTTTATTTAAAATTAATCTTTGTTCTTCTGTAATTTTTTGCAATTTTAGCTTACTTAAATATTCGCCAATTAAATCTAAATCTATATTATCTTTTTTATATAGATTGCTATAAAAACTTTCAAAGATGTCTCTTATCTTATCATCTATGTATATCAATTTCCCTTGTGATTCTATTTTTGTGATTTGTTGTTTATTTTTCTTTTTTCTTATCATTCTGGCCAACCATCTCCCTGGTTTATTTGCGTTCTCAAATGCGTTCTGTTTTGTCCATTTCAGTTGGTTAGCTAAGTGCTCCAATTCTAAGTTGCTTTTCTGTTTGTGTAATATTTTTAATTTTTTCATAATCTTTCCATCACTTGGGTTTTTTTTTTAATTGTAATTCCTCTGCTTCCATTTCTTTTTGTATGTCTTGTAGTTTTTGATATTTAATTCTATTTTTTCGTGCTTTCTGCTGAATGAAATGGCCCCTAGCTACTGCTTTATAGGCATCCCAGGTTGTTTGTGGACTTGTCTCTTGGTTATCATTAAATTGAAAGTATTCCATAGTCATCCTTTTAATTTTTTTAATGTCAGTTTCCTGTTTAATTAAATTATTATCCAATCTCCAACTTACCGGTTTCTTTTTATAATTTATATTCATAATCAATGGGCAGTGATCTGAAAGATCTCGTGTTAAGATTTTTATCTCATCTACTTTAGGTTCTAAACTTTTAGATGTCCAGATCATATCGATTCTGGACCATGAATTATGGCGATTGGAGTAGAATGTATAATCTCTTTGTGTAGGATTACGTATTCTCCAAATGTCCTCTAGATCGTATTCATCTTTTAATTGTGAAAAATTTATTGGAAGAGAGTTATTATTATTTTTCTTTTTCTTTACCGATTTATCCAAATTATTATCTAATATTCCGTTGAAGTCTCCCATAATTACAATGTGGTCAAAATCTGTCTTCCCAATTTTGGTTCTTAGTGCATTAACAAATTTTCTTTTGGGGCCATTTGGAACGTAAATGTTACAGATTAATAGTTTTTCAATGCCTAGGTCAATTTTTACTGCTATTATCCTTCCTTCCTGATCCTTAAATATTTCTTCAGATTTAAATTTTTCATCTATATATAAGGCCACCCCCCGTTTTTTCTTTGTGTCCAGAGCGTAATATAATTTTCCCAATTTAGTATGTATTAAATATTTTGAATGTTTCTGGGCGATATGGACTTCTTGGAGAGCAATAATATTATAATTTTTCTTACCTAAGTAGTTGTAGGTTCTCTGTCTCTTAATGGGCGAGTTCAAACCGTTAATGTTGTTCGAAAATATCTTTATTGATTGGGTAAAACTATTCATTAAGGGCATCTTCCATTTTCTCTCCTTCCTCTTCCTCCTCTGAAAGAGCTTCTTGATCTTCGCCTAAAATTGATATGAGTTGTTCTTCCACAACTTCCTTTGGCGACTCTTGTCTTCTTTTCTTTGCCTTTTTGGGGTTTTTCTCTTCACTCGATGATTGTGGTGATAGTCTTTGTGCTAAGTCTTTTTTTAGCTTCCTATAAAATTGGTCTGCTTTTTCTTCTGTTTTAATCCAAATTTTTTCCCCTTTATAAGTTAACATGAGACCTTCTTGTTTCTCCCAGCGGAACCTGATTTGGAGGCGCTTCAATTCATCCGTTAAGAAAAAGTACTTTTTCCGTTTATTGATAGTGGATGGTGGGAATTCTTTGAGGATCATAATTCTTTTTGTGTTGTAGGTAATTGATTTTGTTCTGGAATTGTATAATATTTCGTTTCTAAAACTTTTCTTTACAAAATGTGCGATGACGTCTCTGGCCACTTTATATTTTTTTGCATAATTTGTATGTAGTCTGTAGACGCTATCGATTTGTTCAGCTGCCTCTCTCTCACTGCATTGTATGACTTCAGCAGTTATCTTGGTTATAATTTGTTTAATATTTTCCTTAGGGTCTTCTTCTATATTTCGAAATCTTAGTTGGTATTCTGCTTCATTTTGTTCAATTTTTTCTTGCATTTTTTCCAGTTTGGTGTTCTTGAATTCCATGGTTTCCACTTTTTGTTGTAATTTTAACTGTGTCCTCTCTATTCTTATGTTGTCTGTTTTAATTTCTTGAATTTCTTGTACGTTTTTTGCCACTTCCAGTTTAATGGTGCAAATTTCCTCTTTTATTTCTTTCTTTAATATAGTCATTTCTTCTTGCAATATTTTTTGTTGCAAGTCCTGTTTTACTGCGATCCCGTGAATCTCTTTTTGAAGCAAGTCTTGCTTATCTGAGATTTTCTGCATCTCTTTTAATAATTCACAGAACCCGGTATCTTCAGGGATTGAGTTTCGTCTTTGTAGCGTCTTAGGGTCTCTAACATCCTTTTCTGTTTTCCCCCTAAGGGTCGTTGTTTTGAAGTCCATTTTTCCTTAGTAAAGATTTACTTAAACAAGTTGTTCTTTTGGGTTGCAATGGCCTTTTTGTCTCTGGGTTCCTTATTTGCCTTCTATCTTAATATAGGTAATGGGAGGATTAGATCCTGGTGTCTCTTTCTTAATGCCCCTCCTTCCGCCTTCTGCCAGAACTCTATGGTTTGTGTCTCTTGAAATTAGTCCCTTCGGCTTCCTGTTCCACCAGAAGCGCGTCTCACCTCCTAGCCAGCTCCGGTTGCGGACTCCTCCCCAAACTTCGCTCGGCTGGGGCAGGGACTTACATAGACACAACAAACTCCTTCTCAAGGTCAGTTAGGTCTTGCTGGCTTCTGATATGGCGGGCGTCTTTTCGGTCGCCAACTCCTCTGAGGGGGCCTTCTTCCGTTAGTATAATCCTCCCGTGGTTATATTCTGCAGTATCGAATTTAAGAGCCTTGTTTAAATTACAACACTCCCCAGTGCTCTCTGACTCTTTTTGCCAGTTTCCTATCAAGAAGGCTGTACCAAAAGTGCTGTTTCCCTTCCCCCTTTGTTTTTAAAGATATGCAAAGTAATCCCTTTCTTTTCTATTTCTCTTTCTTTGTTGCTCGTTAAATAAGCTTTCGCCCACCACAAGTGGTTTCTTAGATTGCTCTATTATACTCTTAACTCTTATTATCTCTTCTGTTTTCTAACGTATAACGATCTGGCTCTGTGAGGGTTACGCGATCCCCCTTTATAATTCTTTCTTCCCTTTGCCCATTGTTAGAAGAAGAAGATCCAATTCTCTCATTTGGGAACTTAAGTTCCTGTATCCGGAGCCCCCCGTTCCCCGGAGTCTCTTTTTTTCTCTCACTTACTTTTGCTCTTCATTGAGATGAGCGTGGCGCCCGGCTTGTGCAGAAGCCCTCTTCTGCTTCATGGGTTGCTCCCTGCTTCGTCAGACTCCCGGACCCTCTCGATCATCCGCCCTTGAGGGACGGATGATTTTTGGGGTCGTCGGGACGCTAACTGACTTGGCAACCTCGCCCGCTTCGATCCGCGAGGCGAGGGGCAGCCTAAGGCTCGCTCTGGGTGCAACCTCGGGCGCTTCTCCCAGAGCCCTGGGGAAGCATGTCCGTCGCCATGAACGCTCACCGGAAAAATTTAGACGCCAATAAATCCCCAGGTCCTGATGGATTCACGGCGGGCTTCTATAAATTACAATTAGATGAAATAATTCAACATTTGAAAAAGGTAATGAATGAAGCCCTAACAAAAAAAATCATTCCAGAGACGTGGAAAAAAGCGGAAATTATTTTAATACATAAAGAAGGATCAGATCCAAATAAGGTATCAAATTACCGCCCCATCTCATTACTTAATACCGATTATAAAATTTTCACAAAAGTGCTGGCTAACAGATTTACCGAATTTCTAAAAGAATGGATTTCAGATGACCAAACTGGATTCCTTCCCAATCACAGTAAAAGAACAACGTCAGATTAATAATAGATTCGATAGAATATTTCGATGTAAATCATCAAAAGGAGGTGGGCTTTTTAGCAGTAGATGCTGAAAAAGCCTTTGATAACGTCAATTGGAACTTTTTAAAACTACTATTAAAGGAAATAGACATAGGAAATCAATTTCAAAATGGAATCAACGCAATATATCATCAGCAAAGCGCTAGAATTAGAGTAAACAATCAATTAACTAAAGAATTTGAAATAACTAAAGGAACGAGACAAGGCTGTCCCCTGTCTCCGCTAATTTTTATCTTTACATTGGAGATCATGTTAAACTCAATTCAAAAAGATGAAAATTTAAAGGGGATTAAATTGGACAAACAAGAAATAAAGATTAGAGCATTTGCTGATGATGTAATTTGTGTAATTGAAAACCCAAAAGAAACGATAAAAGATTGGTTAAAAAAATAGAGGATTTTGGATATCTGGCAGGTTTCAAATTAAACAAAAAGAAAACAGTAACCCTTACTAAAAATATGTCTATGAGAAGCCAGAGGGAATTAAAGGAGAAATCGGGCTTGGAAATAGTAAAAAAAATGAAATATTTAGGGATCTGGATAGCTAGTAAAAACAACCAACTATTAGATCTGAATTACGGGGCACAATGGAAGGAAATAAAAAAAGATTTAGGAAATTGGGCAAATCTAAATATTTCACTTATGGGGAGAATTGCGGTTATTAAAATGAATGTCTTGCCTAAATTGTTATATCTGTTCAGGAACATCCCAATTATTAGAGGGGCTAAGGTATTCAAAGACTGGAACAAAGAACTGTCAAAATTTATTTGGAAAAATAAAAAGCCCCGAATAAAATTTAGCACGATGATCACCCCTCAAAGGAGAGGAGGTTTCGGACTGCCTGATTTACAACTCTACCATGAGGCGTGTGCTCTGGAATGGGTAATCGACTGGGTTAAATTGGAAAATAAAAAATTACTGACAATTGAAGGATTCAATCTGCGATGGGGTTGGCATGGTTACCTATGCTACGATAAAATGAAAATTGATAAAAATTTTGGAAACCATTTTGTGAGGTCATCCTTGATTAAAATATGGGTAAAATATAGAAGATATTTATATGAGAAAACCCCACTGTGGCTTTCCTCTTTAGAGGCTAACCAACGTAGATTATTGGGTTGGAACAATTGGCCAACATATAAAGAAATCTTTAAAAAATCAAATTTAATATCTGGAATAGTAGGTATCAAAGAAATAGAGGAAGTTCAAAAAAAATACAAGAATATATCCTGGTTCCAATACCACCAAATAAAGGAAAGTTATAACAGAGATAAAGAAACGGGTTTCAATTTGGATAACAATTTTTGGGACAATATACTTCAGAAAAACAAGAAATTGGTAACGATTCTATATAACAAATTAATAGAATGGAATACAGAATCCGTAATAGTCAAGGAATCAATGTTAAAATGGTCTAGGAATATAGGCAGACCCATCACAATGGATGAATGGGAAAATATTTGGAATAAAAAAATAAAATATTGCTATTCAATTGACTTGAAAGAAAATTGGCTAAAAACTATCCATAGATGGTATCTAACCCCCAAAAAACTGGGATTAATGTATCGAAACAGAGACAAAAGATGTTGGAGGTGTAAAGAACAAATTGGGTCATATTTCCACATATGGTGGAATTGTAAAAATATTAAAAATTATTGGAAATCAATCCACTTAGAATGTAAAAAAAATGCTAAAAATTAATTTAGAATGTAAACCTGAATATTTTTTATTAGGGTTACTTGAAATGCAAGAGCAGGATCCATTAGACTCCTTAAAAGAAAAAGAAAATAAGATAAAAATCTTTACATATGCAGTAACTACCGCAAGAATGGTAGTAGCAAAAAACTGGAAGAACCCAGAGAGCCCCACGGTAACAATGTGGTTGGAAAAATTACTAGACATCAAAAATATGGATAAATTAACCTATCTGACAAGAAGAAGCACAGGGAAACCAATGAAACAAACGGACTGGTCTGAATTGGAAATTTACCTACAAGAAGAAATGAAAGGAAAATGAAGCACGAGAATAGAAGGAAGAAAGAAGAGTGGAAGTCCATCCCCTCCATCTAATCAACCCCTCCCCCCACTGTAGATAGGGTATCAATCCGGGAGTCGAATGTCGGCCCCCATTCCTATTCTTCCCCGAACATTCCCCTGTCCCTTCCCAATCCAGAACCCCTCTCTGGCCCACTAGAGAGTTCACCTTTTTGCCTCCTCATCCCCCCAAATACAGGATAGGACTACCCATTTCACCACCCATTACCTCCTCCCTTACCCACTTACCTCGACCTTCCCACCCCAACCTTTCCTTTAGATAGGTCAATGTATTAATGGGAAAAATTTTCTTTTAATAAAGAATACATTTAAAAAAAAAAAAAGAAACAGATCCAGGTTTGCCCCGAATGCACAAGACTACTGGAGAGTACTCAGGGCAGTGGGATTATGCGAAAAGTAACTTTTCCAAGCTCTGATCTTTGAAAGCTTTGCATGTTTCACTCATTGCAAGATAGGCTGCTTGCTATTCTATTGCCTTTTATACTGCCTGTTACCACTTCTGATTTCTTTCAAATAATTCCTTGGCTTCCAGGATATTAACTACAGAGGAGGGAACTGCCAGCCAAGCCTCCCACCACCTTGAGATGAATCAGCCCATTTCTCTGCTTTTTTTGTAAGCCAAAACATTGTTTCCAGCCTATAATACAACTCAAACAATAAAAACATTGTAAATCTAGACTTTCAGATTCTGAAGGGTTTTTATGGGTTTTTTTATTGTAGGAAGAATTCAGAAATATGGTCCCAATACCGAGCCAGACAAACATGCAGCTGTCCAGTCTGAGCAAGCTAAAAGCCCCTACATGTACATGTTGGAAAGACACAGTATAGATCTTCAATACAGTCTGATGGATGCCAAAGCTTTTTTTTCATGCCAGGTATGACTTGAGAAACTAAAAGTTGCTTCTGATGTGAGAGAATTGGCCGTCTGCAAGGACATCGCCCAGGAGATGCCCGGATGTTTTGATGTTTTATCATGCTTGTGGGAGGCTTCTCTCACATCCCTGCATGGAGAGCTGGAGCTGACAGAGGGAGCTCATCCGCGCTCTCCCTTGATTCGAACCAGCAACCTTCAGGACAGCAACCCAACCTTCAGGTCAGCAGTCCTGCCAGCACAAGGGTTTAACCCATTGCGCCACCGGGGGCTCCTTCCAAAACTATCTATATTTTGCTTGGTTGAATGGGAAATAGCTATATAACTTTTGGAAAAAGTGTGTATCAGTCACCTTTGGGGGGCACCTTTGAAAATGGATTCTTACATGGAAATATCTATTTGCCTATGTAGCAGAGAAGGCCATTTCTTAACTGCCATTGTAGGACAGTGATTGTTTTGTTCACTTTCTCATAATGGACTAGTAAATCATTCACACACATATATCTACAGCAGTTCAAAATTGTCACATATATTCCTACGATTTCAATGAAAAAGCAATAAAGGTAACAATAGGAGAACAAAAGGAGGGAACTATTTATATTTTCCACTCAAGTTTACTATATAGGAGTGCAGAAACTTTTGAAAAACCGACAGAACAGATATGTATTGTTCCAATATCTGATATATAAAACCTACTTTTCTATCTTGGTCTGCTATCACCATCTTATTCTTGACACACGCTATACCTTCCAAAGCTATTTTGAGTATGATTGGCAATCAGGCAAGATTTTAGGAAAAAGACCAATACCCCCACAGTCCAAGCTGTAGGCCTGATCCCAAGTATTTTTATCTGCAGTAATTTTAATGAAGAGGGTAACCAAATGATATGATGCCTAGCTGCATCTCACTCATTGCAGTGCCTCAAATCTTAATATACAGTCAGATTACATGTTTAATTTTAAGTTTGATGTAAATGTAAAAATATGAAAAAGCAATAAAGAGAGCTGTTGACAGTCTGCTTGAAATTACTTCTTGATTGCTGTAGGGGAATGAAAGTTGCATTGCCAGCTAGAAGGTAATCTGTTACTGCTTTATTTACAGTGCTCAAAAATGTCATGGCACAAAATAAAAGGGCTCCATGAAATATACCAAAAATATCATTGCAAAGACTACAGAATGAACTACAGGGTTTTTTGAAATGATGGACCTAATTTCAAGTATATTTCACAACAGCATCATGTTACAATTACACCAAAATTACCTTTTAATGAGTAATCAAGTCATCAAGTTTTACTAACCATTTTGAGCTAGAACCAACTCTTAAAAACAAACTCTGTAAATGGACAATATCTTAATTGGTCTTATGTTGTGGGGTCGCCATCTTGCTGATGGTAGGGGCTGTTTGTGCACTGGAAGAGGCATCTAGCAGTAATCATTTGAAATGCCATGCTCAACCTTTTCAAGTGGTAAGAGTTTTACTCATTGATAGTTTGTGGTTGCAGACATACAGTGATTGCAAATTGGGTCCATCTTTTTGAAGCATCCTGTGCTTGCAGTTTCCTGGAACTGAAATATCTTTGATCACCCCCAACATTAATGTTAACAGGAGGATGAAAAGCAAATCCTGTAGCAGAGGTGAGAATACCTAAGTACAAATTGTATGTGAAAACAAAAAAATCAATGACCTTAACTGAAATGCTAAGTCTCATTAAGAGCAAATTTGTTGAATCAGTGGAATCTACCTAAGTATTGACAATTATTCAGCAATTCATCCAGTATGTTGCCCTGGGAATAATCAAGTGGATTGAGGGTAAACATCAGAATTTATGCAGCCTTCCAGAGGCTGAACTTCAAATTTCCCACAACCCTAGCCAGTATAACCAATGATGGTGAAAGCTGGAGCTGCAATCTTAACAACATCTGAAAGGCTGTATGAGCCCACCAATATTTTAGGACCTCATTCCATGAGAGGGGAAAGCAAGTGGAGTCATCTTATCATTTCTCTTCACTTTAAA
Organism: Anolis carolinensis; assembly: GCF_035594765.1. Taxonomy (NCBI): domain Eukaryota; kingdom Metazoa; phylum Chordata; class Lepidosauria; order Squamata; family Anolidae; genus Anolis; species Anolis carolinensis. The sequence goes on along the minus strand of NC_085842.1, from coordinate 263,152,925 downwards.
AATGGTGTCCCATAGAGCCCATCAAATGACACAGGACTGTTTCTGGTAAATTTCATTATTAAAGTGAAGAGAAACGGAGACTTGTAAAGCTGACAACAATCAACTTCACTGCTTTAACTACACATAGAAATAGCTGAAATCAGGAGACTTGAGGTGGGATGGGAACAATTGTTAACTTCTCAATTTCCTTTGGAAATGGAAGGCTTCTAAACACCACACTTAGAAGATTATTACCCCCCTCCTACTTTCCCCTTCTCATGGAATGAGGTCCTTGGGCAATATATCCTAGAGATTTATGGTAAGTATTCTCCTTAGAATTATGTGTTTCTGATTCTTGGTTATAATAAGACCATCTACTTAGAGCAGAATTCTGTTTAGTAATCAGCATATGAGGTTTGGATTGATAAATTCATATTGCAATAAATGCCATTTCATCCTTTGCCATATATTTCTTACATTTATTGTCCAGATCCAGACACTGGGAATATATTACCAAGATTTTTGAATAAAATAAACTCATGAAATACAATCTTTTCATCCACTAAAGTTGTAATACTTTTATTACTTACATTGTTCTTTGAAATGAATATGACTTCTGGTGAAGAAAATGGAGTTGCGATCAGTATCTCAGTGAACTGGCTGAGCACTGAGATGTCCCTGTGCATTTATCAACCATACGGAGTTGAGAAAGACTTTTTCAGAAAAAAGGGCAGATGCAATTCCCTCAAGACTCAAAGGATCTCTCATCTTACCCACTGAAACAGGAGAAGGGGAGAGAGGAGGGGGAGACATCTCACTCCCCAGCAACATTGTCATGCCAACAGACGCAGACAAAAGCAGCTCCAATTCACTTCTTAAAATACTATATTTATGAAGAAACTAACTAAAAGATGCCCTTTACTGTAAATTTACCATCTTCACTGAGAAAAACATATCTGAGAGGTAAACTGCATTTTTTTTCCATTGGAAGTCGTAGAAATAAAACAACTTTAACTTTAGACTTTAAAAATCTAATTAGTGGAACTATCCTTCAAGAATTTTCTAAATCTGTCTGATGAAACTATCTGGTGAGACCAATTACAAAGGGTGAAAATGAATAAATTTGTTAAAGATTATGCTATAATAACCATGGGAATTAAAATTGTTTAACATACCTAAGAAATTGACAAAATTACGATCTGCCAACTGCAAAAGGCCACGCCACTGGGATCTGTGCGCATCATCCAAAAATACATCACACAGTCCTAGACACTTGGGAAGTGTTCAACTTATGATTTTGTGATATGAAATCCAGCATATCTATCTTGATTGCTGTGTCATACAATAAAATAATTTTATTTCTTACCTGCCTCTCCTTGTGGTTTGAGATAGGTTACAGAATAATTAAAACATATAAACATTATCAAAGTACTACAGATCCACATATAAATGTATTTCTATCAAAGTTACATATTAAAGCATATTTCTATAAAATACATATTAAAATACACAAAACAGAGATTAAACACAAGACACACATTTAAAATTCATGCTTAAAGACTGGCTGGGTAGGCCTGCCGGAGCTCTACTGGCAGGTCGTTCTACAGTTTTGGGGCAGTTGATGAAAAGGTCCTTTGGGTGACAGTTGCCAGTCAGGTCTGGCTGGTTGGAGCAGACGCCTCCCAGAGGACTTAAGTGTGTGGGGAAATCTGGCTGGCTGCCATGAAGGGATAAATCTTTCCCTTTCCTGATTGGGGCTATTTGATGCTGAGCAGAATTCTGGGAAATCATAGAATCATAGAATAGTAGAGTTGGAAGAGACCTCATGGGCCATCCAGTCCAACCCCCTGCCAAGTAGCAGGAAATCACATTCAAAGCACCCCCGACAGATGGCCATCCAGCCTCTGCTTAAAAGCCTCCAAAGAAGGCGCCTTCACCACAGTCCGGGGCAGAGAGTTCCACTGCCGAACAGCTCTCACAGTCAAGAAGTTCTTCCTAATGTTCAGATGGAATCTCCTTTCCTGTAGTTTGAAGCCATTGTTCCGCGTCCTAGTCTGCAGGGCAGCAGAAAACAAGCTCGCTCCCTCCTCCCTATGACTTCCCTTCATGTATTTGTACATGGCTATCATGTCTCCTCTCAGCCTTTCTAAATGTAGTTTAGGACAGAGCCTTTTGAATTCTCTGGCATAGGACTCCTCACCTTCCCAAACTACATTTCCCAGAAATCTGTGCTTTTTCAGTCTCTTTCTCAGTGAACTCTGCTTCTCCCTGCTGCTACCATCTCCTAATGGTGAGAGGCCATTAATTTAAAGTGGAATTGCGACCATTTTGGCTTTGCTTTGCTTGCTTGTGCAGAAAATGAAACTGACTTTGGGAGGCTTCCAAGGTTTACAAAACGCAAAAAAAAAGTATTGGTAAGTTTCCATTCTTAGGTTTTTGACAGGGGCCATGACCACATGTTGGATATCACATCATAAGTACAAATTTAACTAATTTGGTCCAACTTACAAGGACTAACAATAGTTTTGCACAGCCCTACTACACATGTATAAAAATTAACAGAGCAAAATATGTCTTATTTTCAGGGAAACAGGGTATTTACTAAAAATGTACCTTACACTCAAAGAAAAAATGTATATTGGATTGTCGCATCATTCTGTTAAGGGCTAATCATTCAAGTCAGATTTGCTTTCCTAAGAACAGTAAAATTTAAAATCAAGCTTCAGCAGAAAATTATTTAGATTTAAACAGACTGATGACTTATTCAGTTTCAGACTGAAATCATGGATAATCAATGCAGTGAATGGGAAGTTCCCAACTTCTATGTGTTGATCTGAGAGTATCAACAAAGCCTTTGCATGTACAACTATGTGCAATCATGCACCTCTTCAGGATTCTGATTGAATGGAGAGAGACCACTTTCAAAGAACATCTATATATACTTCAATGTGGTCGGCTATTTTGAACAATAATGGGATCAATGTACAAATGTCAGAAAATAGATGGATGGAAGGATAGTAGGCAAATGTTCCACTGCAAACCTTAAAATCAAACTCCTGCACCTAATTGAAACAGACTGCATAATTGGGAAGCATTCAAATGCAAAATCTGGTCAAGACAAGATCATGGTATGGTGACATGAAAAATGAAGAACCTTACATTACATGTTATTAGCAGTACTGTATGTGATACTTTCATACTGTGTCTGTTCTAATTTCCTTTGCATCTCATCCTTTATTTGTCTACCATCTTCTCTCTCCCACCCCCATAATGTACACAGGAACCAATTAATATCAATTAAGAAATAATAACAATAGCTGTCAGCATGCCTGTTTCATATAGCTAGGGTACAGCCGTACTTTCACCAACTAATTTTCAGAGGACACGTTCTACTATGGACATGTTTTGATGTTTTAAGTAATTTGCATGCATTATTAACCAGCATGAACTGCTGCAGTTTGACATGCTTTGTTTGCCATCAGCTGTGTTCTGTTGTTGGGGTTGGTTTTTTTTTGTTTTGTTTTGTTTTGCAAAGAACATTGAAAACCAACCCAAATCCAACTAAAATCAACTTATTTAGTTTTCTTCTCTTCATACACTGGAGAATAATTTCATTACACATCACTCCTTAGTCACCATTTCAAGAATCATATAAAAGAGCCCATGCCTGCTAGTGTCTTCATAAATATCTTTATAAGCTTTATAACAATTCTGTTAATTTTAAATTACCACTGTAGCAGGACTCTGCCATAAACCAGATCAATCAGGAATATAGATCCAAAAGTTGAACCAAGACATTAGAGCCAAGGAATGAAACTAGAATCAGAAAATACATCAAAATCAAATGACATACTAGAAGTCAAGAACAAATATTGACCAGTGGTTATTCAGTATAATTACATCACTTCTCAGAAAGACCGTTATTGGGGCCAGCTCAATTGAATCAGGAAGTATTCCTATCTAAGAGGAACCAATAGCTTCTCTAAGTTAGCAGAGTTACCCCAGCATGGAGTGGTCCTTCACTTCCTAGTTCATCTGTACCCAAACTGATGCTCTGTATAATCTAGATTCTGAATCTGAAAGCTAATCACTAAGGTTGTCCAAAATTTCGTTATGATTCTTATTTTGGAATTATTTCGGATTGTTCTTGCTTTTTGAACCGAGTATTGAAACGTTGTCCCTGGGCGCAACTGGCAACGTAATTTGAACCATCGTTGGCCCATTCTCTAATTGTTTCTTAATGTTTTGTTAAATTTTTTCCTCCCCAATTTTTTTTAATTTTTTTTAAAAAAAAAATTAAAAAAAAATTTGTTTCTGCAACCTAACTTGAATGGGAGCCTAGCGCAGCCTAAAATGGATGCCGCTCCCTGGCCAATCAGAGACTTCCACGATGGCTGGAAAAGGTGGGGGCTAGCGTCCTCCGCGTCCACGGGTAAGATCTCTATAAAAAACCCCTCCCCAACCCAGGCAAGCCATTCTGGGCTAGGATACCGAGCAGAGAGGGTGGATCGCGCCGCGCTGGGAATCAAGCTGCTTGGGGAGAGAGGGCTAAGTGTTCTGGCTATAGAGGGTGGAGTATCTGTTGTTGCTGGTTCGATATTGTGTTTTTTGTTTTTTTTTTGTTTTTTTGAGAAATTGGCTTGGGGCTTGTGGGATGTGGCAGAGTCCTTGCTGTGGCTTTAGGCAATTTTTATTTTTAAAAGGACATGGGCACCAAGGCATTGCTTTCCTGATGCTCCATTTCTAAACCTCTGCCTTTTTTTTTTTGGAATTTAGCAATCACTAGATCAGCCCTTCTTTGCAATCCTGAAAGGGGGGGGACATTGAAAGTTATAGTTTCCAAAGGACGTCTGCGTTCCTGCAAGTGCAGTGCTTGGGGTCCTCTCCTTTTCTACTCCAGAGACCCTCTGCCTTTTATTTGATTTTTGCAACCTCTAGATCAGCCCTTCATAGCAATCCTGAAAGGGGGGGGGGGACATTGGAAGTTATAGTTTCTAAAGGATGTCTGCGTTCCTGCAAGTGCGTTGCTTCCCTCCCGCTCCGTTTGTAATCCCAAACCCCCGGGCTGAGTGTTATTGCAGCAATCACAAAGACACACATTGTTTTCAAACCTAAAAGGGTACATTGGAAGAAATAGTTTCCAAAGGACGTGGGGCACCCGCCAAGGCATTGCTTCCCTCACGCTCCATTTCTATTCCCAAGCCTTGGGCTGAGTTTTATTTCTGCAATCACAAAGTCAGACATTGATTTGATTCAATAGAGGGTCCACAGCAATTTATAGTTTCCAAAGGACGTGGGCACTCCTGCCAAGGCATTGCTTCCCTTGCGCTCCATTTCTATTCCCAAGCCTTGGGCTGAGTTTTATTTCTGCAATCACAAAGTCAGACATTGATTTGATTCAATAGAGGGTCCACAGCAATTTATAGTTTCCAAAGGACATTGCCAATCCTGTCAAGGCATTGCTTGGCGTGTGCTGCATTTCTAATCCAAAGTCCTCAGCCAGAGTTTCATTTTTGCAATCACAAGGTCAGTCAGTGGCACCATTGATCAAAAGGTTCAAAGGCCAGTTTCCAAAGGACAGTGGCACTCCTGCCAAGGCATTGCTTGGCATGTGCTGCGTTTCTAATCCAAAGTCTACACAAGTAGAAGAGGGACTTTTACAGTGATAAGAACCCAATTGAACAGGAAATAAGACTTTCAAACCAGGAACAGGTTTCTTCAAATATTGAAAAATAGTGTATTATAAAAAGTTATGAAAATTCGCCAAAATTCATAGGAGACAGGAAACTTTCTGCAATTTGTTGAGCAAAGAGTGTTGAATGTGATCTCCCACTGTACCAAATTTGATGAGGATAGCTCAAGAAATGAGGGTGGGAGAGCCCTGTAAAAGTCCCCCCCGGTTTCCTTTTTTTTTGGCGATTGCGCATGCGCGTCCGCCTTTTACAAACATTAAGAATCATTATGAATTTTTGGAAATATCCGAAATTTTTGGGTGAAAAATTCGGAAATAATTTCTATATCGAAGCGCCGGCACCCCCTACTTTAGAAACAAGAATTGAAACATTTTTTCCATCGATCGGACAAGCCTACTAATCACCCTGCAAGAGAAAAGGGTCTCTTGAAACCTATCTCAAATGAATGTTGTTCCGTATAGTTCAGGGGCTCAATATATCGGACAACTGAGCACAGATCTGTACATCAGGACTTTTCAACCTGTGGCTATCCAGGTGTTTTGGACTTCAGCTCCCAGAATTCCTGATAATTGAATAAGCTGACTAGGGCTTCTGGGAGTTGGAGACAGAAACACCTGGAGGGCTGTAGGTTGAACACTATCCTTTCAGCAACTGCAGCGATGATATTATTTGGCAGATGTCATAAAATGATAAAACCAAGGCAAACATCAAGAAGTTACAATTAGCTTAATATCAGGATCAAGTGTATATCTAATAATTTGGAGTAAAATACTTGTGAATGTAAAATTCAAAAACGTCAGTTGTTTATTCTGAAATAAGTGCTCAGTAATTCCAAATTCCCCTTCAGAGGCAAATATCACCTTGGATACACATCTAAACATGAAGGGAAGAATTCATTTGAACAGTGTGAACCTTTTAAAGAATGTGTGAACTTTAAAAAAAGTGTCCCTTTTAGCCATGTCAAATCTTTCAGGAGCCTAATTACACTTTGCTCCTTTATTTATAAACAGGACCTGAGCAAGAGAACCACAAAATGACACGACATATAATTTTAAACACCTCAGATGTTGCCTTTAATTGACATTTCTTTCCTTCTAAAAACATGCTTCCAGCTTTTGTTCACAGGAGTCAAGATTATTATAAGGTTCTGGACCTATTCTGCAGAGGAAAGGTCTTCTGTGGTAGGGCATAATCTAATGGATGATTAGACCTGATTTTTGACTGAAGTCTGAAGAAATTGCTCAGTGACATTAAAAAGTTGAGAAAACCTCCCCACACACATCTACCTTAATTGGCAGTTACGTAATGTTTGGTTGGCTCTGTCGGGTTGACATCCTTTATTTTCCTTCCCTCAAGCAATCTTTTGAGAAAGGTGGGCTGAAATAAACCTCCAGCTTTGTTTCTACACTTTCTTTGCCTGGGTGTAGATACTTATTTTATTCATCTCAACATTTTCTCTGGGCATTTTTTATGGAGAATAGTCTTCTACAATTAAATCCTGTTATAAACCAATCAAAAAAATTCCATCACTTCACAGAAGCAAAGCTATATGATTTCTTTTCACTAGTATATGCAATGCTCGTGCATACAGTATAAGGGAAAATCTGCCTTCTTTTGATTTAGCTGAGGGTCAGATCATTACAGATAGCACATCATTAGATGCTGAAAGCACATTCTTATGGAGCCTCCAATGGCCTAGGGCAGGGGTCCCCAAACTAAGGCCCGGGGGCCACATGCGGCCCATCAAAGCCATTTATCCGGCCCCCGTGACGGTGGCTCCCTCCTCCTCCACCTTTCCCGCCTCCTTCTTCACTTGTTGCATACCTTCCAAAGCTTTGCATGTTTCTAATGGTATTTTAATTATTATTTAATTAATAATTTATTAAGGGGTGCTTTGCCAGTGCTTTTGGTGCACAAAGGCAAAAGGGGGTTGAACTAAATGGTCCAAGGGGTCTTTTCCAATCCTTTTTATTTTTATCATTATTATAATTATTATTGACACAAATACACAGTATAACACAGCAAACGATATATATATATATATATATATATATATATATATATATATACACACACACACACACACACACACACACACACACACACACACACACTGGATTTCGTATCACAAAATCACAAGTTGAACACTTCCCCGGCATTTAGGACTGTGTGATGTATGATGATAATGATGATGATGATGATGATTAACAACATTGAGGCTGGGGTGCTTTGCTTGTGCTTTTGGTGCACAAAGGAAGAAAAGGGTTGGACAAGATGGCCCAAGGTGTATCTTCCAACCCTCTTTATTATTTTTATTATGATTATGATTATGATTAACATTGAGGCTGCATTTCTTACCATTTGGTTTTTTTTTACTTCAAAATAAGAGATGTGCAGTGTGCATAGGAATTTGTTTATAGGTTTTTTTTCAACTATAGTCTGGCCCTCCAACTGTCTGAGGGACTGTGAACTGGCCCCCTGTTTAAAAAGTTTGGGGACCCCTGGCCTAGGGGATAAAAGCCTCGTGACTTGAAGGTTGGGTTGGTGACCTGAAGGCTGCCAGGTTCAAATCCCACGCGGGGAGAGCGCGGATGAGCTCCCTCTATCATCTCCAGCTCCATGCAGGGACATGAGAGAAGCCTCCCACAAGGATGGTAAAACATCAAAAAAACATCCGGGCGTCCCCTGGGCAACATCCTTGCAGGCCAATTCTCTCACTCCAGAAGCAACTCCGGTTGCTCCTGACACACACACACAAAAATGCCAGAAACACAATTACAAACTACTGTTGACTGAGCAGCACAAAACTAAATAAGCTGATTCACAAGCTATAGGAAGTGGGAAACACTTTTGTTGCAATAAAAAGACATTTGAACACTTAGGGAATTCCCATGTCAATGTCATATTGGTAAATAATAGTTTGAATATGAGCAGCACAGAAATCAATCTGTTTTTCCAATCACTCACTATAAAACTGCAACTTTGTGTGAACAGCAGAAATGAGTCCAATTGAAATCAACTGAGCTTATGTGTGAGCAGTAAGTGATTGCACTACAAATATTTAAAATTCATTGCTAGTATCCTGTTGGGCAGTTATGAATACATAACCTATAGCTGTGTATTCATGATCCTAGCCCATAGTTAAGCTCCCAAATCCCATTTACTAGTAAGCAACCACTGAGCTCAACAGGGCTCCATTCTCCTGCTGATGAAGAAGCAGCTGCTTGATGTTACAATCCAATGCCTCCAATAAATGATCTCTGGTGTGATGGGAATTTGCAAAATAGTTGCTTTTTTGACCTGTTGCATTGGAGATTGCACACAGGAGGGTGTACAAGGATCAGGCAGATGCTTCTCAATCTCAGAGGAATGGAGCCCCATTGCTATCATGGGAAAGCAGGAAATCAATTTAAATTATTCAGTGCTATCGTAAACATTATGGTAAATTTCATAAGATTTTTTTTTCTTTAGGCAAGGATTATTCAGAAGTGATTTACCAATTCCTTCCTCCTGAAGTAACAAACACACATACATCCTAAACCAGCCTAGTTATGCCCAGGATTGGAAAAACTTTCAGCTCAAGAGCTGATTTTAGTTTCAGTATTGTTAAGGACCAGGACCCAAAAGTAAAATACATAAATCTGGGACAGCATCCAACTTACTCCTATATTTGTTTTTGGTGTAAACATAACCTGAAAAGTCCAATACATCGATAGCTGGACACAAAGGGGAACTTGGAGAGCCTTTACCCCTATTGATGGGTAAACATGTATCAGTCTGACCCAAAAGTCATTCAGTGGCACAGATTCAAATTCCATTTTTAAAGCAAAGGTACATTGAATTTCAATAACACCTTCATATTCTGTCTCTGACAATATGTGAGTTGCATTTAAGTTGACAAATGGGTTTTGCACCCACTCAATGTCCAAGCTGGTGTCTGGGAAGTACCCTGTGTGTGGTTTTATTTTAAAGTCCATTTAAAATTTTATTTTTCAGTTTTTTTGTGTAACTCCTATGATGTCTTTGTGGAACCCTAAGATTCTATGGAACAGTTTGGGAACTGCTGTTCTATGGTGTTCATTGCATCTCTACCCATATTTGCTACAATTTATTTAAAAAGGTGTAAACCTCATCTTATCACTCAAAAAGGTTTATGTGTTCCTATATAATATAAAATGAGAGCCACCATGGTGTATTGGTTTGAACACTGAACTGTCATTCTGGAGATCACAGTTCAATTCCCTGCTCAAACAAGTAAACCCACTGGATAACTTTGGATGAGTCACTCACTTGCAGCCCCAGGAAACCCTATGATAGGTCACTCTAGGGTCTCCCTAAGTCATACATGACTTGAAGGCACACCACAACAATATAAAACACAAAAATAGCAATAGAAAAACAAAATGGATAGCAAACATAAATGGGTTGAATAAATTATCTGTCTATAGTTTTTGAAATGGCACATTAAAATCCTCACGAAATGTTTTCTTAGAAAGGAAGGTTTTCATCAGCTTACGGAAAATGATCAGTGAAGAACTGAGATGCTCTTACTTGTAAGGAAGTCCCAGAACTTTCTGAAAGCATAGTTTCCCCAATAAACATAATTGCTTCTTAGAAAACAGAACAGGGAGATCATAGAAGTATTCATTAATAATAATGATAATAATAATAATAATAATAATAATAATAATAATAATAATAATAATATGTTTATTTATACCCTGCTTTTTATCTCTACAAGACGACTCAAAAGGCAGGCAAATTCATATGTGAGAATAAAAGTTTCTGTGATGTAATTCCTCAAAAGCATGATCTTTTTTTTAAAAAAAATACTGAATACTGTACTTATGAATGGATCTATGATCTATTGTTATCTTTAAGTGCCTGACACAAGTGCGCCTGATAGGCAGATAGTGACCATGCAGGTGGCCTTATGTCTTTCTGTCTCCTTTTTTGTGTGTATGTCTTATATCTATTTCCCCATAAACCTTTATTTCAGTTGATAAATGGGCTTTACACCCACTCAATGTCCATGCAGGTTTCTGGGAAATAACCCTTGTGTGCCTGTTTGCACAAGCACATTTTCAATTAGTTTTATCCTATCCAGTATCATTAGTAATGTGGGGCTATTTTTCTTACATTTTTTAAAAGAAAAATCTGTTGCATTGAAACGGTGCTTGTCATGGATTGGCTGTAGTCATTTTAATTCATGAAATACATGAAAAACTGTCAAACAGAAAGATAGAACACACACACACACACACACACACACACAAATACATAAAAGTACAGGATGTATAAACAGATGTTGATGTCACCTTCTGTAAACACATACATACATAAGATAAATATGCTGGTCATATTAATGCTCATGCTCAGACATTGAATGTTTCCTGCAAGAATCATTAAGACGTATAAAGCAGGAAAGGATTTGCCACACTTTGTACAATTGAAGGATAACAATTTATAGAAATCAGTAAAATTGCTGAGGTATTAAATAGGAATTTCAATGTATTCACAGGAGGCCTTGTGGAAAACTTGCCCTAAATACTCAATTATACATCGAGCTTCGCATCTGACTGCTCCAGTGACGTACGATTATTATAGAAATGAAATTTGGATTAACTTGGCATTAAGAGCAGATGGATATCACTTAAGGGTTTCAGTGATAGAGGGGTGGAGATGGGAAATTCGAAGAACCATTTGCAAATAAAGATTGGTTTTCTCCCCATTTAACTTGTTAACATCCTTTGAGGCCATTGTGCATATAAATGAGAATGCAGATTCACTCACTCAAATCTTTAATGAAGAAGTATTCTCCATGGATGCATGGAATCTTCATCTGTGCTGTCTCTTCAGCTCATGCAGAATTTAGCTGCTTACACAATCCTTTCATCAGAAAAAATATAATCGCTGCATGCTTTTGGAAATAGCTGAAGGCTACCGAATTCAGAATCTTGGCACTTATTAAAGAATTAATAATTAGCACAGTTCTATCCAATAGGACTCCAAATGCAACATGCTTACTTTGAACATACCAGTCTCTTATAGAAATGGATTGACCAACTAATATGGAAGCTTTATTCCAATAAGGTGAAACACGGGCGTCTTGCTGATATGGTGCTACAGCATGAATGGTTGAGACCATTGTGTCCTAAATTAGCAATGTTCAACCTTTGTACTCCCAGGTTTTTAGATGTCAGTTGTCAATATCCATGCCCATTGGCAGTCCTGGCTGGGACTTTTGAGAATTTAAACTTCTTGAACACCTCTTACCACTATAAATTTTATGGGAAAAATCCAAATAAATGTGGCAGGCAGATTAGGATAATGCTAATGTCTGAAATCTTTCGCTTTCTTGGCATGCCAGATCTAAATCTGCTCCAGTAAAAATATCAGAGACTGTGAACAGGATCAAAAGTCAATTTATTGCATCGTTGGCCAAGGCAAGATGTCATGGATATTTTCAAAGTCCTGACATAAATACATTACAGGCATGGACATTTTATAGACATTTTACAGAAGTTAGAAAGAGTGGACATTTGCTGTGATTGGTGTAAATTACGATCCTTACTTTACTTACTTAGGCGATCCCTCGTCGTTCGAGGACGATAGTCTTCCAACCTTGGTATCTTGGGTGTGTGTTCTTAGGTGACTGAAGAGACCGATTCTTGACCCGCATATTCTCCTGCAGTGAGGACATCGGTTTCCAGGTGGAAGGCGGTCCCGGTCGGGGTTAGCTTGACGCTCCTTCCTCTTAGCACGTTTCTCCCTTAAGCCCTCCGTTCGTGCCTCTTCGAACTCCGCAGCACTGCTGGTCACAGCTGACCTCCAATTAGAGCGCTCAAGGGCCAGGGCTTCCCAGTTCTCAGTGTCTATGCCACAGTTTTTAAGGTTGGCTTTGAGCCCATCTTTAAATCTCTTTTCCTGCCCACCAACATTCCGTTTCCCATTCTTGAGTTCGGAGTAGGGGAGCTGCTTTGGGAGACGGTGATCGGGCATTCGGACAACGTAGCCAGTCCAGCGGAGTTGATGGCGTAAGAGCATCGCTTCAATGCTGGTGGTCTTTGCTTCCTCAAGGACGCTGACATTTGTCCGCCTGTCTTCCCAAGAGATTTGCAGGATTTTCCTGAGGCAACGCTGATGGAAACGCTCCAGGAGTTTGGTGTGACGTCTGTACACAATCCACGTTTCGCAGGCGTAGAGCAGGGTTGGGAGGACAATGGCTTTATAAACAAGCACCTTGGTCTCTCTACGGATGTCCCGGTCATCAGACACTCTCTGCTTCATACGGAAAAATGCTGCACTCGCAGAGCTCAGGCAGTGTTGTATTTCAGTGTCGATGTTGACTTTTGTGGAGAGGTGGCTACCAAGGTAGCGGAAATGGTCAACATTTTCTAATGTTACACCGTTAAGCTGTATTCCTGGCTTTGCAGAGGGATTAGCTGGTGCCTGTTGGAAGAGCACTTTGGTTTTCTCGATGTTCAGTGAGAGGCCGAGCTTCTCGTATGCTTCTGCGAAGGTGTTTAGAGTGGTTGTAGGTCTTCTTCTGAATGCACACAGACTACGTTGTCATCAGCATATTGGAGTTCTATAACAGATTTTGTGGTGACCTTGGTTTTGGCTCTCAGTCTGTTGAGGTTAAATAGCTTGCCATCTGTCCGATAGATGATTTCCACTCCGGTGGGAAGCTTCCCATCAACAAGGTGAAGTATCATAGCGATGAAGATGGAAAATAAGGTGGGGGCAATAACACATCCCTGCTTGACACCTGATTCCGCCTTAAATGGGTCACTTTGGGAGCCGTTGCTGTCCAAGACTGTTGCCATCATGTCATCATGGAGGAGCCGCAGGATATTCACAAATTTGTCAGGGCACCCGATTTTTTGGAGGATGGTCCAGAGAGCGCTGTGATTCACTGTGTCGAATGCCTTTGCAAGGTCAATGAAAGGTTGGTTTTGTTCCCTGCATTTTTCTTGGAGCTGTCGAGCAGTGAAGATCATGTCCACTGTTCCTCTGGAGGGACGGAAGCCATTCTGGGATTCTGGGAGGGTGTCTTCTGAGACAGGGAGAAGGCGGTTTGCAAGGATTCTTGCAAGGATTTTCCCGGCCGAGGTTAGAAGGGAGATACCACGATAGTTCCCGCAGTCTGTTCTGTCCCCTTTCTTGAAAAGGGTGATGATGGTGGCATCCTTGAAGTCAGCTGGGATTTTCTCGGTCATCCACACCTTTTTAATGAGCTGGTGGAGTTGTTGTATCAGCTCAGGTCCACCCTCTTTGAAGATTTCAGCAGGAATCCCATCAGGTCCGCTGGCTTTGTTGTTTTTTTGTTGGCTGATGGCATTGCTGACTTCTTCCAAACTAGGCAGTGCTGCAAGCTCATCCCTGGTTTGTTGTTGCTGGATTTGTGAGAGGGTCTCTTCGGCCACACTGGAGCTGCGATTCAGCAGGTTCTGGTAGTGCTCTTTCCAACGTAGTGCAATTGATGTTTTGTCCTTCAGAATTTTGGTTCCATCTGATGAGCATAGGGGCTGTATGCCATGGTTTCTTGGTCCGTAAATGATCTTTGTGGCTTTGAAAAATCCCTGAGCGTCATGGGTATCTGCAAGGTGTTGGATTTCTTCAGCCTTCTTTGTCCACCAGATGTTCTTGAGTTCTCTGGTCCTTCTTTGGACCTCAGCTTTTGCACTGGCATAGATCTTTTTCTTGGCAGCACAGTTGGTGTCTCTCTGCCATGTTTGGAAGGCTTTCCTTTTGTTATCAATCAGCTGTTGGATCTCTTTGTCGTTATCATCAAACCAGTCTTGATGTTTCTTAGTTAGGTATCCAATGCTTTCTTCGCAGGCTGTGATGATGGAGGTCTTCAGTTTGTTCCAATGTTCCTCAACATTTTCGGGGTGTTCTGTGGGTAGATGATCTTTGAGTGTTGTTTGGAGAAGGGCTCATTTGGAGGGCTCCTGAAGGGCTTGGGTGTTCATTTTGCACCTTGTTTTTCTTCCTTGGAGTCTGCGTTTGGGGACGATCTTGATAGCCATCGTGGATCGGATTAGCCTGTGGTCTGTCCAGCAGTCATCAGTACCTGTCATGGCTCTTGTGAGAAGCACATCGCGGCGGTCTCTGGCACGTGTGATAACATAGTCCAGGAGGTGCCAATGCTTTGACCGAGGGTGCTTCCATGATGTCTTGAGCTTGTTTTTCTGGCGGAAGAGCGTATTGGTGATGACAAGGTTGTGCTCTCCGCATTTGGTGAGAAGCAAGATGCCATTCGAGTTGCTGTTTCCGACCTCGTCTTTTCCTATGATCCCTGGCCACAGGTCAGAGTCCCTTCCGACTCTTGCATTAAAGTCCCCCAGGAGGATGATTTTGTCCTCCTTAGGTATCTCCGATAGGATGGTATCCAGCTGACAGTAAAAATTTTCCTTGATGTCTTCGTCAGCATCTAGAGTTGGTGCATAGGCGCATATGATGGTTGCCTGTTGGTTTTTGGCAAGGTTAATTCGGAGGGTTGAAAGTCGTTCGTTGATGCCAGTGGGTGCTTCAGTCAGGTGCTTCACCAGGTCGTTTCTGATCGCAAAGCCAACTCCGTGTATTCTTCGCTCTTCTTCAGGCAGTCCCTTCCAGAAGAAGGTGTAGCCTCCCTTTTTTTCCTTCCTCTGTCCCTCTCCTGCTCTCCGGGTCTCCTGAAGGGCTGCTATGTCGATCTTAAAGCGTCCCAGCTCCCTTGCAATGAGAGCAGTCCTGCGTTCGGGGCGTTCGCTGTCAGTGTTATCTAACAATGTCCGTATGTTCCATGTTCCAAAGTTCATTTTTCTTTTTTGGCCGCAGAGTGGTGACCCCTCTGGACGCGGCAGTCCAGTCAGGGTAGGAGAGGCAGACTATGTTTAGGGCACCTTTTCTAGCCCCTTCCCCGTGTGGGGTGAGCAGAGCGGATCCTAAAAAGGGCTGCTCAGTCATGGATACAGCTGCCGGACTACTCAACTGCCTCGGTCCTTGAGGTAGAACGACTGAGTCCATATCCACCGCCCATGTGCCAGCCTGTGACTAGGGGCTTCCAGATTTCACAGTCCTGCCCCCGTCGCCACTCGCTGATCACCATGGGACTTTTGTAGGTTTGTTTTTATTTTTGTTGGAAGACGCCTGTGCGTGATTTTTTTTAATGTGTGGAGGTCGGTGCATGGCCGGTCAACACACAGTCTTCACAGAGTGAGGTTCCAGCAGTGGTGTGGTTAACACAACGAGAGTGGCTTCTCAGTCTGTTGCAGCCTTCTTCCGCCTTCACAGCCGTTGTAACATGTACCATGTTATCCTCCGCCTGCTCCGCCGTTGAGGTCTTTGGGTCTTCGGATTGTGCTTGGTCTGGAACCTCCCCTGCGGCTACTCCTGGGAGTGCATCACTCCAGTGGTTGTGCCCACAGGTTCATCGGAACACGCAAGCCCCCTCACCACGGCAAGGTGACAATCCATCGAGGGGGAAAATTACGATCCACAATCTCATTGGTTCAAAACTACATTCATTTACAGTTTACAGGTGCAAGGTGTGGCGGAAAAGTTAATGAAGTTTTCATTGTAAAAATTCTGTAGTCTATCTCCTGTATCTGCACCACCCATTTCTGCCTCCAGGGAGCACATCAGTTTCAGGATGGGATTAACTTGATAAACACTGTTTGTTGATTGGCATGGCTGGCAAAGGGAAAAGATTCCTATGGTAAAAGAAGAGGCGATATTTCTGACTTGAT